>NC_134405.1:69216843-69561426 GCF_038048845.1 Mixophyes fleayi
GGAAAGTTTTCAGAAGGATTATTGCAGATAGAAGCAGGCTTGTTTCAAGATGTTAAAGTAGTATAGGAGAGATTGTAGGTGATTAGGTGATGGCCACAGAGAGGGAGATGGATGTTAAAGAAATATGAAACTGAACAAAGTCAGAGAAAACAAGATCAAGTCAGTGGCCATCCCACTGAGTTAGAAGTTGGTCCACTAACTAGGTTGGGACAATGTGGTCATCTATAGAAATGCTGATCATCAGAAAGATGATAGCAAAGTTATGAGAGAATAAGAAATTAATAAATTAAGGAATTGCTTGGGTGATCCAGAAAGGTTATGGATCATAGCACGACACAGAAGGGGTAGAAAATCTGGACAGATGTACTTTAAAAGGTGAGTGAATAAACAGATGTAAGAACTTTGTATGTGCAACAAAGGGAAAATAGGAGACCAACCTTATCTGCTTTCGGGCTTGGAATCGTGGTTGAAGTGGAGATCACCATGTGAAAGGGCTATGTCTGATTGTTTGAAGCATTGTGTTATTGCCATATGGTTAAAATTGACTGCGAGGAAGAAATTGATGTAGATTTGTTGCAAGAGAGCATGCCTTCAATAGGGCACATTTAGAAGAATTTGAAAGTGATAGGATTCGGGGGAAATGTTTGATATTTGCTGGATTTAAATAGTATGCTGAATCAGTATGACAGCTATGGGAGCTTCCAAATTTTAGATGCAGAAGGACTGAAGTATAGAAAACATTATAGTAATACTTAAAATGTCCTTTTTATGTCGGGACAGATTGAGGATATTATAGTTAAGAAATAAATACACAAACTAATTGATGCGTATTAATTAGGAGTGGTGTAGAGAGGGGGCAAACTTGCCAAAGGGGTATGATGCAGAGGGCGAGGGTGATGAATTTTGTAATTGTGAGTAAAATGCAACAAAGGCTTCGTAAGAAATACAGTTTATAAAACAATGTGTGACTTGATAGGGGCTTGAGAATAAATGACAAAGGGCCAGGGCAAATAAACAAAAGGAAGTAGTGAGAAATAAAATCAGCAAGTTACTTTGTACAGGAAAGTGAAATTGTGGATGCCGATTATGAATGTAACAGATGAAGATTGTTGCTTGTGGTTTTCACATATTATTCAGTGCTTGTTCAACTGACTTTCTTAACCATGAATTTCCATCACTGCACGGTGCACAGTGTGCTGGCCAGTGAGGAGGTCTCATGAGACTATATCCAGGCCCGGCGCACCCATTAGGCAACCCTAGGCAGTTG
The DNA here is from genome assembly GCF_038048845.1 of Mixophyes fleayi. NCBI lineage: Eukaryota > Metazoa > Chordata > Amphibia > Anura > Limnodynastidae > Mixophyes > Mixophyes fleayi. The sequence continues at coordinate 69,218,111 of NC_134405.1, forward strand.
CCTAGGGCGCCGGGACCTGCAGGGTGCCGCTGACTAGATTTTCTAATCTGCGGGGTGCCGCCACTGTTTTTCAGTGTCCGCGGCGCATCTCACACATGATCACTGACGTCATGTGATAGTCTGTCCGGCAGGCGCCTCAGTGAAGTATCACACTGTCTGTCACTGACAGACAGTGTGAATAAAGTTATTTTCCAATGCCCCCCTCCCCTTCCAGCATGCATCGCTCCGCCTCCTGTGTGAAGAAGGCGAGGAGCAGCTATAGAAAAGAAAGAAAAGGTAAATAAAATTGAATTATTTATTTAGTGTGCTCGGGGGGCAGCGAAATTTTGCCTAGGGCGTCGAGAACCCTAGCACCGGCCCTGACTATATCATAGTCTTACGAGACCTCTTCATTAAGAAACGCACTGTGCACCGCGCCCGCACTGACAGCAGGGCAGCTAACAGCATCAGAGTTGCTGTTAGCTGTGGCTGCCTAATTTGAATGAATGGGACCCGATTACCGGCATTAAGTAAAAATCTTTGTTAGGGCCCCCTGGCTGCCGGGGCCCCTGGGCAATAGCTCAGAAAGACCAATATGTTAATCTGGCTCTACCTGTTCCCCTTGGTTCTCACTCCCTGTATTCACTTGCTGGTTTGAACTGAGCATGCGCACACCTGGTCTTTTCAAAACTTCCTGCATCCTCTTAATTAGCTAATTGCCTGCCAGCTCTGTCTATTTAAAGCACCTGCTTTTCTACTAAGGTGCCAGATCTTCAGGTCTCCTTATCTGTTAGGATGCTGTTCTATCTGGCTCCCATCTGCGCATCGGTATCCTGTATTACCTGTTCCACGATCAAGACATGTGGTATTATTGCAAGAACCTCGTGCCTTATCATCGGTCCAGTCCTCAAGCTGTTCGCTTTTCAGGGATCTCAGTGCATTAGTTCTCTGCAGTTCACCACCTCTCAGTTGGTATCCTGTGTTACCTGTTTAACGATCAAGACCTATGGTATTATTGCAATAACCTTGTGCCTCATAATCAGTCCTCTTCTCAGCTATACACTTTTCTCAGCACTTTGGTTCACTTTCGTTGACCTGAACCTCTGCATTGATTGTTCAGCAGTCATGCTCCACTCCACGATTCCATCTCACCCTGCTCTAATCCCCTTTAGATGACTGTGACCTTCGGCTAGAGAGCAGCTAAGTCCATATTACTTTGCGGGGATCCCTGATGAATACCTCTCTACCGCTGGACTCCACACCTCTTTGGGGGTAAGTCTATCTAGAGCGGAGCTTCATGGTCTATTCAAGCTCTGTGACAACTTAGTGACAGTGGTCGAAGTGTGAGTGTATACGATGGTATCCCATACCTCCATTTCTTCTTTTGCTTTCATTGTAAAACTAACACATTCCCTTAAATTACATTCCCATTATATTTTCCATATCACCACTTGTAAATTTCCACTTCGACCACTGCTTATTTATTGAAAGAGTTGTAGGTACCCTGGGGTATTGGTACCACTAATATTCATACAGATATCCCTTGTCCATATAACAGAACTGTGTGCTTTATTTGTCATTCACTTTAGAATGGAATTGTACGTCATCCCGAAGCTCCTGAATATCCAAAATTACACTAAGGGGGGTATTCAATTGTCGGTGGAAATGCCAAAAATCTCGCGGTCCGCGCACTATTACCATTATTAGGTAATAGTGCACGGAAAAACCGTTACTACGGTAATTTTCTCACTGGATTTCAGCTCACAGCTCCCTGAGCCGTGAGCTGAAATAACGGTAGTAGTTTTTATGCGGCGGGATTTCTTAACAATTGAATACCCCCCTAAGTGGTAAATTTTCGGTGGAGAAGCTTTGTGAAACATAGTTGGTGGCTACAGTCCCCTTATTTGCAGACTTCAAGAACCATGCTCAGCAGGTTTGAGGCAGAGACTTAGCAATACATCACTTAGCACTACATCATCCACAGAAGATAAGAACCACCAGCAACCAACATAATGAGAACTGGAGATGCAGAAAAGATTGTACCTGGAGTCCTCAAAAAAAAAAATCAGATGAAGCTTCACTGTCAGAGACAATTACTGTAAACTCAGCATTATGGATGGGATAAACTGTGAATAATCTGTCTTACCTTTGCTGTTCTTTCTTTGTATGTGCTCGCCAAAAGCAGGATGACATTTGAGGTACACTGCTGCATTGCTGGCAGAAGGACAACTAGTAGAGATGCTGACTCCATGTCACACGGCGCTTATTCGGCTTCCATAAACAAAGACTAAGACACTCACCTGTGCCTCATTAGCAGACCTCAAACCCTTAGTCTTGATCTGCACATGTGCAGACTGAGTACCTGTCTGTTGCTGGAAAGATTCCTATTGGTTTCTGGTTCTGGCTCTAAATTTGAAAAGGCACCTCCTCCCCTTTCTCTGGGCCTGTTGATCAAGTTACCTGTCTGAGTAGGCTCCTACCTATTCTGTGAGCCTCCACCTGGATCGTCAGTGCCTCTGCTGTGTGTTGCTGTTCCATGGGCTATACTGCTCAAGCTGCACCTGTCTCCGCTGTGTTGCTGTTCCACGGGCTATACTGCTCAAGCTGCACCTGTTTCCATTGTGTTGCTGTTCCACGGGCTATACTGCTCAAGTTGCACCTGTCTCCGCTGTGTTGCTGTTCTACGGGTTACAATACTCAAGTTGCACCTGCCTCTGTTGTATTGCTGTTCCACGGGTTGGATCGCTTAAGCTACACTTATCTTCGTTGTGCTGCTACTACACGGGCCATGCTGCTCAAGGTACATCTAACTCACTGTGTTACCCCTCCACAGACTGTACCACTCAAGATCATCTACTCTGCATTTGTCTCGGTGGCTCAGTGGCATTACAGGTCGTATCATCTAAGCTGCTTGTTCTTATCTCATCCTGCTGGCTGAACTGTTCCCATATCATCTATGCATATAATGGCATAACTGGGTATTCCCTTCTGCCTCCATCTACTGTAATTACCTTGCTGGCTGTACTGTTACTTGTACCTTCTGTATCGTGCTGCCTTATTGTGGTCTCATATACCTGCTGCATTACCATCTCCACTTTGTTGCTGGACTGTTCATGCTATTGCTATATTTAAATACACTGATTATATCACTATATTGTATTCACTCATACTACATTGCCGGTGGCACTGCTTACCCTGTTCCTTGTGCCAATATACCAAGACTGTTCTATGATCATCCAATCATCATTAAATCACTGATTGTACTTTTATCCTGCATCTGTTGTCTATTCGCTGTCTGGGTATAAAACTGACATTACCATTGTGCCTACCTTACACCAGTTACTATCACTCCCCCAGGACTCTGCCCAACACCCTGGTAGGGACCGCGACCAGTGGGCGAACGCTGCTAAATCCAAGTCACCTTGCGGTGAGCGCTGGTGAAAACCACTCGCTCTGCTAGGACCAACATCAGTTGGGTGGATCCAAGAGTCCAGGATACCAAACCGTGACACTCCATTTCTGTTGACCGTGGCATTTTCTCTGGTCTTGCAGAGCAGCCAGATGCTCACAAGATGTAAAAGAAAACGTGATTCATCATACTATGCCACCTTCTTCCTTTGCATCATGCTCCCTTTGTAGGCACAGGGGTCAGCATTGGCACTCTGACCACTACACAGCCCCATACGCAGGACGGTGTAATACACTGTTTTCCGACACCTTTCTATCATAGCCAGCATTAACTTTTCAGCATTTGTGCTACTTTAGCTCTTCTGTGGTATTGGACCAGATGGGCTAGCCTTCACTTTCCACACGCATGGGTGAGCCTTGGGTACCCATGACCCTGTCGCCAGGCCAGATCATCGGTTGTCCTTCCTTGGACCACTTGTGGTTGCACTAACCACTGCATACCGGGAACACCCCACAAGACCTGCCGTTTTTGGAGATTCTCTGACCCAGTCATCTAGCCAAACTCACTCAGGTCCATATGCTTGCCTAGTTGTCCTGTTTCCAACACATCAACTGCAAGAACTGACTGTTCACTTGCTGCCTAATATATTCCACCGCTTGACAGGTGCCAATGTAAGGAGATAATCCATACTGTTCACTTCACTTGTCTGTGGTTTTAATGTTGTGGCTGATCTGTGTATATATGCAAAATGTGGGACTCTGAATTACAGATATTGTGGCCAAATGAAGGGGTCAAAAGGATCCCAGAACCACTTGAATTAAGTTGCAATATTCTGCTACATTATTATTATTATTATTATTTATATATGTATAACATCACCAATTACTCAGCATTGTACAGAGAATATTTGTCATTGATATTGGAGCTTACTATCTAAATTCCCTAACACCTACACACTAGGGTTAACTGTATCAGCAGCCAGTTAACCTAGCAACATATTTTTGGAGTGCAGGAGAACACCAGAGCACCCAAAGGATGTGGATGAAAATGTGCACATTGAAAATGTTGCTTCAAAGTCCAACCTACTACCACTTGAGGTGAGAGTGAAGGTACAGTACTCTATTTATTAACTGTGTCATTTATTGGTCAAAATGCACCTAATGCAACTGGAATGTGAAACGTATCACCCATTGAAAATATACGATGATCTATCTGATCTAGGACACATCAAAGAACGTAGAAATATCAAGTCCTTTTGCTGGTAGAAATACCCTGTGTGCCTCCCGGAAAAATAGAGAAACCCCCTAAATGTATCACACAACTTTTTAATCTAAATAATCTTGCCTAAATACAGTCTTATTTCTAGTATCCGAGTGCAATGAGCGAGGGTTATTTGTTCCAGAGAGGGAAAGAGAATAACCCTCCCCTCCCCCCCAAACAAACAAAGAGGTAAAAGAAAAAAAACAACTAAAACTTTTCTCTAAATGTTTAAATGAAGAGTGCTAGCAGGGTGGCTAGAGCAAGACGGGAAAAGTTGTTTAATCTTGTGGTTGTAGCTGCTCTGCCGGCATTTTGGGTTGCTGAGCCTGATTTAGGGGAATAGGTTGCGGTAGGCAGATTTGGGGAAGTTTTGCCTCCTTCAATCTCAGTTGCAGTTGTTGCTACATCTGAAAGTAGAGCTGTTTTGGAGAAGGAGCCAGGGCCATAGTAGGAGGCAAATTTATTGTGTAGTTTTGTATTGTTCCTGGTGCAATCCTTCCATTTGACATATTATTCTCTGTTACTGAGACACAGAGTTGTGGTGTTGTTGGGGGAACAGAAAATCCTCAAGAGTGTAAGGCCCTGAATGAAAGCATGAGGCTTTTGCAGGCAGTTTCTGCTGTGCCCAGAAACACTTTGGGTGATGAAGGAGCTATAGGAATTAGAGATGGTGACTCCAGTTCTATTGACCCTGGCATTGTCTCTTGTGTTGCAGAGTGGGCAGTTCCTCCCGATGATGACTCCTCATCACTGACAGGTATGTAGAATTCTTAGGCTGTCCTTTCTGAGTCTGAGTGTGTAAGTCTGAGTGTGTAACATGCCATAGGCAGTGTGAACCAGTTTTGAACTATATCCCATATACCTAATTGTTTGGTAATTTCCACTACTCAGAAACATGGGCAATTTTGGAACTGTTTAGATCTAGTTAAGTTACTATGAGCAATCAGAGATACATCTAATAGAGTCCTGGTGTAATTATGGTGATGAAGGTTTGTGTGTTTCTTCAGATTGATTCCCCCTTTGTAGAGATCATCAATGAAGATTAAAGGTGATGTACTTGGAGACAGGTGATCTCATGTAGAGTTGGATGCATTTGCGCCCTGAACTTTAACAGGAAATAAAGTACACATTGAAAAGTGTATTTATGTGCAAATGCTCAGTCGGACTCATCTTACAATACTAGTATATACTCCAGGTTTACAACAGGAGCAACAAGTGTGGCATATAGAAGTCGTAAACACGTATTAGTAGTAAATGCAAAAGTTGCATTAATTATCCTATTACACAATATCATATGTAATGAAATGTCAAATGTACAACAGAGAATTGCATCTGGACAGTATTATTAATAATTGAAAGTTGCATTTACCATGCAAAATATAAATAAATACAAACACAAATGCAAGATACCAATTAAAGTAAATTTAATTTAATTAAGAGAAAAGCAATTAAATAAACACATCTGTTATGTTCCCCTTTAAAAATCCGGAAATATCAATTAAGTAACATTAATAGATGACTACATATAATATAGCAGCCACACTAATGACTAATGAATTAATTACTATGAGCTGGACAAGTGAAGCCATAAATCCCCTATGAGAACAGCTAGTTAGTCCTGCCAATCGCCAACACCATCATTGTATCTTGTTGCGCAATCCCTCCACAAAAGATACACCGCCTGACAGCGCCATATGATTCTATGTCCAGGTGCACCTAAGTCACAATTCCACGAACAAGCCCTTACTGTACTTGGCCTATGTTTACATGCCCCTTCCCTCCCCTGTTTCGCCTCTCCAGATGTAGGTATACATACACATGTTTTGCTATGCATAGACAGTATGGAATGTGTATTTTACAATAATAAAACAAACATATGATCAACTCTACATGAGCCCCTACATGAGAGAGAAACAAATAAATGTAAGTGAGAGAAAAGAGAAAAACAAAGACATGCCCCCACTAATTTTTAGGAATTTATCATTCAATTAATGTCATCACAATGCACTCAGTAAACAAAATGACAACACTAACATTTTAACAAATGCAAAAAACTGAGTTTTACAGAAACTATTCAACTAGACATTTTTTTATATCATTAATTTAAACAGTTAATAAAAGAACAGCCTGCCTGGAGCAAGGAAGAGTGCTCTCTCCGATCTCTTGTACTAGAAGAATGGGCTTGGGTGCTCAATTAATTTTTGAAGATTCTGTCTGCCTTACACATTTCTGATACCACAGTAAAGTTCCCAGATCAACAAAGGACATTGAATACAGAACAATCATGCCTCCCTGTATGCACAGAAATGGTGTTCACATTCATTGTAAGTTTTAACTTTTATACCGTGCTGAAATGCACCGGACAATGGATGGCTTTTCAAAAACACATAGCTACTTTTCATTAGTCTGCTTTTTTTGGATAGCTCAGTTTTCTCTTTATGATTTTAAAGACAGTTCCTGTTTGACATCAAAGCCCACCCATGAATTATCACTTTTAATGTAGAACAATGCATATTGAGAATATATGAGGTTTTCCTTGATGTGTTTTATCATTATCCAGCAAAGTGGAGGGAAAGGAAACGTAAGACAGTGTCGCTGATACTGATATAGGAATGATAAAACAGTATTGTCACTTTTCCTTTAGTCTCTGTCTTGATTACCATACCTAAAACATAGATATCTAGAACGTAATCCAGATATGAAAAGCCTATTTAACCTTTATAACAAAAAAGTCAGAACCAGGGTTAGGTAGTAGAGCCGGCTCTCCCAATTGCAGATTTTTCATAATTTTAGCCTTGAATTCTATCCTTTTTGCCAGGGCCTGATCAACCATTAGGCTGATCAGGCTGCAGCCTGGGGCGTTGGGTCCCTGGGGGGCGCAGCACCAGCACAATTAACTTTTAAAGTCTTTTTTTTTTTATTATATATATATATATATATATATATATATATATATATATATATATATATTTTTTATTTTTTTTTAATTTATTTATTTTTTTCTGCCTAAAATGTCCGTCACTGCCTCCTCAGTGATCGGCCACCCTTGGTCTCAAAGGGCGGTCCCAACTGTCAGTGTAATCAACCACACTGATTCAGGCAGCTAACAGCAAATCCCATGCTGTTAGCTGCCATGTCAGTGCGGCTGTGGTTAAGCTTAGTGTGGTCATGTGAGATGATCACATGAACACACTAGTCACAGAGCCCGCGCCTGCACTGACAGGGCAGCCAACAGCATGGGATGTGCTGTTAGCTGCCTGTCAAGAAGACAGGAGTGCCAGAGAGAAGAGGAGCAAAAGACTTCAAGGTAAGTTATATTTGTAAAAATACTGGTGGAGGAGGGAGATGACTGGTTGGGTGATTAACTGGAAACTGCTTGATGGTTGGGGGGAGGAGGGGTTAAAGAAGTGGCTAGGGGTGGTTAATGAATTGACTGGGGGGGTTAATGAAGTGACTGGGGATCAGAGGCAGGCTGAGCTGGGGGTCAGGGGAGCATATATTTTCTGGGCTGCTCCCATAGTGGTCTACCTTGGGCTGGGTCACTGGGCCACCTACATTTTTTCACTTAAAAATGTTCCTAATTGGCTGCTGAGTCAAGTCTTGCCCCCCGGACTGAAATTAGCCAGCCCTCCCCTGCTGGGGGTAGTTAATGAAATGACTGGGCTGGACTAATAAAGTGACTGGGGGAGGGGTTAATTATTTGACTGGGGGGGTTAATGATTTTACTGGGGGGGTTAATTATTTAACTGGGAGGGGTTAATGAAGTTACTGAGTGGGGTTAATGAAGTGACTGGGGGGGTTAATGGAATGACTGGGAGCGGTTAATGAATTGGCTGGGGGGGTGAGCAAATGAGTGGCTGGGTGGGGGTTTTAAACCTTTTGGTGGGGATTGATAAAAATGTCTGAGGGGATGTAGTGACTGGCAAGGGGAGCTGATGAAATAGCTTGTGAGGGGCATGATCTCTGTATTGTGTGGCAGTGACTAGGGGCCTGATTCATTAAGGATCTTAACTTAAGAAACTTTTTATTTCAGTCTCCTGGACAAAACCATGTTACAATGCAAGGGGTGCAAATTAGTATTCTGTTTTGCACATAAGTTAAATACTGACTGTCTGAGGTCCTTCTTTGCCCTCAGAGTGGCTACCCAATGTTGCCTAAAAAGACACAGAAAGTCATAACCTAGTTTTGACCTAAGCACAATATTTGTAATTCCACTCAGCTGGCTAGGACACACAGTTCTTACTCATCTAAACTTGCTGAAGCTCCACTTTATGCTGGAGGTACCCCCTAGCCTTGTGGCACAGTGAGTAAGTGATATAAAAGGACCCTTTCCTTTTCTGACGATTCAGTGCAAGATCTCTAAATGAGATTGGTTGCATGTACCTCAGTCCAAAACAGGGCAATATTCATCCTTTTTATGACAGAAGGTAAAGAGATGGAGTGATATCCTTGTCCCAAACCATGTTACCCACTTAACATCCATTTTCGTGATCAAGACAAGCCAACAAGTAAAACTTGAGCTGCTAAATATTACTTAGCAGTAGGTTTATTACACTATCAAGTGGTTCCAGTTTAGTAAAATAGTTTAGATGCCATTGTCCAACAACACCTGTGGTCGGGTCCAGAGTTCCTTATGTGTGCCCCGGTGCTGGGCGGGTTATTACCCATTGCCAGAGGGGCTAATTCACTGGAGCTTGGCACCGAGTGTGTATAATAGTTATTAAAAATATATTTAATGAAATAAAAGAGTGTGCAAGGAGAGTAAGACCCAGTGTACAGAGTGTATTTTTAAACAATAAAAAAAAATAATAATATATGGGTGCTACCATTCTCTGATGGTCCAGTGCGGTTCTGGGGCTCCTGTGGCAGGTTTCTGCCACCTCTCTGGTCCCTGTCCATGGGACTGAAACATTGTGGTACGGGAGGAGCCCACAGTCCTTGGTGGTCCCGCGGTGGGCTGCAGGGGCAGCACCTGGGTTAAGAAGAAGCCTGGTGCTGAGAGAGAACCCCGCTAGGAGCTGCAGCTCCATGGCTGCTGGAGGGGAATTGCAGTAGCCGGGAACCCAGTATGCAAAAAGCCATAGTGGAGCTCAGAGAGCTCCAGGAATGGCAACCTGGGGATTGCGGTCTCGGGATCTGGCTGCCTTCTCCCTGGAGCCAAATTCAGCAAGGGTGTAGAGCCCCTGTAAGTATTTTTAAACAGGAGATTTAAAGATTAATCTCCCGCCCTAGACTTACTGGCACCAGGGGTGGAGAGGAGGTTGAGCCCCCCTCTCCCAGGCAGCTCATGTGCAGGGTAAGTATACTCCCCCTGACACCAGCAACAATTATAAAAGTATGAAACCCCTCTAAGCTGATTCACATGCAGGCTGAATTACCTCCTGCTAGGTTATGTGCTTTATGCTGTATAAACAAATCTCTGATATAAATGTAAAAAATATATACCATCTGCACTTCTGGATGATCTCTAGTACTTCTAACTAGTGTGTAACTGTCCTTATAAGGACCTTTTCTAAGCAATAAACATCACTGCTTCAAGATCCTGCTTTGACGGCTACTTACCTGCTGTAGTTCCTGTGACCTGCAGATTAGAGATCTCTCATCCATCATCTGGCTATTCTGAGGTTTGGGACCCAGCATCTAGTAACAACGTTATGTCCATTACCCTGCAGCTCTGGCCATTGTGAGAACCATCCTCAGCAACCCTGATTTGAAGGAAGAGATCCCAGCAAAGGGATACATTAGCTTCAAGAATTACCCAGAATAAAGCAGTTACTTTGCTGGTGATGGAGCCTGGTGGTCACTGTAGAGCGCAGCCTATAGTGATAAGAGGGGGGGGTGCATTTGGGATATAGATTAGAGGGGAGGGGGTGCATTTTGGATATAGAAAGGGGGTGGTGGCAATACAGGCCCATCCGGTCCTCAGCAACAAGATAGGGTCACATAGGAGGTCTATCCTCTCTCAGCTCCCATTGTTCATTGTGTATTTCATTACATTTATATTTGAGGTGTTTATCAATAGCATAAGACAAATATGCATCAAATAGATGTGATCTGTGCTTGAATTTGGCCTTTTACTGACCAAGTTCTAATACCTAGCATCCATGTCAGGAAACGTCACAGCATACAAGCATTAACATTCTCTTTTCCCTGCACGGCATTGTCTCATTCTGTTGATACACGGTAGGTCTATATATCAGGGAAGAGAAAAATGCTAATACAGTGATCTAATCATATTGCCTTAATAGGTAAGTAATTCATCTACACTGCAATTTCATTCATGTGGCGATTGAATAAATGTTATTTTAATGAAGTTCTTGCAATTTGCATGATACATAATGAATCCCTAGGAAACGGGTATTTGAACTTCTATGATATTACGTGTTTTTTTTTTCTTTTTTTATTCTTAGCTAGTAATGAAAAACATTCATTTGGCTTAGAAATAGCCCATTAACCCCACTGCGTGAATACATTATTTCTTACGATTATTCTGAGTTTCTCCAAGAAGTGACAGTTGTTTTAATATCCTTCATTGAAAGCTGGTGCATAATATTTCCCTGGACCTTGAGGTCTGAATGAAATCAAGATATTAAAGGTAGAGGGACGTTTCAATAATTAATGAATTGAAATGTATTTCATTTCAAGAGGAGAAGTGTTTTCAAGAAATTCTATGAGGACCCAGCGTGAGAAGGAGTGCTGACGGCAGTATAGCTAAAGGTCAATAGTCTCTAAAGCATGTTTCTAGAGCTCATCATACATATTGTTATAACGAATCAGCCTCGATCCCTTCCCAAGCCTTGCAGATCTCTCCCACAATCCTTAAATGTTTCATCTTCAATTAGGGATGTTTCTTGCTAAATGCTAACCAGCCATAGTGATGCTTCTCATTAAGACAGTCAAATGCAGAAACAAGATTTTTTTGTTGCACAGTAATATTGTAAATGAGCTTCAGAGGGTAGAGGCTTCACATTTATGGGGTTTCCAGTTTAACTGGTGGCCAAAGAGCCTTTTTTTAATCAATCTCAAAATAACCCGATTTCCACATGTCTTTGGGTAGCACGGTGACTTAGTAGTTAGCGCTTCTCCCTCACAGCACTGGGGTCATGAGTTCTATCTCTGACCGTGGCCTTATCTGTGTGTAGTTTGTATGTTCTCCCCCCGTTTGCCTGGGTTTCCTCCAGGTGCTCAGGTTTCCTCCCACGATCCAAAAACATACTAGTAGTTCTAATTGGCTGCTATCAAATTGACCCTAGTCTCTCTCCCTCTCTTTGTGTGTATATGTTAGGGATTCTAAATTGTAAGCTCCAATAAGGCAGGTACTGACTTGAATGTGTTCTCTGTACAGTGCTGCACAATTAGTGGCGCTATATAAATAGCTAATGATGATGACTTATGTTGTCCAGTACTTCCATCTTTTTGCGCTATCCAGGTGCACTGTATAAGAGACGGTGCACTTATTAATGTACCAGTAACAATGTAATAAAAAGATTAAAATATAGGTCTCCTTACTCTCGTAACTAAAGTTGAGCAAACTTTGAAGTTTTATTGTTGAAATTTGACCTTATGTGTTCAGAGATCCAGCTAAACCTTACCATACAGCAGAACAAATTGCCCATCTTTTCCTGAGCTCTATTCATAGACTATAAGTTCTGCAGAATGTGAATGTATACATGCAGTTTGAAATGAAATTCCGTGGTGTCGCCATGCAAGAGCAAAACTCAAAGTTTGAACTATGTTTCGTCTATGTTAAACGGCTTTCTCTGATGTTAAACTAAATTCATTAAAAAAAATGGCAGCAATTTTACTCATCTCTACTCATTACATATTTAGGGCATGAGAGAGACTCTAACGAGCAGTATTTTAGGACAAAAATGTAAAAGTAGCAATTAATTATTTAAGATCCAAAATTGATAGTTGGCAGGACTTTGAAGTGATGTCTTGACTTTTGCCAAGCTTGTGTTTACATGCCTTGTGTAAGCATTGTGACATAGGAAAAACTATGTCACAATGCTTACACAAGGCATGTAAACAAATCTACATTCCCAAAGTAAAAAGTACTTTGTCAATGTATATGCATTGCAGTCAAATAGGCACATTTCTGCAACAATTAAATTCTGGTTTATAAATTACCCTCTCTAAAGTTCCAGTTGTGACCTGGAACTAACTAAACCAACCACAAACCTAAAATGCATGTTGTATACAAGTTAAACATGGGAAAATGCATTGATTGTACTATGATATCATAATATATTTAGAATTTATATTCTTATTGCTATTTTAAATTCTACAGTGACCCCATGTAACCGCGTTTAACAGAAATGAGTCTATATGAAGCATTTTAATAATAATTATTTTAATAGTACCATTAATATGTGCATAATGATACTAATATTAGTGATTGTGTATTTTGCACATGCAGCAGTATAATTTCATGGCTAGGTATATTATTATTATTATATTTTATTTATAGGGCAGCACAGTGGCTCAATGGTTAGCACTTCTGACTCACAGCACTGGGGTCATGAGTTCAATTCCCGACCATGGCTTTATCTGTGTAGAGTTTGTATGTTCTCCCAGTGTTTGTGTGGGTTTCCTCCAGGTGCTCCGGTTTAGTCCCACATTCCAAAAACATACTGATAGGTTATTTGGCTGCTATCAAAATTGACCCTAGTCTGTGTGTGTGTCTGTGTGTCTGTGTGTGTGTATGTTAGGGAATTTAGACTGTAAGCTCCAATGCGTCAGGGACTGATGTGAGTGAGTTCTCTGTACAGCGCTGCGGAATTAGTGGCGCTATATAAATAAATGATGATGATGATTTATAAAGTGCTGACATATTACGCAGTGCTGTAAATTTTAGGGATTATGACAATTTACATACAATGACATAAATCAGAAGATGAAGATAACAATAGATACATAAGGTGGAATTATTAGCTATCAATTATTAGCCATCACTATATATCTTAACCACCCCTCCTTTCTCTTTTCTGCTGCCCTGCATCCTTGTGGTTATCCATCAGCTCAGAGGAGCTGTCTGAACTGTGTTTCTCTTTGGTATTATGTGAGCTGCTGGACACAGAACCGGGGCGATTGTTTTCCATGTTCACAGAAATTGTGGCATCAGCTGCTGTCACCAAGGATTCCACAGAGATAACGAAGGAGGAGCTTGGCCAGGTAACTACCACATCTGTATTTATCAAAGTTCAAGCGATTCAACAGTGGTGAAAATCATTAGGGAGCAGAATACCATTTTAGTGCAGGAAAGTCAAAAAGCATATGAAGCCCAACAATAACACAATTTCCTGTTCAACAATTTATTGTATTTATTATAGATCTTTTCATTGCAGAGACCTGGGACCCTAGCTTACCCTATTGTAGTGAAAAACAACATATGGACAGAGTTTCACAGTCATAAGTACATTGTTAGATAAATACAGATGGTGGTAGTTACCTTGACAAGATTCGCCTTTTCCTCTCATTCGATGTCTCTAAGACCCTCGTTCATGCTCTTATCATCTCCCACTTTAATTGCTGACATCTCCTCCTCACTGGCCTGCCTGTCACCTAGCTACCCCCCCTGCAGTCTGTCCTGAATGTGGCATTACAACTAACCTTTCCCTCCCGCCATGCCTTTCCTGCTGAGCCTCTCAGCTAAGCTCTCCACTGGTTCCCCATTCCCTCCAGCATCACGTTTCAAACTGCTTACCATCATGTATAAATCCATCTACAACATCACACACTCCTAAATCTCTGACCTTGTTCAGAAATACTCCCCTATCCACCCACACTGTTAGCTGATGGCCTACGCTTTTCATCCCCGCCGATCCCCACCACACACTCCTGCAGACAGGACTTTACCCAAGATGCACCCCATCTATGGAACTCCCTTGCCCACTGACCAGACTGCTCACCCACCTCCTATCTTTAAAGCACTCCCTTACTCTCACCTCTGCATGTTTGCCTATCCCACGCCACCCTATGTTAACTTCCTTCTCGTGCTTTACCCACCCCATCTGTCCACTTGTTTCCTAGTACCCCCATCATCTCTATTTGTTCTCCATCCTCTAGTTTGTTAGGTTTCACCAACAGACTATCTTCCTCCCATCTCCTGTCATCACCTTCTTGCCCTCAAGGTTTCTTTACGTTCTGCCCTGTTTCTTCTGATGCAATTTCTATTTTCTCATGCCTCATACTGACGGAATTGTTGTTCTCTTACTCCTATATGTATTTGTATGATGTAACTAGTATGTTTCTGTTTTCTGTACTGCTTATTGTAGGGCGCATTGGAATTTGTGGCGTCTCATAACTAAACATTGATGATGATGATGATTAAATGGAACGGTCATTGTCTACTAGCCCGATTAGATGTAAAGCCAACCACACATTTACAGATATACTTTTCCATCACAATGGGCATCATCTTCTATTCTCACCCCTCTCCCCCAAAATCTTGCTAACTCTACATGTGAAAGATGTTTCTGAAACTACTGATTTTAATCCACAAAGCGACTGACACCAAATTTGGAGAGTTTTACGAGTGATTTATAAAAAAAAAAAGTTTAAAATGCATACGTTATACATGTTGTAATGATTGTAATAAAACGCAAGGCATGCAATAAATCTATTTAACATAGTATCTCAAAATATTAATATATTTTCAATCCGATACAAAATAGCTATGGAAATTTAGATCACATTACAAATTACAAATATAAATATAATAATCACAATAGTAGATGTTAGTGAGCACGCAAAGTTAGTTAGTGGAGTCTTCGTCAACGAAATATACCAGACGAGTATAGCAAATAGGCAAGTTCTCCTGGGATCCACCTTTTACCTGAATAACTGACTCAGATTGCAGCTTTTAGTGCTGCAAGACTAAATCCATCCACACATCTACAACAGAAAACTATGTAAGCTTTGAAGTGTATTTCCAAGAACAAGCAGCAAGCAGGGTCATGTCACGGCATATTTAATTAATGAAGGCTCTTCTATAGGTAGAGTTGTCCTTTGCCTGTTCCAGGCAGTCACAAATTCATATAGAATATATATATATATATATATATATATATATATATATATATATATATATATATATATATATATATATATATATATATATATATATATACACACACACACACACACACAGTATGCTTATTTTTGTTTGTTTGGTAGCTACAACCGAGGTTGTCAGTGTTGTATGTATATACCTGCCTTGTGCTTCCCACAAGAGATTGAGTGAGTTGTAATTAATAAGAAAGCATACATATTCATAGTCATTAGTATATGCTATAACAGGCAAAACATGTTTTTGATGAAAAGTTACATGATGCCACAACAAAAAGACACCTATAACATTTCTTCCACTCAAGCATCTAAATAAAATGAAATTAAAGGCACTGCCGCATTATTTAGTGCATAACGCCCAGGTATAGTAAGATGTATTTTAAATTACTTTTTTTAAATTAATTAACCGTTCTATTGCTTTCTCCTTGAAATATAAATATGTATCTTACAAAGTTACTTGTTTGTAAGCTTGCTTTAAAGAGCATTTAAATTAAAAGTATGTAACGGTAAGGGATGGAACTTATTGCTTCCAATAACCCTATATCCACTTCCGCTTGTACCTGCAGTTGGGAGCTGTGGCAGCATGTACCATCTTTTTTCTCGGATTCACTGACGTAGGAGGTAGGGGTCAATGATGGGTCCTTCATTGGTGCCATCTCGGACCGTGGGTGTAAATGCTGGTTACACAAACCCTTTATGCCACTCAGTAACTGGCCTTAAACTTTCTAAGCTGTCTACTTAAATTAAGCAGAAGCATATATATATGTGGAAAATATTAGCCCGTTCCCTCCTGCTGTTCGATAGGCTATAATTCAGCATTACAGGTACAGGAGTCCTGGCCATGGTTACATAATCACCAGCCCCTCTCCGGCATTTCCCACCTGATCTCCGGGGGGAGTTAATAAAATTTGGCAGGTATGATTTCTTTAGCATAAAAGTGTTTTACGTACAATGTGTGGGTTTTCTTTGTTTGTTTTTTACGCTGCACTACAGGCATTAATGACTTTCCTACACCCTCGAGAATTCAGCCCCTTGCTCATTGGCCTTGGTATAAAAATGTTTTGACTTCACTTTGCATATTTCACTGTTATAGTGCTGAGCCTTGTCCCCTTGATTTTACCAATACCAGCCTAGGATGGCAGCACCAGGTGCTTGTTTGATTAGTTTAAGTTTATTTATTTTTTTGTACAGGTGAAGCAAGGTCACAATCATCACGTATATTGCACCAGTGGAGAAACAGAAACAACAGATACTTCTCCTAAGAGCTGCGTCTGTTTCTACATTTACATACAGAGAAAGCTGCGTTACCATGCCCTTGCTGTAATCTTTCCTTCTCTCGTACCTCCTCTCTAAGCACAGAGAGGTGCAGTGGGATGATACCACTAAATCTGAATAGAGAGTGACATTTTGCTGCACATATGCAGTATGGGAAAGCACATTTTGTGCCTACAAGTTGGACTTATGTGCAACACTCTACATCAGCCTTATAATGCACATGTTATTTTTCTAACGCTAGAAAAGAATGCTGAATTGTTTGGAGAGCTATTCCTATGAGTTGCTGCAGTAAGATAATGTATGATTGTGGCTTGGTGTCCTACAGAAAGAGGGATGCTTCTTTTGTGCAGAGATGGTTACAGCTGAAGTCTGACTTGTGCTTTAAAAATGTCAAAATATGTTGATGGTATTTCATTAGCAGAAAGCCTTTTCTGGAGACTGCACACTGAGCAGAGACAAAAGGTAGAGTCAGTGTGCCCTCTAGTGCCCGCATGTCACATTATTTTCAAGATATAGCCTGGATTTCAGCTTTGACCTAAAACAACATCAAGGCTTTATTTATTATACGGAGAAAAGCCCTATTTCCAATGAAAACTGGTGTTTTCGCCGTAGGTAAGTGTTCTCCATGTCTATCAAGGGGTTAGAGCAGACGATAGCACTCTTTGGCCAGTGCTAACCCTTGCTGGTGAAAGTATTTGTCGGGTTCATAGCTTCTCCATGTAAAGCATTTTTGTACACCTATTTAACAATGATCGCAGTGCTATAAGTACTGCCACAATCCTTCTTTTGTTATTGTCATCTCAGGACGGCAGAAGATAATGAACGAAAAAATGCTTTATTATGTAAATAAAGCATTTTTTTTTTATTTGACAATAGCTTTAAAATATTGATTTAGTTTTTGCTATTTTTATTCATTTTATTTGTATCACTTAGTGGAACTGAAAGCCCAAGCCTGGAATAATGATTGTTCCAGCCTCTTTTAATGCATCAGCCACATGAGGCAAAGCAGGCGCTGGCTGTAGACGGAGGACTCACCTTCAAAGATGGCAGGAGCTTCATAAAGGTAAGTGCTATATACACTCACAGACGGTATATATAGAAAACAGTTACAAGTAGTAGGAGGTGGCATGTGTAATTTACACATTTTTGTTTGCAAACCCTAAAACTAAAACTACACTTAATCAATTTAAATTTATATGTATATCAATATTTACAATATTTGACAGGAGTAGACTTGAGATTTGAGCATATTTGATATTACCATGAATGGTAACAAATCATCCTGGTTCTTTCTTGGGATAACAATTCATATATGTCTTTCTGTAAGCTACACATAAACACACACACACAGCACTAGTTGCACTAGTCAACTAACTTGACGCAGAGAAGTATGGGACAGTTACATCAAACTCCTGCTTTTTTAACAAAATACCACTCACTGTTGCTGTAATAAGGTCACCAAGCTGCAGTAAGCAGGGAAGATAATTAAATATGATGATAGAGGTTCCCGCTGTCTCAGCTATGGGTAGAAATATACAAACAATAGGCAGAAGTTCTTTATATTGTCATTTGGAGATTTGATTTGTGATGCGACTAAGCTGGATTCCGGGAAGTCACATAATTTAAACAGGAATGGAGATTTATAGTGTTAAAATGTTTTATTTAAGAGTTCCGAGATTACAAGCATTGGAACCTTTCAAGAACCGTAAATATTTACTTGAAGAAAAGTACAAGTAAAGAGACTGAGTTATAAATGAGATAAAGATGTCTTCCTAATATATGAATAACATATGCTGCATACAAATAGTGCCATTGTAAATGGGTAATTTGCGCTTAATCTTCCTATTTAGGGGTCAAGGCCTTAAAATACCTTCTTTCTCAGCCCATTGGTGTCCTAAGAAAACAGAAAAACCCTTGTTTCACAGGAGGGAATTTCTTCTTTTAAAGTTCTTGCCATGATTAAGCTCTTATGGATAAAATTGAAGGTAAAAAAGAATCCTAGTCACATTGACAGCATTTGTATCCATACTTAACCGACTGATAGAGATGAATGAAGTAGCGGCAACATTTTGCACAAGCTGAATGTGACAGTACTACAGGCTGTTTCTCAGAGGTGCAATCTTCGAGTTCAGCTTCTATTCTGTGAGAATGGCTGTTTCACACTGTGTTTATACATTTACATTTAACAGAATTTAAAGACTATAATTCACACTTGTCAACTTTCCCGGAACGTCCTCTGGCATCTGCCCTAGTGAAATGGGCGGGATTAGAGCCACCATGAAGCGATTCTTGGGGCTGAAAATAACGAAATTCATCAAGCTCCATTCATACCCCCCACCTCCCGTCCAGGAACTCCCAGAGGGGAACATCAAAAAGTCAGCAAGTATGCTATAAATAGAGCTCGGATGACAAGGGTCATTTAATTAGGCTGTCATATAGAGTTGGAAACAATTTCAGTCTAAAATGCAGACGTCAATTGCTTCAGAGAAAAATAATCTTTCTATATCGTATGCTGAGTCAGACACGTCTCAAGATAGGTCCAAGGCCTGAATCTCTCATATAGACTCTTGGTTTACACACCTGGAGTAGGCAGGAGACTATATGCTTGGTTTATGGATGGAGTTACAAGCCTACGGATAAAGTGTGGAGATGTAGCTTGGCAGTGTTAATATCAAATGCTTTAGCATATTTCTAGACAGTAGTTAAATTGTGCACAATAAAATGCTCAAACCAAGTATCGTATACTTAACAAAAGTGCATGGACAGTGTTACTTATAAAAGTGAAAGTCACATTTAACACTTAAAATACTATTAAATGCAAACATCCATTTTCGTTTACAGTCAAATGCCAATCTTATTTCCTGCAGCGGTCAGAATGCAAATAACAATTAAGTAATGCGAATATATCACAGAGATTTAACATAACATCAGTCAGTGGGAGGGGGTAAAGACACATTCAACCCATCAGAAGTGGCGGCTGATTGTCATCATTACCGGTTCAAATTTTACACCGTATATACATCCAGGTCTACATTCCTTTGCATTTACTTGAACAAACCGTTATTGTAATTGGCCTATGCTTGCATCCCCTTGCCTTCTCTGATGTACCTCTAAAAGAATAAGTATGCACAACATCCAACTGAATCTGCATACGGACGTAAGCATAAGTCTTTTTTGTGTGCAAGCACGGTAGTGAAATTCGTATTTTACACTATATAAGTGCAATTGCATCCAACTTTACCTGACCACCTTAATGTTAATTTCCATTGCCAAAATGTGCAAAATAGGGTGAATATTTCATTAACCAGTAATGAAAACTTCACTAATCTCTACTTACTGAATTTGTAGATAATGATGGACTATACTTTACGCACTGACTTTTTAAAGCTATAAAAAATTACTAGTAAACCATGTTACAGACTGTTTTGCTCTTATTAAGGCTCATCAGTGTAAAGTAGGGGTATTTGCCTAGATTTTTCACTGTTGGATCTAAATAGAGCACACAGAACATATGAAAATGATTGGCTTCCCACCCTATGCTCCTGGAAAAAATCTAGAAATCTGCCATGGTGAGCAGAGAAATAGAAATATTTGAACAGACACACACACTGTGAAAAAGTGTAAATGTCACTTTTTTTTTTTAAGTGTTTAAACAGATTTGCATGAGGATACAGAAAGGTACAATGGTTAGGGGTTGTATTGAATCACACCAAAAAAAACAATTTAAGCTGGGATTCAAATAAAATAAACACATTTAAGGACAAATTGGAATCTTAAGGAATACAGACAAGACCATTAATATCTTACTTACCAACTTTCTTCAGCTCTCTTCCGAGAGCATGCCAGTGGAGGTGGGCATGAGGGGGTCGGGGCGCCCAAAATTGGATTGCGGCGTTTGGGACCTAATTCTGCCCACTTCACTAGGAAGTGGGGCACTTCCTAGTGAAGTGGGCATAATTCGGGAGATTGCCACACTCTCCCGGGAGTCCGGGAGACTCTCGCAAAAGAGTTGGCAAGTATGATTAATATCCATCTACCCACCGTACAGGTTAAATATTCACTTTAGACCCATTTATGAATGTATGCTGCAAGACAATTGTACCTGTTTGAACGGGGTTCCTATATTGAACTAATTTGTGATGATTTATTTTAAATTTGTAATGAGATAAAATCTTGTATCTTTCAGTTGTTTGGTTTTTTTTAATAACATACTGCTTGATGTATCCTCACTTATGTCTTACATTATAATGGGACTGAGGGGACATCCTCTGCAAAACTACTGCTGCTCCGCAAACACCACCATCTTACGCTACAATTGTGATGTGTGTTAGTGGAAACCAGGCCATATGGCAGGACCCAATTTAGTGCTATGTAAGTGACCTTCAATGACCTTAAAATAGTAAAGCATATCCCAAATAAAATTGTATATTTATTGTCACAGTGACACCAAGCCTTTTATTAAAAACAAAAAATATTCATTGTCAAATTCAATCATGATAAATCCCAATAGTTCAATAAGGACATTGATTGTGCATTGTGAATATCACACATTAAAGATATTTTGTTAGATTTGCCTTCAAAAATCATCTGTCCTTTAATTTTAATCACCACAGCTGTATGGGAGGAAAATAAAGCCTGCCGTTTTGCCTTTGTTAGCAAGAAATCCTCAGGCATCTGCTTTTAGCAGGTAGCGTTATGGGATTATAACTGTAGTTACCCAAAAATGCTATAAACATCAAATTGGCCCTTTTCGGCCTCTCAGACGTGTTTTAAACACCATTAATGGCTTGCTCACGAAAGCAGAACAATATTTACGCGTTCATCTTTTAAGGCATTTACACAATGAGAGACTGATAACATGTTGCAGAACACAAATTAAGGTTATTGGAGCAGAAACCAAATCTATCAGGCTATGTATACGAAATGAGGAAAAGGCCAAGTGTTGTACAAGCACAGGGAGCGTGTATATCATTTACAGATTTAAAGGAGCAGTGTTCTTCCTTGTGACCTTGCTCAGTACTCCTTCTATTCACCCTAAAATTAAATATTTAGGGGTACACTCTTGTATCGCGCATTGTGCCATTGCAATTTGTCATACACACTCTGTTATTGTCATATTAAATGTTATTTCTGAAAACTGCTTTACAGTTAACTGTGAAGAAAATGTAGCTCATAGCATCCGATCAGACATTTTATTTCAGTTCCTAAACGTTGCCAGCAAAAACTGACTGTTAGAATGTCATTGGTTGCCAAAGGCTTCACCACCTATTCTGCGCATTTTCCTGCAGAACTGGTTCTAGAAAATGGTCCCCAATTTTGTCTACATTTTACAGGACAAAATATAGGTTATCGCTTACCATTTGCAAAATATTTGTATTTGATCTTCAAACCTACAAAGGTTTGCATAAACCTTCAAAGCTACATAAAGCTGCATTTTTGTGTTTTCAGGTATACGCAATGGTGTGATTTATTTGCAAGACATATTTTTTTTTATTTTAATTTTAATTTTATATTTTAAATCAGTTCTTAAAGATTAGACTGCAGTTTCCACTACGTCTCACATTTCCATCACTAACAGATTCAGCGTATCATCTTCAGATGTAGACCGCACAGTCCCAATTTTGAGGGAACTGTCCCACTGTCCCGAGATTTGGACTTTTGTCCAGATTCAGTGACAGTTATGTTCAGATATAACAGATATGTCCCAATAATTGATGCCTAGACTATGCATCTGCCTCTTGTATGTTCAGCATTGAAAGGGTATTTTTAGGGTGGGGAATCAGTCTGGGGGAGGCCCAGCCAAAGCACTGGGACTCCCCTGGGGGAAGGGGGTGGGGGGTAGCATGCTTCAGATGTGATTTGGTGTGTAACCTTGTCCCTTTCTTGTGTGCACACCACAAACTCTCTATTCCAAATCCATCTTCATACATTTTAGGAGGTATGGATTCAGTGTCACACTTCTGAAGTGCTGGGCCTCCACACTCCTCAAATCACTCTGGAATAGCTGCAAACACAATGGGCACATGTGCGTGTGCCAACTGCTCACCATGGTGAGCTGGGACATAACTCCCAACTTCTTGCAAGTCGGGATAAATGAGCCAAGGCAAAATCGGGAAAGACGATAGGTATGTTTAAGGTGGCTGTCCTGGTGACCTAATTATGTGATATCAGTCTGTCTTTTATAAATAGCAGCATTGTATACCATTAGTAAATCCCAATAGTCTAGCTTTTGGAAGGACTGTCCTGATTCTTGGACCCCCTAAAGAGTGTGGCCTATTGAGAAGTGGTTGTAGTTTTGCTAAAATATGAACATGATTGTGAAGATCAAGCAGGAAGTTCAGGGATCGGATTGGGATTTTTTTGTCCTGATTTTGTTTTTTTAAAATGTTGGGTGGCATTCTCTACTGTTTAGTATGAAAGATGTGTGTGATGTCTAGAGAGTGGCAAATCAAGCGTCTTGGTACTTGGTAAAAATGTTAGATTCATCTGCTCTCACTGAGAGCACCTGAGAAAGGAGAAATCAGCAGGTGGATGTTCTCTCTATAGCCTCAGTCATGCAGTTCAAGACCACTTGGTACCCTGGGTTCAAGGCCCTTTTAAAGGTAATAACCATTGCAACCAATATAGTAATTTCAGCGACTACTGCATATTTGCTCTTTGTTAGAAAACAATTCCCACTGCTTTTTGTATACTGATTTTTTTTACCATTGGTATGACTTGCAAGAAGATAAACTTGGTAAACAATGATTAATGATTTAGTGCGACTTCCTTAATTAGCAACTCTCTATAGCTAATGCAATGTAATGCAAATAGGTTCAAAATAATGCATATGGGACATAAACATCAAACTACAAAGTACCAATTAATGACCAATTAATGGCAGTGAAAGTGATACTACAGACCTGGGAGTCATTCATTTTCAGATGATGCAAATTGATCAATGAAGCACAGTGACAGCAAATGCCAGCACCGTACAGGTGGAAAATGAGGGTTCCAATAGCACATTTAACTTTACAGTCTCTACTTAAAAACAAAATGGACACACAGAAAATATTCAACAATGACTTCATTCTCTTCAAATTATTTGTTCTTACAATATTATTATTATCTTTAATTTATAAGGCACCTCAAAGTGTCCACAGCACCGAACAAATACAAACAATAGACCATACAAGGTATGGTCACATACCTTGTATGGCACAGAACAATAAATGAGAACCACTAAGACTTCAAAAGCCCTAAGCATAGCTAGTACCAGTACAAGTAATAGGTGGTGCAACAAGAGGGATGAGGGCCCTGCTCGCAAGAGCTTACAGTCTAAAGGGATGGAACATTATTATTATTATTATTATTATTATTATTATTATTATTAATAATAATAATACGTTCTCAGGTGTACACCAGAGCTGACACTCATATGCTTTGGGGATTGTCACTCGATATGCATTATCTTTTTACACTGGTTTCTCTTGTTCTGTCCAGACGTGTATAACACTTTACAGGTGCCTAGGCTCCGTATATTTTTGTATCGTGCCTCCAAGTTCTTTGAGTAGCCATACAGGCATTGTTGGACTTAACATACTATCGGGTACAGCATGCCCACCAGTTCTTTTTGGTCTCCACTAATCTCTGCACAGCGCTCACTGAAACCCGCAGCCTTCCTCTTGGATCTAAGTATAACTTGTCTCTCAAACACATATCAGTACTCCAACGGTTACAATGTAGGTCAGCGCCGAAAAGGATTAAACCGTTATCTTGAATGAAACTCTCTAGAAAGCAACTCAAATCTTAATAACAGTTCCTGGAGGAAGTCCCTCCCAAAGGCACCTTCCACTCAAAGGTACTCTCCTCCCAAAGGTACTCTCTTTTTCCAGGCATCAAAGCAAGTGTTTAATTCCTCCAACCCCACCATAAACCCTAGAGGTGGCTCTGTTAATTATGCTTATCATATGATCTAAAGTATTGTTGAATACCCATCCTGTACCTAAACCCAGCCTAGTAAGGCTTGGTTAACACTACAGTGTTTTCAGTCGACAATCGGGCCAATCAAACGATAAACAACCTTTTGGCCCAATATTGCATTAGTGTGTACGCTGCAACAATGAAGGATGATAGTTCCAAAGCACATTAGCACATTATATTGTTTCATTTGATTTTTATCCCGGACTAAAAATGTTGTTCAATGATGGAACAATGTCGTTCCAATTCTGCAGTGTATATACTCATGACCGGCAGTGTCCATAGATCTCTATGCAGTGTGCAGTGTCAGGATCTTTTCAGCCGATGGTTATGACAGATGAAGACCACAGATCTAAAGGTAAATCATGTAAAACATATATAGTGTGTACAAAGGAATCAGCATGCTGATCAAGACTTTTATTTTCCTTTAATCATTGGTAAAATCGTTAAGGCTATCACATCAGGAGATATTTTGTATAGTTTTTTCTCAACCTAAGTGATCATATGATTGTGACATGTGAATGGAGCTGAAAGGGAACATAATTTTTTAGTATTTGTGTAGTGCTGTAAATAACAGCAGGGAAACCGAGCAGAACTCCAGCGATTTTAGGGACACTGTGCCCATATACATTATGCTAAGTATTTATCAAACACATCGATGCTGATGTAGAGTGGAACATATGCCTGTTTGCGTTTAGAAATATAGAGAACTCTGACATTATTCAATGCTTTCTGCAAATGTAATGCCTGCTAGCTCTGGAAATAAGAAGGGCAGATCTGCATTTGTGCTACTTTCTATAACCACATAATTGCATATGTTTTTTATACAAATACCTTTGGATGACTTGTGTTAGTTGAATTGAAGCAAATGTGACTGAGTTTAATTTTATATTACTATAGAGAGTCATTGTGAATAGAGATGTTTTGCAGCATTGCAATCAGTAACATTAAGTGGGTTAGAGGTACCTCTGGAGCAAGTACACAGGTAACAAGTAAACTAGTTGTGTTATTATTATTATTATTGTTATTATCCTTTATTTGTTAGGCGCCACAAGAGTTCCGCAGCGCTGTACACAGCACAAATAGTAGACTAAACAGGGTGAAACATTACAAACAGTAAACAAGAAATACCAAAACTTCAGAGACTCCAGGCAGGCCAATGCAGTAAAGATGGAGCAGAAGAACTAGTATGGAGAGCAGAGGGAAGAGGGCTCTGCTCAAATGAGCTTACATCCTGAAGGAGGGTAGACAGAACACAGGCACAAAGGGAGCCAGTTGAAGTAAGTGGGGAGAGAACAGGGGAGCAGGGAGGAGAGAGGAGAGAATAGGCGGAGGAGATGAGGGGGTTAAGTGTAAGGTTGGTAGGCTATGAGGAACAGGTGAGTTTTAAGTGTCCACATGAAGGAGCACAGATTGGGAGAAAAACGGATGGAGCGAGGGAGGTCGTTCCAGTGAAGGGGGGCTGCATGGGAGAACTCTTGGATTCTGGAGTGGGAAGAAGTGATAAGAGTGGAGGCGAGGCAAGGGTCATTGGCCGAGCGCAGGGAGCGGACAGGAGTATGAATGGAGAGGAAGTTAGAGATATCGGAGACAGTAGATTGGGAGAGAGCCTTGTAAGTGATGGTCAGGAGTTTGAAAAGGATTCTGCAAGGGATGGGGAGCCAGTGTAGGGCAAGGCAGAGTATTAGTCAGAACAGTTTATAGGATATAGTGGGTTCATCGGTGCATAATTGCTTTATATTTACTGTGTATGCTGTATTCAATGCTACCTCAAAGTTACCTTTTTACCATTGAGAGATATTTTTCGATATCATCATCATCATCATCTATTTATTTATATAGCTCCACTAATTCCGCACCGCTGTACAGACAACTCACTCACATCAGTCAGAGGAAACCCACGCAAACACGGGGAGAACATGCAAACTCCACACAGATAAGTCCATGGTTAGGATTCAAACTCATAGCCCCAGTGCTGTGAGGCAGAAGTGCTAACCACAGCCATCCTGTTGCCCTTATCAAAACCCACAACACTTTAGCAGTACACTCCCCACTAATATATGTCCCAGTGTGGCTTCTAAAGACCAGGCTCTCATTTGTGTGTGTCTGTGATCACACGTAGGGGGGAAGAGGGTTCCTTAGACTTCTTGTTGTTACGCAGTGCTGGAATGGGCAACACAAAGGAACCAAGATAAAAGTTTATAAACAGATTGGACACACAAATCTGTCCACACACCCGAGCGAGGTATAAGCGGTGTTACACACCCATTTTGCCCAGGACCACCTTAACTACTTTATGGGCCCCCGGGCAATTCAGTGCACCGGGCCCCTGAATTTATATATATATATAAGTGTGTGTGTAAAAAAAAAATATATGTATGTAAATAAAAAGTTATATATATATATATAATCACTTTTTTTTTACATATATATATAGGGGCCCCCTTACCTTAAGTCCGGTCCCCTTCTTTTTTCCGCGCCGCTAAGCCTCTTTTGCGCTCTTCCGTGCTGTGCTCGCAGTGAATGCTGGGTGTGACATCACGCCCAGCATTCACTGCAAGCACAGGCTGCACAGCACGGAAGAGGGGACCAGAGAGGGAGCCGGATCCCCGCCGACGTGACCGCAAGGTAAGTATTTTATTTATTAATTTTTTTCAGGATTTTTTTTTTACAGAGCTGCCTGCAGAGCCCCCGGGCACCTGCCCATTGTGCCCAATGGAAGAGATGGCCCTGATTTTGCCAACAACCCTGCAGGCGTTCCATTATGCTGAGCATTGATCATACACAGTGAGGCTCATTTTGAGGTGGACCAATATGCGCCTTTGACGCACATAATATAGCAGCAACATAAAAGTTTTCAGTGCTATCAGCTGATGATATCCATCTGCAATCAGCTTATCAGAAACAGCTACATAGAACTGTTGATAGTCATCATCATCATCAGCTCTCCAGCACCTGCAAGATATATGCGAACGAAAAGGTATATTTGCAAATGTGTCCAGATCTAATCGATGCTAAATTATGGGAACATG
The DNA here is from genome assembly GCF_038048845.1 of Mixophyes fleayi. Taxonomy (NCBI): domain Eukaryota; kingdom Metazoa; phylum Chordata; class Amphibia; order Anura; family Limnodynastidae; genus Mixophyes; species Mixophyes fleayi. The sequence goes on from NC_134405.1 coordinate 69,246,095, forward strand.
TACGTAAGGAACTCAATTTATGCTTATCTGTCCCTTTCCTACCCCATTGTGCCTCTCCAGGGATAAGGAGTTGTAAGAATTCTGATTAGAACATATGCGTATGCATTTACGATTCACATGCACAGTACAAAAATGCGTATCTTATGCAAACGGACAGTGGGCACACATTTATATACACATATTGCTCACACTCAAATATGCCCAACAGTGGCAACAGAATATAAAGTACCTATAGAAAATCACCATACTCTGTCAAAATCAAAACCTTTTGTCACATTACACCATGGAAATTGAAATAAATTAAATTAAACTTTTTACAGCTTTATTTACACATTTCGTCTTGCAACATTCAACTAACAAAAAAGGTAATGCTGAAAAGTAATAAAAAAAAATGAAAAACTAGAATAGCAGGGTTGGACGAGTGATAAGTTTCCTGATTTAATATTTTTAAGAACCACCTTTTGCTGTAGTTACAGCCATCAGTCTGTTTGGATACGTCTCTACCAGCTTTGTGCACCTAGATTGGGGAATATTTGCCCATTCTTCCTTGCAGAATTGTTCAGTAAAATGTCATACTGGACAGCCATGGACTCTCTGTATGTCCATCCACAGCTTTTCTATCAGATTTAGATCAGGGCTGTGACTTGGCCGGTCAAGGTCATTCACCAGTCAGTGGTAGCTTTCATTAATGGAGCAACAGTAACAGGCACAAAACCAACATATGTACAGGTGTAATAGTTATATGTATTTAAAATAGATGCAAGGGTAGTACATACAATACTATACTAGTCCTATTATGGCCACCTTCGGAAATCCAGCTATAGTCTTATGCTTTGTTACCATCTCCTACTAGACAAAGTTTAGTACAAGATCCGGGATTGCAAAGTCCCTGTGACTGCCAGCAAGGCAGCAGTCCTGCTTCACTGTCACCTCACTTTCGGCAAGCACACAAATTCACATGACCTTGGGTAACTTATCCGAAAGTAGAGGAACAAGGGTCCTCGCACTCCTTCTCCTGATCTCCACCATCTATAACTTTAAACACTAAACTGCTCCTTCTTATACCTCCAGAATAGCCTCAAGCTGTAGGGTGTGTTTGGCTTTCTTCTGTGATCTTACGATATAGCAATACAATCAAGGCCGGACTGACCATCTGGCACTTCTGGCAAATGCCAGAAGGGCCGATGGCAGTGTGGGCCGGTCCGATCCCTGCGATACCCAGATTAAATAAAAAAAAATATATATTTTTTTTGTGTGTAGCCGTCATGACGTGTGACGTCATGACGGCTCTGTGAGCTGGCCCGGCTCCCGCGTAGGACTAGCTGCAGTGGAGGCAGCTGTCAGTGCTTTGGTAAGTGTAGAGAATATGTGTGCAGGGAGGGGGGGGGGAGACAAACGGAATATGTGTGCAGGGAGGGGGGGGAGACAAACGGAATATGTGTGCAGGGAGGAGGGGGAGACAAACGCAGTATGTGTGCAGGGGGGGGAGACAAACGGAATATGTGTGCAGGGAGGGGGTGAGACAAACGCAGTATGTGTGCAGGGAGGGGGGGAGACAAACGGAATATGTGTGCAGGGAGGGGGGGAGACAAACGCAGTATGTGTGCAGGGAGGGGGGGGAGAGAAACGGAATATGTGTGCAGGGAGGGGGGGGAGAGAAACGGAATATGTGTGCAGGGGGGGGAGAAAAACGGAATATGTGTGCAGGGGGGGAGAGAAACGGAATATGTGTGCAGGGGGGGGAGAGAAACAGAATATGTGTGCAGGGGGGGAGAGAAACAGAATATGTGTGCAGGGGGGGAGAGAAACGGAATATGTGTGCAGGGGGGGAGAGAAACGGAATATGTGTGCAGGGGGAGGGAAAGGGGCAATAAATGTCTGCGGGGGGAGAGGGGGTGATTGAAAATGTCTGCAGGGAGGGCAATGGCTGTAGGAGGAGGAAAATAAAAATGGCCAATGTGTGTGGGGGACAGTATATGACTATAATGTGTGTGGGGGACCGTTTATGACTATAATGTGTGCTATTAAGTGAATGTGGGTCTGTTTGGGGAAAATGAGGTCTAATTATTAAATGTGATTATGAATTATTTAATGCCTGGGATGTTTGTGGGAAATGGTTATTTTTATTAAACATAAATGCTATTTAATTTCTTGCTGAGGTTGTTTGGAGGGAGGGAAATAGATTTATTTATTAAATTGGAATACTATTATTTTAATGTTGGGGCTGGAGTGAGGCCTAATCTTATAACGTCGGTGCTATATTGAGTTAACACCGGTGCTGTTTGGAGTTTTCTAACTTTCATGTACCCATTTTTTTCCAAAAAGGGCCCCCAACATTCCAGGATCCAGACAAGCAGCAACTGATCTGAAGACACCAGCAGCCACAAGTGGTGACAATGACAAGACAGGTAAGAGAGCAGGACAGTCTGCCAACTGTTCTGAATTTGGTGGGTGACTGTCCCGCTTAGTCAGGATTTGGTCTGACTGCAAGGACAATTGGGAGGTATGTCCTACTTCATATTGTACTGCTTGTGAAGGCAGAACTGTGTACACCTAACAGTAGTGCTCACAGTATTGCCTATGTATTTGTTGAAAATGTGTCTAATAACCATAATAATGTGGCCACGCCCTTAGCGGCACCCAGTTTTTTCATGCTCAACAGAGATGGGCATGTATGCTTGAAATGCCAGGGCTGATTTTTAGTCCCAGTCCGGCCCTGAATACAATACACATATCCTAATTAATGTAATAAAATCAGACACAGAGAGCCACCTTGTCTGGCTTTTGAATACACTCCTAAACCTTGCCTACAGATGTAGCTAAAACCACAATTTTACAGTCAGTCTCGCATTGTTATACTGTAACATCTGGTTAAATGGCAATGTGAATAGCAAGACAGAATATTTACAATCTTTATAAATGGTTATAGCATAATGTAATGTTGGCTAATCACTCCATTGTGTTTTAAACATAAAGTTAAGTACACACTATAGGTTTTCACCTGATTATCATGCCAATCACCCGATAAATGACTGAGGTCTGATATTTGTGTGCTACATGAAAAAACAGACAGTATTTAACTTACGTGCTAAATAGAAAACTCATTTGCTCCCCTTGCATTGTAACATGGTTTTGTCCAGGAGACTACTTACTGATTGTTATACTTAACCTTCCTTAATGAATCAGGCCCAATGTGTGCAAGGGCATGCACTTTAGGGGAGGACATGGAGATCAAAGTGCATATTCAACGGGCGTCGTCACACTCAGCCATAAAAAATGTAGGGCCTTCAAAGTTGCCTTTGGCTTTTTGGTAGCTTCCATGATCAGTATTCTCCTGGCTCTGTCATCCAGTTTGGATGGAAGCCCCAATCTAGGCCAGTTGTTGATGGTGAAGGAGAGTAAAAGTCTTTGAAATCTTTTTATATCCTTCTCCTAACTTGTAACTTTCCACAACTTTATCCCAGTGCTCTTTTGAAAGCACCTTTCCAATCATGGTGAGTTCTTTGCCTTACCATGCACTACTAGTAGTAGTAGAATCCTCAAGGAACAGACAGTTTTATTCTGAACAAATCAAAATAACTACAATTGATGTCAGGTGTCAGCCAATTAACCTGTTGTGTGATCTGGAAAGTTATTGGTTGTATCTGAACAAGTTTATAATGTTTTCTCTAAGGGTATGAGCACTTATCCAAACCAGGTATTTTAGTAATGAAATTATATTAATTGGTAAGAATTTTTGTACATGTTATTTATAATGTTATTGAATTTGCAGACACTCCATCCTCTTCTCCCATCTGCATTAGATATTTTCATTTAAGTTAGGTAGAGCTGAAAGCAGCTTAGACCATGCTTTATTGAGGGATCATTGTTCTTTATAAGTAAGGGCCATTCAGGGCAATGCAAGGAAGAAAGAATTCAGCATGGAGCACAAACACTTCTTGTACTATATATGCTCTGTCCTGCATTCTCCCTATGTTTCCCCAAATACCTATGTGAATGGCTATTGTAATCATCATAGCGATCAACTATGCCTATTTTAAACCCTATTTGAACTGCATTGAAGCTAACTGAATGTCAGGCAGAGGGACAATGTTGGCTGACTGTCAATGTGCATCCACTCTGATACAAGAATTTAAGCTCAATGTAGTGGACAAAAACACCTAAAGCTTGCAATCCAATTAGTTAACTAGCATATTACATTTCTCCATCTTTTATCATTTTGGTTAACTGAAATATAGTCCTTGTAACATGTTAATCGTTGTACTTCAACAACGGCATAAACAGGTTTTCCCTTAAGACTAATATAATTCTTCAACACACCTGTTGCTTCACTAAGGATTTTAACAGACTGTAAGAAAATAGCAGAGTTACAGATTGTCTCACTCTAGAAATTACGCCAAGAGATGATGGGAGGCAAAGCTGGGAACTTATTGAGGGATATAAAAAGAAGTTTCCATGTTCTATTCTCTTACTGACAACATTACTAAAGTCTAGAACATCTCGCACCCTGGAGACCTAATTATAGCAATTCCCTCTACACAAGAAAAGCAAAAAGTGCACAATAAAAGTAATTCATCACAGGCTGCCAGCAGCAAAGGGGTTAATCTTTAACGCAGCTAATAAAGAACCTGCCTGGATGAATAAGATTACAGTGCACTTGCAGTCTGCTCATTAGGTGACTTACAACATCGGCAATCCATTAACACCACCTTATAGCGAATAAACTGATTAATCATTGCTGACAATATAAAGGAACTTTGAAATGTTTCTCTATTTTGTGTGTATGACTAGATTTTCTTTTTCCTCTGAATGAAAAGTGTAGTTTTATAATTTTATTACACTTTTAGTGACCACTTTAATGATTGTTATTTGTCATTTATTTGTGGACATAACACACCAGTTGTAGCACCCCACTGAGCCAGTATAAAGAGAAGTGTGATTAACAGAATGAAGCAATGATAGGGCTGTGTTCAGCACTATATTACTCTGCCAAATAACAGACCAAAATGCACGTATTTAATTTATCTTTTAACTATGGCTATTATCGCTCTTATGGAATGAAATATAAACTCAGTATGTGGCTGGATATTCTGCTTGGATGTCCTTTTCAAGCATATATGATACAATGTATTAAAGGGTACCTTCGGGGGCAGTACAGTGGCACAGTGGTTAGCATTGCTGTTTCATAGTGCTAGGGTCATGAGTTTAATTTCAACTTGGGCCCTATCTTTGTGGAGTTTGTATGTTATCATGTGTATGCGGGAGTTTTATCCAGGTGCTCCGGTTTCCTCCTACAGTCCTAAAACATACTAGTAAGTTCATTAGCTTCTGACAAAATGGTCCATAGTCTGTCCCCAATGGGACAGGGACTGATGGGAATAATTACATGGCAGTGGCGGAACTACCATTGGTGCAGCATCTGCGGTGCACCGGGGCCCATGGAGATAATGGGGCCCGCTTTATGGGGGACTAGTGAGTTTTAGGTCCTGGTTCCCTCCTCCCTGCTTCCCTGCTTCGGGACCCACAGCTCGCTAGTTCTGCCTCTGCCACATAGTCTCTGTGTAATGATTGGCACTATTTAAATAAACAATTATAATAACACCCTTTGTCTATCAACAGTGAAGGTAAGCATTTTGTTTTCTACACCAATATTCATGAGAATGCAAGTTACCAATTTACTAAGAACTAGTGATTTGGTGCATCTTGTCTCAATGATGTTAATAGTTTATAGTGAATGGCTGAAGTTTGGTTCACTCAACAAATATTGCTGCCTCAATAGCATGTAGGCCAGTGATGGCTAACCTGTGACACTCCAGGTGTTGTGAAACTACAATCCCCAGCATGCTTTGCCAGTAGATAACTAGCTGATAGCTCGCAAAGCATGCTGGGGCTTGTAGTTTTACAACACCTGGAGTGTCACAGGTTAGCCATCACTGATGTAGGGTATGGGTTCACTTCTAGCATTTCACACTCATTGGGTAGTCTACATTTAAAGTTATGGTTACACAAGAACATACTCAACTCACTACATGCATACATTGTTACTATCACCCATGCGACAGTCACATGAATTAATTTCAGTACAGTTATAAAGCATGTTTGTTACATACTACAATGGCTAGAAACTCTAATAATGAGTTTCCTTAAAGGTCATAAACCTGAAGGAGGCTTTTGTAGATTTTCTATTGACCATGAACAGTCAGAATGTGACTGGCTGCTGCTCAAGCATCACAAATACCAGAACAACTAGATGTTCACTAGGGGCCTGATTCATTAAGGAACTTAAGTAAGAAAACTTACTCAAATTCTTGCCTAAGTTCCTTAATGAATTAAGTCCTAGGTGTTTTTCACTAATAAATATAGTAGACAAAGAAGAATGGATAAACGGGTGCAAGAATAATTTTACTCGGTTAAGAGAGAGTAACTGTTGACCTTTCTACATAAATTTAAATCTGGTCTCAATTTTAAACATTTGACTGGTATATGCACAGTACATTCAAAGCTCAGCATTTATATGAGGGAATTAATGTTCTCTCTGTGCATACTGTGTAGGGGACTCTGTGGGTGTATCCCTACCTCCTGTGTTATTTGCACTGTCTATTAACCAACTGTGACATCTATGGAAAGAGTTAGAGAACTTAACGAGTTCATTTAAAAAAAATGTGGAACTGTATTCTGAAGACACGCTACTGTTTATGGGAGATACGACCTCCAACTTAAAGTCTGCAGTGGATTTATAAACACTATTGGTGGAATTGTTACATTGGTGGAATTGTTACAAGGTGGGATGGTACTAGGGGTGGGCAAAATTGCAAACATATACATGATGCTAAAGGCTTGGACATAAGTACAGACCTTGTACTAAGTGCTCTCCATATACGCACCATTAGCAGTGCATCCATAGAGGTGAGCAGGTTGGTGGGTTGGGTTCTGGCAGAATTCAGGTACACAAAAATGATAGAAAGTAATGACAGATGGGAGAATTTTCATATCTTATGAAATTAAATTTGCCTCAGGGCCAATTCTATAATTATTTGCAGTAGAAACATTTTTCATCCTACAATTATAGGTCTAAGCAGATTGTCAAAGTTCACATTTGCATCTTTAGTTAAAAAAATGGTGAAATAACTATGAAATTTTGTCTTTTCTGCCTGTTTCAGATTAAATGGATACATTTTCTATTATCTTTAAAATTAATTTTTTATTCAAACAGTGAACATTACAGTGTTCATATTCTAATTGCGACTTTGCAGTTCTTATTTACCTTTGCATGAAAAACATTAAACATACTATGCAGTGTAGCCATTTAACCTTAAACAACCTTCAGCATTGCCAAATAGACTTAAACGTGACTGAACTTGTTTACCTTGCTCGAATTCAACTCAATTTTTTTGTCTATTTATAATTCGAGTATTTACTGCAAATATTTAAACTTTAGAATCGCTTTGATAAACTGGTTCAAGAAATACTTTGAAACAATTTCAAGCATCTTAAGTCAAAACCACTGTTATGTATTTAGAGGTTAGTTATGGAGGTACCCAATGTCATAATTAAGTTAACATAAATATTTCTTGCAAGGAAGCATACTACTTGCAAATCGATCATGTCTATCCCATCAACAATCGAGATTTGATGTACCTTCAACAAGAGATGATACCTTGTACATGGACAGGGCCTGATTATCCAATAGGATGACTAGGCTGCAGCCTAGGATGCAAGACTTTTTTCTTGGGGGGGTGTAGTTTTTTTGAGAGGACAAAATTATAACAGGGAGAGGTATAAACTGAGATTGAGATTCATTTTAAAATATAAGAGAATAGTTGTTCTTCAAAGTAAAAAGAAAACATGACAGAAAAATATAGTAAGTTTTTAATCTTGATGTTTTCCCATGGTATAGACTGTAGACAATGAGTCATCCTTGGGTGGACGCTTGAGGATAAATGGGTAGAAGAGATGGGTTGGGTACCAAATCATGATGATGGTAACCCCGACAAGACTCACCGTGACATCTTCACTGCGAATCATCATCAGCCTGACATATTCTCGATAATGATTGTTTTACAAACTGACTTGTAGTAAATGCGATGAATGAACAGCCCGGCAGCACAGAATGATGGTCGATGTGCACTCTGACAGTAATCTTTCTACCCTTAAGGGGGCAGTTATGGAATAATTTAAGGCTACATGATGTTAGCCTTACTAAAAAACATTCTAGAGGCAGTGCCTCTTTCAACTGCCACCCTAAGTGTAGAAAGATTTGTATCGGTGTACACATCCACGTCATTATGTGCTGCCATTCATCGCATTTAATACAAGTCTGTTTGCTAAACAATTGTGATTAAGAATATGTCGTGCTTCCGACAATTTGCAGTAAAGGTGTCGCGGTGAGTCTTGTCGGGGTCAGGGCCGCCATCAGAAATCATGGGGCTCAGTACAGGCCACCTCCGCGGTGAGCTCCTCCCCCCCCCCGATGAGCGCCCCCCATGAGCAACAGCGCAACACAAACTAACCTGGGGGCCCGCTGTCTTGCAGTCCGCTGGTCTCCGCTACTCTGCGCTGCTGTCTTCAGCCTGGCTGTCACCGTGACAGCCAGGCACGAGAATGCAATCGCAGGGATGGAGGAATCATTCCCCCTCCGATCATGTGATCTGGCTGTCACAGGCACCCTCCACAACTTCACCTTCGCCAGATTTTAAATGAAGAAAACAAATTTGTTTTTACCTATCAAGTATTAACCTGGTGTGGAAAATGAGGGGGTATTAGCCTAGGGCATACTTAACCCTTATTCAGGCTCTGTACCTGGATGTAGTTAATAATTAAGTCTTTGTCTCAGTTTTAGCAGGTTCCTTGTCTGAAAGGTTATAGGATATTTGTGATCTTACCATGCACTCATCCCTGCAATAACAATTGCTTAAAGCATGCTTAAGACGTTTACCATTCCAAGCAGTGTAAATATTGCTCATACAATCTGGATTACAAAAAAAAATTGTGAATTAACTGTATCATGATTTGGCAAATCTGACTGAGAATTGTGCTTCTGTAACTCTTAGCTGAGGCACTCTCCATAGGATTGTAAGGATGTGACATTTCGCAAAAGTTTTAAAAAAGTTTTTATTTTAAAAAGTAAATAACTATAAACTGCACATTGTGGATGTCTCTCACCCCTTCACAATCACCCACTATAATTAACTTAATGATATCTAATAAATAAAGACATGAAACTTTCTTGAGGTGACAAAATATAGGTCACAGTTTATTTAATCAATTGGAAATTGATGGCGGAGAAAGGACACTGCAGAACCGCTAATTACTAATGAACAGTACCTGTGGATGACTAAATGGCCCTGAATCCACTTAACCAAGGATGTAATACTGGGTACACACTACAGGGTTTTTGTCCATTAATCGGCTCAACCAGCCGACATACGACCGCTCGTTCGAAAGTCGGGTCAGTGTGTGTAGTGACACAAGGGTCAAAAGTTTGCCCAAATGGACGATTGTCGCCTCATTTGGTTGGTTGTACCATTCAATATTTTCGCTCCAATCTCCTTTCCATTGTGTAGTGTGTATAAGTTTCCGACCGATCCAACACAATCCTCCGATAGTTCCTCGACCTGGGGGGGCGTGTGTATGTAAATTTGTGATGCCTGTAATCCATGTGAAGGTTAAAATCCACCAAAAATCCTGAAGGCATGTAGCTAATCATACCTTTATCCAGGGAAAAAACTGGAAAAACTCCTTCATTCCCTCGCTAAAAGCGACAAGCAGCAAAGCCATGGGTTACCAAGGGGTTCAGGGAATGGGGGGAAGAGTGAAAGAAAAAGGAGAGGTTTAGGAGGGGTAGGTTAAGAGCAGTTAAGCATCCGGCCTAATATATTTTTTTATAGGTTGATGATTTCCATCTGCCGAGTGTTTTTATTGCAGCCACCAAGGAGCCAGCCAAGGCCGCGGATGACGCTGCCCCAGTCTGTAAGGAGTGGGTGTCATACTCCCCCAATAAGGAGGGGCCCCCAATGAAGAGGATGATGGCACATCAGGGTCTTACCTTTAACCCCCTTCCGATCCAAAAAAACCCAAAAACATAAAAAAAATGTGCAAAGTGAATGTGTAGTGTGAGTGCAAAATAAATAAATAAGTGTCATATAGGCCTCAGCATTTCAGCCGGAAGTATAAAAATTGTCCTTGCGCTGGCCAAAAGGTTAGGGCAAAGGAAATGTGGTGTCACTTAAAAATCAATCTGCTGTAGTGCAAAGACCCTTAATCTGTGCAAATTGTGGCATCCCAACAACAGTACCTTTTCTGCACCCCTCCCGCTAGAGCAACACAAGAGGCACATAGCACCTCAGGCTTCAAGTGAACGAGTCTTGGCCAGAGGACCAGTTGAAAGACCATCGCCTACAGGGATGCCTTTAAGCCCCACTGCGTACATGAGAATCTACACCTGATCTTAGCCAAAAGGCAGAGAAATTATTTACAACAATAATCACTTTATCACCCTATTCATATATATATACCCCCAAGGAATTTGCAGGAAACGGACCCAACATGAGAGCTGCATACAAAAATGACTGACTCTTTGCATATAAAAGAAGTGCAAAACATTAAAAATATTAAGTGTCAAAGTCTATCAAAAGTGGGGCCACACTAATCAACAATCCAAGCAGTATAGGAATATGGAGCACTTTGTGTATAAATAAAAGAATTTATTGTAGGCACGTACAGCACTATCTGGAGAAAGGTCGAAATGTTGACTTATGGGTTATATGTACTACTCAATAAAAGCAATAAAACATTTGTGTGTATTGATGTCTACTTCTGAGTGAGAATATTTGATTAGTGCTGCCTATCCCTTAGCTGTTTCTACTGTGTGTATTCCACACATTTATGCAAAATGTATAGGGATCATCCAAGTTAGAGACACGTAATTCTTTCTAATGTAATTCAGCAAATCCCCACTAGAAACATTGAAAACCTCACATACATCAAAGAAAGATTTTTTCCAGTAAAGAAATAAGGTTGTTTCGTACATCTGTTCATGTTCAGTAAAACAAAGATACAAAGATACAAAGATACCACCATTTATAAATGATGCTTGCAAAAAACAGAAAACCAAACAGATCTATGTGATAAACAACAAAACTGACCCAGTCATTATCTGGTGCGAAGCAAATATTGTATATCTCATACTAGAATTCTGATGGATATATTTAGTGATTGATGTGTGGCTGAACGTAGTAAATATAAATTAAAAGGGTACTAGTTGATATTTCCTTTTCTAGTTGCTGGCCATCAGGAACATTGACCTGGGCAACTTTGGCCTGATTCAATAAGGAAAACTAAGCAAAAAATTGAGTAAGTTTTCTTACTCAAATTTTCTGGACAAAACCATGTTGCAATGCAAGGGGTGCAAATGAGTTTATTATTTTGCACATAAGGAAAATACTGGCTGATTTTTCGTGTAGCACACAAATACTTGATAGCTTATTTGTACACTGACATTTAAAGTTGATCTAGGACATCCCCTACCCCAACTATAAATCTGCCATCACATTTTAAATTTACCTCCCCCTCCAATGCAAAACAGTTTTGTTTTACTTGCTTACTTAATGAATCAGGGCCCTTGTCACCACTAACAATGCAATTTGTATCATTACAAAAGTGTTGAGAAGTGTAGTCACCATTACTCATCATTGCTTATGGCACGTACAGGGCAGTCTGATCAGATGTGGCCTGAGGAGCACCTGGGTACAAGGGGCAGAGAGAAAAGAGAGAAAGTTTGGTGGGAGCCAGAGAAGAAACAACGATACAGGCAGTAAGCAAGATGAGGGTATAGACAACAATATTACACATAGGAACAAGGATCAGAAGGGTGTTTGAAAATGTAGACAAGGGTGCATATAATGACACAAGGAAACAGAATGCTGAGAAAGACAAAGCATGTGACAGACAAGTGAAAAGGAGTGTGTCATTGAAAGAGGTCCAACAAGACCAAGTAATGAAGTAAGGTGTAGAGTGGTGACAAAAGGCCATCCAATTGGAGATAAACTTTAGATATAGAACAAGAGAGGCAGGGTAGACCATTGATAAGAGGGTTAAGTAAAACAAATAGACAGACAACGTTGAGATACAATGAGACAGACAAGTGAAACTGTAAAGAGGGTAGAAAGAGGTGAACAAGAGACAAAGGTGTAGTGGAGAGAAAGAGGTTGACATGATGCAAGGGACAGAGAGAAAGGAGCACTTTAATGATTTACTGTGGAAGCCAGTTTCTTATGAAACTGCTGTGATGGTCGGCACAGAAATGGTGGGGGATACAGATGTAAGGAGAGACACAGAAGTGTGGGAAGGGGGGTGGTTCTATTTTATGAAGGTGGAAAATGACAAATGGAAAAGTCTGTAACAATCAGTTATCGGTTAAAAGGCTTTATCCACAAGATATTTGAGTTTACTCCATAAAGTGTGTGTAATAAAATGTGAAATAAACTGTCAATGATAATTAATCATTTGTTTTAACTTAACTCACTTTACTGGTTACAGAATAGTCTCCTCCGGCGCTTCCTACTTACTTTCCAAACGCCGTAACCTGTGCTGAATTAATTAATTGATGTTAATGTTTCCTTTAACGTCAGTTCATTAATTCAGCACAGGTTACTGCAACAGGAAAATACTGTGTGTAGAAACTAATAGGAGGAAATGATTGTGTACAAGGTGAAATGATTCATGCTAGAAGGTATAATTGCCTATCGGTAAGACATGTCACTGGGTGCACCGACAGAGCTCCACAATCACACAAAACCCAGCACTTCAACCATACATACATAAAATTCCTCACATGTCCAATTTTCATCAAAGTCTATCAAATGAAAAATAGCTTCTTTCATATACACACATTACTTTTTCAAATTTGTGTAATGTTCGGATACACTCAGTATGCAAATAATGAATTCTTCCAACACTGTGCGCTCTAAGACCTTTGTGTTGAAACTGTGCATTGAGAGGACACAGATAAAGTAAGAAATAAAACTGACAATGTTGTCATCCTAGAATTTCATTCAATAAGAGATATGTTGGGAATTGCAGACTTTCACTAGATTTGTTAGTACCCATTGAACACTAAATTATAAAATACCCTTGTACATATCAGTTCCAATAAAAACAAGTGCTATCCTCAGCTGTTGTCAGAAGTGTAAAGCTATGGATGGTTATGTTATGTTGTTTTAGTCAATCAGTTTCTACAAAGGAATGAAGGCTGGGTGTAGATTGAGTGCGATCGCAGGAGTGTGCAGTACGGCGCAGATGGGGAAGTGAACAGCAGATAGAGAAACCAAGAAAATAGTTGATACTTTGCGGCAGATTCAATTAGCCATGATGTTCCTTAGAACATCGCCGCTGCAGCACTTTTACCATTACTACGGTACAAATTTCCGCTCATTTTCCTAGCACCTCTATGGAACGCACGGAAAAATGAATGGATATTTCTGTAAAATATCCACTGTAATGGTCCTGAAACACCTTGCGGCTAATTGAATTCCCCTATTGGTATGGTAATGTGAGATGGAATGATGATTATACTTTTCATGGCAATGGTGGATGAAGAGGACGGGACAGCAGGTAGAGATGCATGACATCAGATTGGAAAAACAGCTGGCGCACTTCTTTAAGTCTTGTAGGTGTATCTGGACTAATTCTTCATTAAGTATTTTACCAAAGGGAACAGCAATAGAATTATATCTGGCCACAGTCAGAGGACTGCCTGTAGTGTTTAAAAAAAATCCCAAATCCTCTTTAGGAGTACTGTGTACCTTGAATTGCACAAGTGGATACCTCCCAACATGTCTGTCCCCAGCAGTCAGTGGGACAGGGGTGTGGTCAGTGCTAGGCTGGACAGACCGACAGAGCCCTAGAATTGTGACTGTCCCACTGAAATGAGGACAGTTGAGAGTTATACAAGTGTGCCTAGATTTCCACATAAGAAGACAGGTTTATCACACAAGATGGTGTAATTTGAAGAGGTACAAAGGTTTGCAACAGCCAATGGGGGAAGTTGTGTGGAGTGATGTTGGTCCTTGCAGAGCACAGAGCAAGCTCACCAATATGCAGAGTAGTGCCAAAACCATATTTCAATTTGTGGTACAAGACCATTGAAGAGGAAGTAGAGAAGGCAAATTGTTAGAAGCATTGAATGCTGTGCAGAGGGGCAAGCGGCCGTTTTCAGAATGCAAAAGAACTTGATTTTTATACCAACTGTGAGCTAGCAGAAATCAGATGTTATCCTATAGTTTTATTGGGCCTTTCTCTGTGGTGAAGAAGCACAGTTCTAAACGCAATTTGCACAATGTAAACTTTTGAACACACATACATGCCACATGTAATAATGACAGTCTCAATCATCATCATCACCATTTATTTATATAGCACCACTGATTCTGCAGCGCTGTACAGAGAACTCATTCACATCAGTCCCTGCCCCATTGGAGCTTACAGCCTAAATTCCCTAACACACACACACAGACACAGACAGACTAAGGTCAATTTTGATTGCAGCCAATTAACCTACTAGTATGTTTTTGGAGTGTAGGAGGAAACCAGAGCACCCACGTGGAGAACATACAAACTCCACACAGATAAGGCCATAGTCAGAAATTGAACTCATGACCCCAGCACTGTGACTCAGAAGTGCTAACCACTTAGCCACCGTGCTGCCCAATGTCTCACTCTCATGATTAAGTGAAGCCATAAATGAAACTAAAAAAATTGTTTTAGGAGAAAAAATGAAAAATGTAATGTAATGTAATGCAAGGGGTGGGTATAAAATGATAGGAGGTTGGACGTTTGATGTGATACTTTTGCATAGCTGCAGAGGCAGCAACTAGACGTGTGCAGAGAATAAACTCTGGGCAGATGAGTGCAAAATGAAAGCGGATTTCGCTGCGTGCTGAGCGAATGTCAGAAATGAGATCCTGTGTTTTTAGTCTTAGGGCATATTGTTGTGCAGGAGGCATTCTACTTCCCAACTGTGATCCCACAGTGATCCTGATCCAGGTCTGTGGTGCAGGACATGCAGAAACTTATAGTTCCACACATGCTCATGGACCATAGACCACCTACTTCTACCGCAAGGGGAACCTGCTCAGGAAAACAGACTAAGGACTAGATTTACTAAACTGCGGGTTTAAAACAGTGGAGATGTTGCCTATAGCAACCAATCAGCTTCTAGCTGTCATTTTGTAGAATGTACTAAATAAATGATAACAAGAATCTGATTGGTTGCTGTAGGCAACATCTCCACTTTTTCAAACCCGCAGTTCAGTAAATATACCCCTAAGTATTCTCTTGTGACATATCTGGGCCTTAGGTACACAAATATTTCTTCAAATATGTCTTTAGAAATAAAGTACAGAAGTGCTGGGGACATGCTACATATAAGAGGTAAAATATAGACTGTTTAAGATGCTTTCTGCTGTTGTTAAGTCCTAAACCTCTCAAAAGAGTTTACAATTCAGCAGCACTATGTCTCTGTTCCTTTCCCCAACATTCATTTGGCCTCACAGACTAGCTTTCAGAGCTAGAGATAAAAACAGAGAAGCATGGGACTGCAATCTGAAGGCACTGACATTTCACTGCACAGTAGAAGACAGACACGCGTGAAGGTTGAGAGATGGAGATTCCAGCTTCTCTCTGCAAGCGTATGGCACAAAGGTGAGATGTGAAATAATACCTCAGGGCCTATGTTTACTTTCCAATTAGGAACTAAATGGCCAGCTGTGCCTAGAAATGCCTTGCACGCTGACCTGATTCCCCTCTGCCTTGTTTGCACAAAATGAGCATGGATTCCTGCGGACAGGGGATGGAAAGCAAGGAAAGGTTTTTTTTTCTGCTTGGAGTAGGGAACTACACACAAATAAACACACAAATAGAGGGCTCTTTTTCTGTTGTGTGGTCATGCGATGCAGAGACCAATATCTGAAGTCTATGCTATAAAAGTGATGACTCTGAAAATTATTTTTTTCAAATATGTGTGATAAATTGACAATTGTACACCAAATTCTATTAAAAAGTCTTTAAATGTCCTTAAAAGAATATTTTTTAATGTCCTAAACAGAAATGATAACAGTTGTCGTTTATTTTCATCAGACAGAAATAAGTCCTACTTTTTTAATATAGAATGCATAATAAAACTACTGAATAACAATAAGGCATAATGTCCATAGCTTCACAGGGGCAGCAGGGTGGCTTAGTGGCTAGCACCTCCTCCTTACAGCACTGGGGTAATGAGTTCAATTCCTGAGCATGGGCTTGATTCATTAAGGATCTTAACTTAAGAAGTTTCTCAAGTTAACATCCTTAATGAATCAGGCCCCATGTCCTTAACTGTGTGGAGTTTGTATGTTCTCCCTGTGTTTTGTGGTTTTCCTCTGGGTGCTCCAGTTTCCTCCCACACTCCAAAAACATACTATGATAACGCACATAAACCCTATTGGCTGCTATTAAATCGTCCTCAGTCTCTCTTGGTGTGTATGTGTATATGTTAGGGAATTTAAACTGGGGCAGGGACTGATGTGAGTTCTCTGAACATCACTGTGGAATTAGTGGTGCTATATAAATAGCTGATGGGTAGTCCATGCTCAGCAGCATATGGTCAGAAGGGGAATTATATATACATCATTGATACAACATCTACCAGAATTAATATTTACTTCACAATAAATCATAGTCCTATAAATATATTGTACATAGTCCCTAGATAACCTAAATCTCAAGTTGGTCTTATAGTAACATGGTCTAATTCCATATTATAAAATGTTGCAAACAGAATGGTGAAAAACTGCAAGATTCTTATACTTTGACCAGTTTAACTTCCGAGTAAGGTTATATAAAACCATGTAGCAGATACTATATGTTAAACTTCTTAGAAGTGGCTTCCAGCTATCAATTAACCTAAGGTTTAAAAGTTCAATTTGATCCTAGGGGCTGATTTATTTATTGCTGGTAAAAATAGGCTTTTTCTCATTTCACCCCATAATAACAGGGTTAGTGCCAGCAATAACACTGCTACCACCTTCAGTAACCCCCGCCGGTGGGATGATTTCCCTGCAATGGCTCACTCAGGCCTTTGCAAGGGGAAGTCTATTTAACAAGCCTATTTAACGCCTATCTCACTTTCTTTTCTCTCATTCCATACTGGACCCTCTGCAACCAGGCTTCCGTCCACAAGATTTCATTGAAATGACTCTCACAAAAGTGATCGATGATCTACTTACTGTAAAGTCTAAGTATCATTTCGCCATACTCATTACCCAGCACCTTTCTGCTGCTTTTGACACTGTTGATCATCCTCTTCTACTACACAACTTTCAATCCATTGGCCTTCATGACACAGTTCTTTCCTAGTTCACTACCTACCTAACCGCTACTTTAGTGTTTCTACCTCTAGCACATCCTTACCTACACTAACACTATCTTTTGGGGTCCCACAAGGCTCTGTTGTTGGCCCTTTGCTTTTTTCAATGTACATCTGTTCTCTTGGGGCACTAATTTGCTCATTCGGCCTCCAATCACACCTCTACACTGATGACACCCAAATCTATATCCCTTCCCTGACCTCTCCCCTTCTGCACACTCTCGTGCAACCAACTGTCTGTCAGCTATCTCCACATGGATGTTCCAATGCTACCTAAAGCTCACCAAATCCCTCTTGCCAGAATCACCACCTGCTCTCAAATCTCCCTCATTTTTAATAACAATTTCCTCAGTCTCCCAAGCCTTCTGCCTTGGTGTTACACTTGACTCTTGCTTTACTCCTCTTCGATTCCACCATAAAAATATTGCCAGAATGCACACTTTTCTTACTCAACATGCTACAAAAACTCTTTTCCAATCTCTCATCATCTCCCATCTTGACAACTGCAACCTTCTGCTATCTGCCATTCCCGACATCCAGGGCTACAAGGGGTTAATTGTGCTCCTGAAAACTTGTGCCCAGGAGTGATAGACAGGAGGAGGATGAAGGCCCTGATTGGCTGGGGGAGTAACAGGAAGAGGTTGTTCAGGAAGGAGGAGAGAGAGAGAGCAGCATGGTAGAAGGAACAAGGGGGAGGATGTGCAGCCGAGCAGAGAGAAGATAAGCTGCTGCCAGAACTGTGACATTGCCAGCAAAGCGGACGGAGAACAGCTGGGGACACGCAGTGGGGTGCCAAAGACAGTATTCACTAACTACAGAACTCTTTTCAAGGTAAAACCTCAGCCTGCAGTGTACTGCACACACCCCAGTGTCAGAGGGAAGAGTGATGAGAGAATCTATCCAAAACTGACATTGCATTCTTGTACAAGGAAGGATTGTGAGAGCTTTTCCCCCAGATCATACCTATACACAGGCTGCAGGGAACAATTAAGACGGTCGTTTCAGCTATATCCTGTGTGTGTGTGTGTGTGTGTGTGTGTGTGTGTGTGTGTGTGTGTGTGTGTGTGTGCTGATATCTGGACATTATACCCTGCTGCAGAGCACATGTGCTGATATTCATTGACTGTTGAGAGAACAGTGCCATCTTGTGGCTGAAATGAGCAACAGCCCTGCTTTCTACTATAATACTTAACCCTTGATGGAAACCTCTGCAGGACATTGGAACACTACCCAAATTCCTGTGCACAAGTCAGCCCAGGACTGAGTGAAAAATATGGTAACATTACTGGGTATAATATTGGTGCACCAAATGTTTTAGATGATGTTAATGTTATGTGATTTACCTAAGAATTGATTTATTAATATTGAAGGTGTGACATTCAGTGTAAGTGGTACCGCTGCAATTCAAGTTAACTCAGCAGTAGATGCTAAAAGTGGGGCGCCTGACGCATAGGGAATAGCATGGTACCCCAAACACCTGAATAAGAAGTAGCCCTCTAGTGGGCGCGGTAGTGACCGTAAGAGTCTTGATGGGTTATTATTTATGGTTATTGCATCATCACCAGTCAGATATTGTTAACGTGAAAGTAGTAACTGTGATTACCAGTGTGCCTTATTAGACAATGTGTATTGAAGATGTTATCGTTATTCTGCCTTATACTCACCAGGTGTATGTTATATGTTGAATGCTATTGTGCTCTATGCTGATCAGACGCATTATTTTGTCATTACTATTGAGCTGAAGGGGTCAGTGGCGCGGTGGCTTACCAAAACTATCCTTACCGCATTCTCAATAAAATCAAGTTGTTTGACCAATCTTTGTCCCTTTCATTGAAGTATTTATCTCCTGACCACCAGATATCCAAAAGAGAAAAGAACCTGACTCGTATCTGGGAGACAAGGTAAGGGAAGGATTTCCCATCAGTACACGACCACCACACATATATCCACTTCAATCCATCCTAAATGCTGCTGAAAGTCTGATCTTCCTCTCTCACCACTCCACATCTGCTGCACCACTTTGCAAACCCTACACTGGCTCCCTGTGTCCTCCAGAATCCAGTTCAAATTATTCACCCTCACTCTCTCGAACTCTTAGATCCACTGCTAACCTGTGCCTTGTCTTGTTTCTGGCAGCCTCCATTCGCTCGGGTCTACAAGACTTCTGCCTGCCACCCAATTATGGAATTTATGGAAATTATCACCACGCCCAATCAAGCTTTCCCAAAGCCGCTTTTAAATCTTTTTTAGACGTTCTCTATTTATTTCTATCTAAGCCCATCTATTTTTTACAGCTTAACCTATCCCTGATGATACTATACACCCTCACGACTGTCCCAGTCTCCCCTCTAAAACACACTTGCTCCTTTTCTTTTGTTTCTGCTTTGCCCTGTTCCACATAGAATGTAAGCTCTCTAATGAGAAGGGTTCTCTACCCTTTGCTTTCATGTCTGTATTTATTTTGTCTGCCTTGTATGTCCTTGTTTTATGGATATCCTTGTTGTATGTATGTCCTGTTTTCCCTACTATAGTGTCAAGCACTGTGGCACCTTAAAAATCTATGATAATAATATAAAATAATAATAAATAATAACAAGCATTGCAGGATGGCATTAACAGATTAGCATCATTATTACTATTCCTTGAAAATAATAATCATTTAAATGTGTAGATGTTGTAACTGACACAAGCTTTGTAATTCTATTAGTGTTTCGAAGATCAACTCCACCTAATTGGGATTGAGTGTGACCTGGGCACATCAGGCTGGTTAAAAGTACTTGCTGTTGCAGGTTTTCTTGCATAGTCTGTTTTTCCAGAGATATTCTCCGCTGTCTCAGGGGGGATGGGCAGTTTGCACACCAGTGTGGATATGGATCAGCTACATATTCTCTGGGGAGGACTTGGACTCTAATTGAATATCAGACCAGATAAGCCTATGTTTATTTGATTTTTGGTATGCGGATATTGGAGCACATTATTTATTATGCTATAAATGTTATGGTATCACACTATGTTTGGTGTTTCTCTTCTTATGTTTATATATATATATATATATATATATATATATATATATATGTATATGTCGAATGGTCAGAGAAGAAGCGAAGTCAAGGGCAAGCCAAGGTCGGTACACTAGTAGTAGATGATAGCAGGTAGAAAAAGCAACAGGAATAGGATCTAGATCACAGGCAAGTAGCACAATAATCAGGCACTGGAGACAGGAACTGGCCAGGCTTTTATAGGAAGTCAGGGGTGGGCTAAGGCATGCTGGAACATCAGGAGATCACTGGGACTGATCTGGAACACAGAGTAAAGGCAAGGAAGTGTTCAACAGCCAGCATAGCTCAGTTAGTAGAGCAGCAGTCCAGACAGGCAGAATCACTGGGTTTGAATCCTGACAGTATGTTAAGGAATTTAGACTGTAAGCTCCAATGGGGCAGGTACTGATGTGAACGAGTTCTCTGTACAGCGCTGCAGAATAAGTGACACTATATAAATAAATGGTGATGATGATATATATATATATATATATGGCAAAAGGATTAAAAAAGATAATATAGGACCCCTAAGAAGTGAGATGGGTGAATTGATAAATGATACTAAGGAAAAAGCAGAGATATTAAACACGTTCTTTTCTTCAGTATTTACCAGAGAGGAACAAATGGCAGGAGTAATACATAAAAATGGTAATGAAACCATGTCATTAATTAATACTTGGTTGTCAGAGGAAGAAGTTCAAAGGCGACTGAAGAATATTAAGATAAATAAAGCTCCAGGTCCAGATGGCATACACCCAAGGGTCCTTATGGAGTTAAACTCGGAAATAGCTAGACCGCTATTCTTAATTTTAAGAGATTCAATCTCATCAGGCTCAGTACCAAAAGATTGGCGAATAGCAGATGTGGTGCCGTTGTTTAAAAAGGGGACGAGATCACAACCAGAGAATTATAGACCTGTAAGCCTGACATCAATAGTGGGGAAACTACTGGAAGGTATTTTAAGGGACAGTATTCAGGATTACTTGGTACGCAATAAAATTATTAGTGGGAATCAACATGGATTTGTGAGGGATAGGTCATGTCAAACTAATCTAATTAGTTTCTACGAGGAAGTTAGTGGGAATTTAGACCAGGGCAGGACAGTAGATGTGGTCTACTTAGATTATGCAAAGGCCTTTGATACAGTGCCACACAAGAGGTTGGTTTACAAAATAAGGGAACTGGGTCTAGAAATCAAAATTTGTACTTGGATCGAAAACTGGTTAGAGAATAGGGAACAGAGAGTTGTGATAAATGGAACATTTTCTAATTGGTCAAAGGTCTTAAGTGGAGTACCTCAAGGTTCCGTGCTGGGACCACTCCTTTTTAATATATTTATTAATGACCTTGGTGATGGTTTAGAGAGTAAAGTTTCTATTTTTGCAGATGACACTAAACTCTGTAAGGTAATAAAATCAGAGCAAGATGTAGCTTCTCTACAGAGGGACTTAAATAAACTGGAGGAATGGGTGGCTAAATGGAATATGAGGTTTAACACAGATAAATTTAAGGTTATGCATTCAGGGATCAAAAACAAGAACACAATCTATAAATTAAATGGAATTAATTTGGGAGAATATATAATGGAAAAGGATTTGGGAGTGCTCGTAGACAGTAGACTTAGCAATAGTGATCAATGTCAAGCAGCAGCTGCAAGGGCAAACAAAGTATTGGCATGCATAAAAAGGGGCATAGATGCAAGGGAAGACAGTGTAATTTTGCCACTGTATAAAGCGTTGGTAAGACCTCATCTTGAATATGCAGTACAGTTCTGGGCACCACTCTATAAAAAAGATAATTTGGAACTAGAAAGGGTTCAGAGAAGGGCGACAAAATTGATAAAGGGTATGGAGTCATTAAGTTATGAGGAAAGGTTAGCCAGTTTAGGCATGTTTACTTTAGAAAAGAGGCGTCTAAGGGGAGATATGATTACTATGTACAAATACATTAGGGGTCAATACAGAGAGCTTTCATGGGAACTTTTTACCCCAAGGACCATACACAGGACACGTGGTCATCCCCTAAGGTTAGAGGTGAGGAAATTTCACAACCAGCAAAGGAAGGGGTTCTTTACAGTAAGGGCAGTCAAGATATGGAATTCATTGCCAGGGAAGGTTGTGATGGCAGATTCAATAGATATGTTTAAGAAAGGGTTAGACAAATTTTTAGCGGAAAGGTGTATCCAGGGATACGACCGTTAATTTAAAATAAAGGATAGTAGTGGATATAGGGTAAAAATTGGATTGCAATATTGAGTCTGGGGGGATTTTTCAAAATTGAAACAGATGGGCGGTTGCCTACTCTGGATTAATTTCAAATATAAGTGCAGGATCGCAGGAGATCCAAAATAGGTTGAACTTGATGGACTGGTGTCTTTTTTCAACCTTATCAACTATGTTATATATATATATATATATATATATATATATATATATATATATATGTACATATACATACACTATATGGACAAAAGTATTCGGATGCCTGACCAATACACCAACAGGGACTGTAATGACTTTGTATTTAAATACATATATTTTAATATAGAGTTGGTCTCCTTTTTGCAGTGATAACAGCTTCCACTCTTCTTGGAAGGCTTTCCACATGATGTTGGAGTGTTTTGTGGTAAATTTGTGTTCATTCATTCTGTAGAGCATTTATGAGGTCAGGCACTGATGTTGGACAAGAAGCCTGGCTCGCAATCTCTTTTTTTAGTTCATCCCAAATGTGTTCGATGGGGTTGAGGTCAGGGCTCTGTGCGGGCCAGTCAGGTTATTCCCCACCGAACTCTTCAAGCCATGTCTTTGAAGTCCTCACTTTGTGCACTGGGGCACAGACATGTTGCAATAGAAAAGGGCATTCTCCAAACTCTTGCCACAAAGTTGGAAGAATAGTATTGTCCAAAATGACTTGGTGGGCTGAAGCATTAAGAGTGCCTTTCACTGGAGACAAGAGGCTTAGGCCAAACCATGAAAAAAAGCCCCATACCATTATCTCTCCTCCACCATACTTCACAGTTGGTAACCTTCCCCCGACTTCCGCAAAACCTAGACTCACCCATCTGCCTGCCAAACAGAGAAGTGTGATTCATCACTCCACAGAATATGTTTCCACTGCTCAACAGTCCAGTGTCGGTGTGCTTTACACCACTCCATCCGACGCTTGGCATTGATCTTGGTGTGTGAGGCTTGCATGCAGCTATTCTCCCATGGAAATCCATTCCATTAAGCTCCAGTTGCACAGATTGGTGCTTACATTAATGCCAGTGGAAGTTTGAAACTCTTCAGCTATGGAATCAGCAGAGCGTTGGCGAGTTTTACGCTCCACGTGCCTTATCAGTCTGTGACCCCACTCTGTTATTTTTACATGGCCTTCCACTTCGTGATGAGTTGCTGTTGTTCCTAAACGCTTCCACTTTCTAGTAATATCACTTACAGTTGACCGCGGAATATCCAGCAGGGATATTATTTCACGAAATGCCTTATTGCAAAGGTGGCATCTTATCACAATGCCATCTATAATGTTTGCAAATGGAGACTGCATGGCTAGGTCCTTTATTTTATAGACCTCTGGCAATGGTTCTGATTGAAACACCTAAATTAAATAATTAACAGGTGAGTGATTCCACATCAGATCACCCAAAAAAACATGAACGGCTAGATTTACTAAGCTGCGGGTTTGAAAAAGTGGGGATGTTGCCTATAGCAACCAATCAGATTCTAGCTGTCATTTTGTAGAAAGCACTAAATAAATGAAAGCTAGAATCTGATTGGTTGCTATAGGCAACATCCCCACTTTTTCAAACCCGCAGCTTAGTAAATCTAGCCCGAAATGTCCACCACCCATCTCAGATTTTTTTTTAATTTTTTTAGTTAAGGGAGGATGTCAAAACAACTATTTCCGCCAAATATCTCGACTGTCTGACAATTAGTTGATTAAATATTGATTTTTCAATTTATTAAATAATTTACTAATCGCGGCTTCTTTATCCAGTTTATTTGAAGTATTACGGGTGTTTATTAAGGAATCAACACAAAATTTGGACCCCTAAGGCTTCCTCCTGAATCCAAAAATCCAAACCAAATTACTTTATCTGCCTCGTGTTTTGCGTTACGGCAAAAACGCACATTTTTCGAATATAATTAAAAATGCTAGATTCAATTGACATTAGGGATCCCATTTTTTGGGGGGTGTTTAAAAAAGGTATAAATTACTACTACAAAAAAAATCAGCCAGGTACTCAGTTTCATTGTGGAGAAAAAAAAAATGAAGTTGATGCTCGATTACTGCTGTACAGCATACATAATTTACACATTGTTAAAAACCATACCAAAAAAGGGAACTAACTGAGGCAATGGGATAAAACTCCCATACAGGAAAATAAACAAACAGAAACTGATGGGAAGGGGATTCCCTTTATAGAGACCAAAACTGAAACTTTCCAGAGAAAGAGAGAAGGAGACACAGAAAGAGTCAATCATGGCAGCTGCTCATTTGGTAGTGTTTTAAATACGGACTGCCATATTACTATTTACCCAAAAACCATTGGATTACATAGCTGGGCCCACTTTACATTTGACATTAGGGATCCCATTTTTTTTCGAGGGGGGGGGTGTTTAAAAATGGTATGTATCACTACAACACAAAAAATCAGGCGGGTACTCTGTTTCATAGTGGAGAAAAAAAATTAAGTTGCTGTTCGATTACTGTTGTACCGCATACAGAATTAATACAAGAAACCATGAAATTTAAAACCTTTAACATAACTTAAGTCCTTAACTGAAGTTGAGTCAACAATCTCATTATTTTTCCCTTGTTTGGAACTTGTTGTAACAGTATGTAATTTTCCTTAAGTGTCAGTAGAAAGTGTATATTGCCTTCCAGTACTTCCTTGGATAGTAGGTACTTCCGTTACACAAAGGATGTGAATTAAAAGGAACAAAACACTTATCTCTCGAAGGCCAGGACAGCACATTTGTTGATTGGTTTTGTTTAATTAAGTGTATCAGCACATCTTGTTCCTCCTCATTACATTGAATGATATACCCAATGTACCAGATAATATCGTACACTGCTGCTATGTATGTTCCAGATTGCAGATCACTTTTGTCCACATTTTTTGTTACTGTGGTCATAGTGACACTAGCTTTGGTTCCTCCTATCTTTGTCATCTGATTACAATCGATATATGTGTAGCTCATCATTACTAATAGGCTGAAATCTGTGATGAGAACGTGTTCCTGCCACAGTATTTGCTGTTTCTAGACGGCTATGCAGCTTGGTTTTGCAGTCTTGTATTTCCTTTTGTGACACGTTAAAAAACTTTATGCCATGTACATTTTCATTTGCCCAGGTCCAAAGGCGTCAAGATGTGGTGGGTTTCCACTGCTTGCAGACTGGTGCATGTGGCAAAAAATTTCATTCTGCTTGAATGTTGAAGCCATCCTTATTGAAGCATAAATTAAAAAAGTTTTTGCAGTTCTTGTATTGTGCACTAGCACCATCACTAAAGTAGTAAACATACTCTAATTTTGACAATAGTATAGCTAAGTGTTTCATAACTACCGTAATGAAGGCATGCACAGTTATGGCTACATGGTCACAGGTATCGCTAATAACGCACAGGCTCACACAGTTTGAAGTGTCACAATCATCTTGCCTAAAATATTCAACAAGCTGACAGTCACCATGTTCTTTGGTCCACTACAGTGACATAACTTTTAAGCTTTTTCTGGCTCCTTTTTTGTGAGACAAGAAAGGATTACAGCATGTTTTCTGAAATTCCTCATATCTTAGCAGCAGAAGCTTTTTATGATGGTAGCAGACTGAGGTTTCAGGATCATTGGTTACTGCATTTGAAACTTCAGTTCTCAGAATCAAAAGTTATTTTTCTTCATCTGTAAAGTGGTCCCAGCTATGTACTTCAATGATTTTTGAGTAAATAGTAATATGGCAATCCGTATTTAAAAGACTACCAAATGAGCAGCTGCCATGATTGACTCTTTCTGTGTCTCCCTCCTCCTCTGGAAAGTTTCAGTTTTGGTCTCTCTTAAGGGAATCACCTAAACATCAGTTTCTGTTTGTTTCATTTACTGTATGGGAGTTTTATCCCATTGCCTCAGTTTAGTTCACTTTTTGGGTATGTTTTTTAACAATGTGTAAATTATGTATGCGGTACAACAGTAATCGAGCATCAACTTCGTTATTTTTTTTCTCCACAATGAAACAGAGTACCTGGCTGATTTTTTTTGTGGTAGTAATTTATACCTTTTTTAAACATCCCCCAAAAAATGGGATTCCTAATGTCAATTGAATCTAGCGTTTTTAATTATATGCGAAAAACGTGCGTTTTGGCCGTAACGCAAAACATGAGGCAGAAAAAGTAACTTGTTTGGATTTTTAAATTCGGGAGGTAGAGTTACCATTGGTGTCCAAATTTTGTTTTGATTCCTTAATAAACACCCGTAATACTTCAAATAAACTGGATAAAGAAGCCGCGATTAGTAAATTATTTAATAAATTGAAAAATCAATATTTAATAAAATAACTGTCAGACAGTCGAGATATGTGGCAGAAATAGTTGTTTTGACATCCTCTCTTAGCTAAAATCTGAGATGGGTGGTGGACAACCCTGGTTAAACTGACATGGAACGACCCAGGTGCTGCTAAATACTTTTGTCCATACAGTGTGTGTGTGTGTGTGTATGTATATATATATATATATATATATATATATATATATATATATATATATGTATATATATATATATATATATATAGATAGATATATATATATATAGTTATATATATATATATATATATATATATATATATATATATAGATATATATATATATTTAAGGCACATTTGGGTGTGGCTCACAAGCCAGCCTTTGCTAGATGTAAACCCCTATACCTGGGAGGTGAGTGCATCTGATTTTAACTGCATTTTAATAGTGTTTAAAGCATATAGGTCAGTGTAGGACCTGCATATAATGAGGTACCCTTGATGTGGGATGCAGGCTTAAGTCTTTTGATCAAAATATGAACTAATACCTCATGTTTTCATTTTGCTAGACACACACAGATATGCAGTTTAAAGGATAAGCGCTGACAACTTTTTTTCTGTTATATATATATATATATTCATATGAGAAATGATGGTCAGGATGACTAAGGGGTTATACGTCAATGGGGGGATTCAATTGTAAAAAAAATCCATGCGAGGTGCCTCTAGAACGGCCGTGAGGTTTTTTTTACAGAAATTCCACTCATTTTTGCTCGCACCCCATAGAAGTGCAAGCAAAAAGGAGCATTACTTTTTACAGTAGTAACATCTCGGCCGTTTCAATCTGCCCCTATGTGTTTGCTCACCAGTACTCTTGGAGAATTAACAAGGCTTGTTTTGTCTCAATACCCCTGTGTAGGAAACATTTTCTGTTTTCCAATTTTTTGGCTCAATGAACTAGTTCAAATGCTGCAAAAGGACTCCCATGTATTGGTGCCTTCATAAGGGAAGTGGTAAAAGTAAACTTCAGGAGATACATCCTGTAATGTTGAATATACCATTGGCAACTCTTCAAATACATACTCTGATGATGGCTGCATAAGTGCTATACAAATTAATATAAACACACATTTGCAGTTGAGATATGTTTTAATTAAATTGGATAAAGCATTGAAAATTCTTCATATCCAACCATTTCTCCATTTTTCCTACATACTTCATGTTTGTGACTGTACAACAGGAATATACGAATTACAATAGGAAGTGTAGCCGGGTTAGGGTAACAGGTGCCATCTCCTGGGGTAGATGGTAATGTACAGCAGTCCACGGTTTTGGTACAACTGGCCTCAGCCAGTTTTATTAAGCAGAAAAAATAAAAGAAAACTTCAAAATAAAGGTGTCATAAAAGACACATATTTTTTACTGGATACCTAAGGATTTGTTGCTTGACAGATTGTTACTGTATTGGGTTAACAGCGGGGTTCTGTTCCAGCTAATACTGACCCATAAAAAAGCAACCATGAATTACAATGAAGCTAGTAAGTCCACATTTTATTTTTATGTAAAAACATTTTTTATGGGTTCTACGGAGTGTAATTAAACTAAAAGCCACTAATCTGCCTCTCTTGTAAGAAAACCAAATGACTGAATGTCATCAAATATTTATTGAGCACTGGTGAATACATAATTATTATTTCAGCAGTTTACAGAAAGTAAACGACAAAAGTGTTAATCTTCTCTAGGCTTTTATTTTTCGTGATGTGAGCGATTGCAAAATACATGAAAGGCTTTGTTTCATCTAGGGAATGTGACAAATAAACAGAGAAAGTAAAAAAATAAGTGTTTTATATATTTATGAAAACATTGGTACTAGATTGTAATCACTTTGTTTATGACAAAAAAAGTAGATCAATAGAAATTTATTCTTATATATTTAAAACTCTACTAACAGAGGTGATTGAAGAGGTTGAACACCCCAATTATCTCAAGAGCAGTGATTGGGTGGGTGGCATGTGATTGGTTGTGAGCACAACCAATTATATTCTTCTCTGCCCTTCCCCTTTTGATTCTGCTGCAGATCCCTGTCCAAAGCAAAAATCTGTCTTTACAGAAGGGATGGTAAGTTCAGTAGGGGCACTCTACAGTGGTATGAGGTGAGCAAAGTCAGCTGTTTTTGGGCATGACTGTCCAGTTGATGGATCGAATGTATTTAAAGGTCTTCTTTGGCTTCCAATGTCAATGAGAGCATTAATAACATTATTATTGTTTAGCAATGCTGCCTCATAGCACTGGGGTCCTGGGTTTGATTCTGATCAGAACCCAACTGTTTGGAGTTTGTATGTTCTCCCTGTGTTTGCGTGGGTTTGTACCTGCTGGTCCTCTTTCCTCCCCCCCCAGTCCAAAGACATGCCAGTAGGTTAATTGGCTTCTGACAGAATTAACCTTAATGTGTGTGCAGGGGCGGATCTAGACTTTATGTTTAGGGGGGGCGATTTTGCATAATCACGCCCCTCCTTTGCTCTGATTGGCTGCCCCGAGTTAAACCCCGCCTTCCGCCCGCGATTGGCCCCGCCCCCTCCCGGTGTGATCGCCGGCTGGGACCACTCTGATTGGCTGGCCTACATTTAGCCCCGCCCCCCGCTCGCCCTTAGCCCCACCCCTCCCGTTTTGATCGGCGGTTGGGACCAAGCTTTTTGCTGCTAGGGGGGGCGAATGCCCCGATCGCCCCCCCCCCCCCCCCCCCCCCTGGATCCGCCACTGTGTGTGTGTAATAGGGAATACAGATTGTAGGGCAGGGACTGATGTAAATGATTAAATATTGATGATTAAATATTCTCTGTAAAGTGTTGAGTAATATGTAGGTGCTATATAAATAACTGTTAATAATAAATGTTAAAGTTTTGTCTGATATCTTAATGTAATTTGTATTCTGATTGGTAAACATGAACTATAACACAATATAACACAATATGCATATGTATAACACATGCAGCAACGATGCTGTGGGTAGGCCTTTCTGATTCACCCCATAGTGTGTATATTCTCTCCCATTAATCAACTCTGTTAGGATTTCTAAAGCTCCTTATACCATAAGGTCATTTGCAATTTTCCGTTCAACCATGGCCACCTCCACAATGTAGATGTATGTATGGCTGTCCTCATACTGTCTAGGTGACACAACAGTGTAATGAACCCTTTAGATGCACTGCTCATTCATTCAGGCAATGTTATATCAAATCAGAAGGGGGTAAAAGCATTTCAGGAGGAGTTTACAGCAGCGTCCACACTGTCTGTTCCCGAAGCTATTTTTAATATTTTGTCACCCACACAACAATCTAATTTTTTTCATGTGAGTGCATTAAAAGTTGAACAAGTGTTCTGAGACGACACTATAACCACCTAGCTTGATTCTCACATCAGAAGGAGCAAACCTTTGCAACAGAGCAGTTACCATCATCTTGACTCACTAAACCATGCACTCACCTATACAGATGGTTGCAATAATGCCAAAACAGGCTCATGACATTACAAAGTGGAAATTAAACTATGGTACCACATGTTTGCAGCTTCATAAATGTGCCTTACTCTGTAGATCTGTATTCTTTAACTTAGTATTCTCTATTTACTCAACAGTCACCAGACAAGTACAAGGAGGTTAAACCACAAACCTTTGTAGATCAATTCAGAAAATCACAGAATATCTTCATAAAGCCAAATAATCCCAGTAGGTTATCACACAAATGAAAAGCAGATTGCATAGTCTCAAAAAGTTTTGTGAAGTCACATGATCTCACCGTGTAATTGAACAGGCTAATTACCCACTAGGCACACACATTACAGGGCTGTCTAAGCACAAATGGGTAATTATGTAGCTGATTAATTAGCAGCACCGAGACGGAATGATTACCCAATAAAAATGACAAGGTAGTTACTAACTGGCTCCTCGGCATTGGGATATATTTGCTCTAGGACATGCTTAAACCGCCCACTAATAACTTCACCCAAACATATAGACGCTGCGTTTTTAAGTATAAACAAAACACCCTGTCAAATATACATTTTAAATGGTTACATTAAATTGATGTATTGTGCTCATGTTTAAATAGCATATGGAAATTGAAAAAAACACTTAAATTAATTTTCTAGAACGGAGGAAGAAACCTGTGGATCGCCAGCTGCTGTTGAATTTACACTACTATCATCTGTAGAATACATCTCTTTTCTCTGAGGATGATGAGAATTGTAACTAACCAAACTCCAGATCAACACAAGCTGTATATTCATTACTGATGATGTTATACTTATATTTTTTATAGCTACGCTTCAAAGTCTGTAGTCAGTTTTGTAATACTGTAACAGGAATTAACTGGATAAAAAAACAGAAAACAATACGACACTGACAATCTCTCTCTCTCTTTTGAGAATTTAATAATCCTGAACTTTCCAGTCCCACCCTCTGTTTAAGGGATTTTTGTATTGTTGACTGAACAAAGAACAAGGTAAATCTGGCCAAGTGATATGATCAGTGCCCAATTTGCCCCATGTGGATGGCCATATTGGACAGATCCAGTCACTCAGAGCTTCAGCTTTGAGTGAAAATGATCTACTATAATTAGGTTGGATCAATTTCAGGATTGATAATCATATTGGGACCAGACAAACTACAATTTTGCTTATATCAAAGCCATTATCAGTGCAAGTGTGTCAGCTTAAAGTATTTAAGATTAAAATTTTGATCTTTGGCCAATCGTATTTTTCATGCCTAGTGATGGGCAGCAGAATCACTCAACTATTTGGTCACATGAATTGGTGACCAAACTGTACTAGTTCTCTCCATTCTGTACTAAGATGAAGTTAACGGATTAGTTGTTTTTGAGTGAAATACACTACAGTATATGAGGACATCTTCTGAGGGTCAGCATTGATGGTTATATTACAGTGTGTAAGGCAGGCTTTACTCATCATGTTATCTATTATTATTATTATTATTATTTATTTATAAGGTGCCACAGATTCTGTAAAAGTAACAAACAGATGAGGTAACAAACATATGTAGCACAGATGAGTGTGAGTAATGCTATGGGGACTCACACAGAGTGTAGCAAAATACATGACCGGAAGTAAGAGGGAGTCAGACAGTAGACAGACATGGGAAGATAGTTAGAGAGGATCCTGCCCGCGAAGCTTACATTCTAGAATATATCTATAAAGCAATTAATCTAACAATAAACTAATTCAAACTTTCACAGCAAGCTACTTTAATTGTCTCTAATACACATGTGAATAACATCAAATAATGGGCTATTCACAACTAAAAATGACAGACATTTGCAAAAGGATCAAAATGCACCTTTTGATCGCCTTGTCTCCAACCTTCTCATCAGCTACCTCTCTGACAACTCCCTCCTTGCTCCTCTCCAGTCTGGCTCCCGCCCACCTCCACTCCACAGAAACTGCCTTGACCAAAGTCACCAATGACCAATGATCTTCTATCATCCAAACCCAGGGGCCACTTCTCCCTGCTTATCCTCCTGGACCTCTCTGTGTTCTTTCTCGTCTACTCCACATCCTTTACACCACTGGCCATTCTAACACCATCCTTTCTTGGTTCACATCCTACCTCACCATCTGCTCCTTCTCTGTTTCTGTCTCTGGTTCCTCCATCCATCTTTCCCATATGAGTCCCACAGGGTCATGTTTTTGGCCCTTTGCTTTTTCTATGTACACCTCCTAACTGGATGAACTCATCAGTTTCTTTTGCCTCCAGTACCACTCAAGTCTAACACTCATCGACAGATCTCTCCCCTTCCCTCCTCTCTGGTGTCTAGTTTCCTCTCCACCATCTCCTCCTCGATGTCCTTACTCTTTCTCAAACTTAAAATTGTCAAAAGTAAGCTTATTGGTCCTGATTCATCAAGGCCCATATCTGACGATTTTGAGCGAATCGTCTGCAAAATCACTCTGCGTATACCCTAAACCAGGAGATACAGTCGGGAACACAGCCCTGTTTGCTGCGTCTTCATACCCAAAGGACACTTAATACAGCCTAAGATTTCAGGGAGTGATTTGGGCTGGAAAGGGGTATTTTGTCATAGTGAAGTTGCAGTAGGTGCATGCCAAACTCATCACACACAGCCACGTCCAAATCCAGCTTTAAGCGTTTCAAAGGTACTTGTTTTTCTGCTGTATCTCTTGCTCCAGCTACAGGGCTAGTCTAAGTCCTGTCAGTAGTGTTAACAGTCTTGTATGCATGCTATAACATGTGTTTGCAATCACGAGTAGCTGTAAAAATGTATTTTATGTTCAGCAGACTTTAATAACATTCTATTAAATGTTTTTCATGATTTTTTTTAAATAATGCCTTTTTTAACTGTTTGATAATGCCTTTATTAATAACAACTGCCATTAATTTAAGATTTTGTTTATTTTCCTGTGTGTTCTTTTGCAAATTTAGATTCTTTACCAGTATTAGACGTATCCTGCAGCACCTGGTGTAGTAGAGCACAGCAGACCTGCACCGATTTGAATAGCACATTTAGCTTGAGATCTGTGTCTTGATGAATTTAGAAGTACGCAAAGCCTAAACATGTGTTGCACTCAGAATATGTGCCTTGATGAATCAGGTCTTCCCTCCATCAAGAGTCTCCTCCCCTCCCAATCTCTCTATCACTGTTGACACCACTACTATCTCCTCTGTTCTCCAACTTCGCTTCCTGGGTGTAATTCATGACTCCCCCCTCCTCTTCGCCCCTCACATGCAATCTCTTGCCTAATCCTGTCCTTGCAGCTCCGCAGCATCGCCTGTATCAGACTCTTCCTCTCCCAGCATGCCACAGAAACTTTTATCCACTCACTGATCATTTATCATCTTGACTACTGCAACCTTCCCCTTACTGGCCTTCCTCGTTCCCATCTCACTCTTCTTTGATTAATACTTAATGCTGCAGCTAGATTTAACTTTCTCTTTCGCTACTCCACATCTGCCTCCCCTCTCTGCCAAATCTTACACTGGCTCCAAATCCCCTACAAAATCTGCTTCAAACTCCTCACCTTCATGTACAAGGCCCTCTCCAACTTCACAGCTTCCTACATCTCCAACCTTAGCTCCATACATACTTACTCCTGCCCTCTATGTTCGGCCAATGACCGTCGCCTTTTTTCCCCTCTGGTAACCACATCTCATTTACTTATCCAAGATTTCTACTACTGTTCCAGTGCTGTCCCCCACCACTGGAACAATCTACCTGGTCCTATCAGACTATTCTCTATCCTATATAGCTTTAAACAGACATCTAAAATCCACCTGTTTAGAAGGGGCTACCAGTCCTCCACTTCAACCCTTTTACCATGAAGTATACATCACCCTCTTTCAGCATTCATCTCTCCTACTTATACTTCTTGCCTTCACATCCCCTTACATTGGCTCACCCTAATGTGTCAACCATTTGTCTGCCCCTTTCCCTTTAGCTTGTAAGCTCCAGTGAGCAGGGCCCTCTTTCCTCCTGTTCTCATTACCTATAACTTTTGCTTACCAGCTACACTGTGCATCTCCTCATGTGGCTCTCTGCCCATTGACTCCACTCCTCCATTGTCTTTGCACCTTTTTCAGTAGCTATAAACCGGTTAGTAATATCCCCCTTGCATCGCAGTAGCTTTGATGAGAGTTGTAGTGTTATTTGTTTACTGTTTTGTACTGTTATACCATAAACTGTCTTATTGCTTGCCCTCTGTACAGCGCTGCGGACCTCATGTGACGCCATATAAATAAAGGTTATTATTAATAATAATAATAATAATAAAATGCAGAACATAGCAAAATTAAATCAAAACTCAAAAATACAGTACAACAAATTAATTTTAGGACATGGCACAGGGGGAAGGAGACACTAAATCGCAACCATTCACTATCCCAGAAAGAATCCACAGTTACATGCCAGTTTAATAATAAATTCTAAAGTCTGGAATGTAACGGTAACCTTATCAGGGGTTCCTGGGGTGACCCAGCTAACTTAAAGAGTCTCATTGGTTTGGTAGTTTTCAGATGTAACAAATCAGAGACAGTGGGTCTCCTGAGTCCAGTAATATTCTATTAGGGGGTTTCTAGAATAATCCAGACAATACCATCAGGAGATATCCTGTGGCTCCCTTACAAAAGTACAATTCCTTGGGCTGAGTACAGTCCCATTCAAAAGCCACAAAATATGCTCTGTGTCCAAGAGTCTGTTCAGGTCTTCCAGATAGATACACTTCAACTATGCCCCTCTAGGTTTTTGACCCCGCCCAAAATCTCTACCTCGTTCTGCTTGTCCCAATAACACAGGTTGAAAACCTCTACAGGAGCTCCATCAGCAGGTAGTGAAACTTGAAGACTTAATGCTAATTTGATGTGGGGTCATCAGCAAACAGGAAAAACGGATTTGGTGTATTGGAGCAAAGGAAAAAGCTCTCACTATCTTAGTCATGCCCACTGTATGTCTGATCAAGCGCATATGTTACCAAGACTATGGGCCTGAGACATTAGGGAAAGTAAGGCAAAAAAAGGAGCAAATGTTCTCCGGGACAAAGCATGTTACAATGCAAGGGGTGCAAATTAATTTATAATTTTGCACATAAGTTAAATACTGGTTGTTTTTCCATCTAGCACACAAATACTTAATAGCTTTATTTTTACACTGAAATTTAAAGTTGATCTAGGACATGAACTACCCCAACTATAAATCTGTCCCCACATATTAAATTTACCCCCCTCAAATGCAACATGATTTTGCCCAGGTGCAAAGTTACTCCATTTTTATGTTTTGCTCTCCTTAATGACTCAGGCCCTATAACTTTAAGTCTGTAAGATCTACCACTTTAGTCACTAAAAGTCAAGAGTGTTGGAAGTATGATGTTACAGAACTCTGTGCTATGAACAGAACCTCACTCTTATAGGGTGCTTTCACAGCCTATGTGCTTTTAGATGTTGGAATTTGCTTACATGAAGCTCAAAGTCAAGACTATGCCTGGTTTTTAGTATTGATCTCAGCAAGGAAATTATGGGCTTTGCAGAGAGACAGCCACAGGTCGCACCCCACAGCTTTCTACCACTAGATAGCTCTTCTCACAGAGAGGGCCAAGGAAGCAGGAACATGAAACAAACAAGGTCAGAGACAGGTAAGAAGTCAGAACAACAAACATTCAAAGTCCAAAAATGTCAAGGGTCACCGTCACAGGCAGACAGAATATAAAAAAAACAGATAAGGACAGTATGGGGTGATCAGATAAGCAATGCAGAAACATGTATTCAAAGCTATTAAAACCTGATGTCCAGACACAGAATAGTGAACTGAGCAAACTTTTTAACCTGGTACCTGCTGACAACAGCAGACACAGCACTAAACAATGAGAAAGATGCAGCGAAGTAGGTCATTGCCTTGGGAGAAGGAAGATTCCAGCGAGTATAGCCACTAGGGTAATGAGCTTCATATAAGGACCACTTGGCGACATCACTTTGAATGCACCCAAGCATGGCACAATTAAGTGCACAGTGAGGTGCATCTTTAAGAAATGTAGAAAATGTGCTTGATATGTTTAGGGGGCATGACCTGGAACTCAATTGGATCATGTATTATTCAGGACAAATTCTTTTAAAACAAATTAGGAATATCTAAGGAACCAAACCTATATCAGCACTGTGGGCCTGATTCATTAAGGATCTTAACTTGAGAAACTTCTTATTTCAGTCTCCTGGGCAAAACCATGTTACAATGCAAGGGGTGCAAATTAGTATTCTGTTTTGCACATAAGTTAAATACTGACTGTTTTTTCATGTAGCACACAAATATAAACTTTAAATTTCAGTGTACAAATAAGCTATCAAGTATTTGTGTGCTACATGAAAAAACAGGCAGTATTTAACTTATGTGCAAAACATAAAACTAATTTGCACCCCTTGCATTGTAACATGGTTTTGTCCAGGAGACTGAAATAAGAAGTTTCTCGAGTTAAGATCCTTAATGAATCAGGCCCTATTTTCTGAAGTGTAGGATTTTTTGAACCTACAAGTACTTGTATCCTCCAGATAACTTTGGACAAGTTTTCCTCCGTCTGATGATGTCTTCTTGCTTTCTCTACTCCCTCCTGCAACATTTACCGAATACATTGATTTGTCCTTCTGCTTTAATTCACTGCTTCACAGCTATGTATTTATAGCAGCAGGCAGAGGTGTTTATTTTTGTTTCCACTCGATATGCCACAGAGCTCTTTCTCTGGATACAATTATATGTAATGCAGTGTGCACAGCAGAGCCGTATTACATCCAGTGGTAATAAATATAAACAGTGCTTCCTGATGATAAGAGATGCTCAAATCAGTTGGATAATGGTCCTTGAACCAGTTTGCAGAGATTTCTCAAAAGTTTGAGAGCATAACATATTCAATCATGATTTAACTTGTCCAAGTCTGTTTGAGCAGTTCGGAGACTGTTCAGGCAGCTTCGGTACATGTCTTCTCTGTATTTCTGGTTGCCGTATTAAATCAGCAGACTGGCTGGGAGGACAGCATTACTGCTGCCAGTATCTACTAGCGTCTGCAGTGCCCACTGCCAAGCAAAGTTGCCAACCTAAATAAAAATAAGGAACAAACACACATGCACACACCAGTCCATATCACAACATGTGCCCACATACAAGTCATAGCTTTTCTTTTGACAGTAAGGGACAGTTTAAGTAAAGAAAAAAAAAAGTTTTTCATTTTGCTGTTAGATTTTTTCTTTGGACTCACTGAGGTTGGTGTAACGTAGGAGGGAAACACTTTAATTAAAAATATACAGAAGGGTTGGTTAGAGAATGAGAGTGAGGTTGAGCAAGGAGCTGTCCTGTGACAATGCTGTTTCCAAGAAAACAACAGCAACTCCAGGGCCAGAAATGTATCTGATTCCTCAGTTTGGAGAACGTGATGACATGCCTAATACATGTGAGAACTATTGAGGTGACTTTACCTGGCCTACTTTTTCCAAATATTCTTCATCCAAATCAGCTATACACTGAGCATGTCGGCTTTCAAGCCATTTCTAATTTTATTTGACTTTTTATTTGTATGTCTTTGTGTTGGATTGCCATACCAGAAAACAGATAGTATTATTATAAATTCAGTACCATTTCGACAGCCAAATCTGACGTTTGGGATTGTGATATGGTGCGCTTTATTCACTACACACTGTTAGTGAAATGTAATGGTATGTTGGATGATACACAATACCTCCCTTTCATCTCCAATTCCTCAATCTGCCAACTTCTGTTACTTTCTCTCCAATCTTGCCTGCATTTATTGTTTTTAGTTCATTTTAAATCACCCAAAAATTATCATTTGTGTTATAAAAAGTAAAGCTTTGAAACTGACTTACAAACGACACGATGACGACTGGGTGGAGATAAGTTCCATATGTGTTAAAAGAAAAGGCATATAAACTCCTATACAATTGGTATTATGTCCCCACTAAGTTACACAAGCTTTTCCTGAATACTTCAGACCAGTGTTGGAGGAGATGCACAAGGCCCAGCTCCTTCCTCCACATATGATGGGAATGGTCAGAATTGTTATCAGCAGTTAGGAATCTTATTCCATCAATTATCCAAATAGATGTTTCTATGGCCTTGTGCCATCAAAATAAACTAATTATATACATGGTTTTGGCTGCCACCTGCCAGCTAACATCCGAATGAAAGCCACCTGTGCCTCAGGTGGTCTTGAACAGATTCTTGTGTGTCTACCAGAAGGAATATATGACATGCATTATTAAGAATTCTGCTAAATAATTTTGTAACACCTTGGAATCCTGGGCAGCTCATACAACCTGAGACTTGACTTCTTAATTTGAAGCCTCTAACACTACAATTAGTCTACTACTGAGATATGGTCTCTCCCCACTCCATATCTTCTTCCTTCTTTATTTTTCTTCACTCCCTCTCCTCCCGTCTTGCACTTCATGAAAATCCAAACTGTTTTTTATTGTTCACTTGCTGATCAGTCTATGGGGGGTATTCAATTGTTGCTTTTAACGCGCTAAAACAAAAAAAAACGAGCGCTCTAAAAATATTAGCGTTAATACGGTAATATGCACGTAAATACCGTTAATACAGTAGTTTACTCACTGAATTTCATCTCACAGCTCAGGGAGCTGCGAGATGAAATTTAACGAGTAATTACCGTATTAACGCTAATATTTTTAGAGCGCTCATTTTTTTTTGTTTTAGTGCGTTAAAAGCAACAATTGAATACCCCCTATGTGATTGAATAACTGGAATCTGCAGGGTATGTAAAATATGTCGTCCATATTTTGATTAACAATAAGGAGAGAAAATTAACCATACTGGCCCTGTTCTTCTCGTTTGATTTGGGACTCTCACAATCCACATTTTTTAAAATCATCATGATTTGGAAGGCTTATGAAACGTTGTGAATAATGTACCCACAAAGTGCACATTTTGGTTGAGAGGTTAAATGCTTTAATGAACTGAATGATGTGACATTCACATATATCTCTTTGATAGACTGGTAGTGGCTGTTATAGACCATTAGTGATGATAGATCATCCACTGCATTGTTGATTATGATTCTTTTCCATATCATGTCCCCATATACTGAAGAATTTAGTGAGCATGCAAGCTTTTAATATTTCCATTTAGGACTAAAGTTGTTTCAATCTACTTTCATTTGTAATACAAACTCTGCATCATTTGGCACAGATGCATCTCCAGAGAGCAGCCTGCCCAGGTGCATGGATTTCATTAGACAAATAGATGCTGCAGTAAATTACTGTATTAATTAATTGAGAAATGTGATGTATGAGGTAGATGGAAAACTTCAAAACACTTCTGGTTTCAAAGTGTGGCTATCAATAATTTAAGTAGCTTTTGTATTCAGAACAAGACATATTGATTTGTACATGCCCTCCTTCAAGTTGTACAAAGTACAATGTGTTATCTTTCATACTTCCTTATGTGATTGTTGTCCATGTAATCATACAATTAGTAGAAATGTTTGATATGTGAAAGTCATTCAAAACGGGCTAGTTCAATGGTTTCAAATTTGTTCTCAATTAGATTGTGATTTTGCCCAGGTTCATTTGAGGTAAAAGTTACCTAGTTTCAAAACTGGAAACATAAGTGCTGAAAATGAAAAGTAGGAAAGCATCAGTAGATAATAGTCAGGGGAGGGCTGGCAAATTTTAGCCCGGGGGCAAGACTCAAGTCAGCAGCCTATCAGGAAACTTTTAAAGTAAAAAAATGCAGGTCGCCCAGTGACCCAGCCCAAGGTAGCCCACTATAGGACCGGCCCGGGGGGGCAGGTGCCTCCCAACCCAGCCTACCCCTGATAATAGTGGTTATAAACTGATGGTAATAATGGTTATAAACTGAATATAAAAGTTGTAGTAAACTTGAGGTTAAAATTGTAGTAAGCTGTTTTACCTCCATCACCACTTTTACCTTTAATTGACTAGCTCTACCACTTTTACCTTTGGTGTGCCACTACCACCACCATATTACCTCAATTATTTTACCTTCAGTTTACTACCACTTTTACCTCAAGTTGAGTTTACTACAATATTTACCTACAGTTTATTGACAAATCATACTGATCTAGTATATGATATTAGTGGCATTATGATTAGCTCTACAGATTTTATTGAATAGTCATAAGAGTATAACAATAAAACTCAGACTGATGATGAGGAACTACTGTGCTTTTGATTATTAGCACTGGCTCATCTGTGGTATAAGTGTAAGGATCTCCTCAGTCTTAGCCAGGGGACCCGAGAAGAAAACCTCTCTCCAACACATTATCTTCCCAATCTCCACATTCTCCTTCACTGATATGGCAGTACCAAATTTTCACCAAACCCTAACAATAGCCCTTGATTAGGGGCTCCAGCAACTCTTTATACGCCATGCATGTTGACTTTGATGCCAGCTGTAACACAAATTAACATCTTCAAAAACGTTCTCGCTAAGCAGAACGTAACTGGTGTAAATCTCCTACCTCTAATGATTTCATCACATATACTGCTACCTACCACTCCTATTGAAATGCTCTGAACACTGCTAAACAGACATATATCTAATGTATTTTTAGCACATTTAAATCTCTTCTCAACCCTTTCACCTCCAACGCTCCCACTTCTATTATTGCCCAAGATCTTGCTTCCTACTTCAAGGACAAGATTGATAAAATCCAACT
Organism: Mixophyes fleayi; assembly: GCF_038048845.1. Taxonomy (NCBI): domain Eukaryota; kingdom Metazoa; phylum Chordata; class Amphibia; order Anura; family Limnodynastidae; genus Mixophyes; species Mixophyes fleayi. Next base: position 69,287,258 of record NC_134405.1, read on the forward strand.
TGAAATGCTATTATCTTCCTCAACAAACAACCAGCTCAATTCCTTCCCAACACCTTCTAACACCCTTTCTTCATTTGATCCCAAAAATGAAGAGGAAGTATCTACTCTCCTCTTATCTTCCTACTCTGCCAGCTGTCCTCTTGATCCTACACCCTCACAGATCAGTAGATCCCTGTTTTCTGTGCTCATCCCAGCCCTAACTAAAATCTGTATCTTTCTCTCTACGGTTATCCTTCCGTCATTATTCATGGAACTATTGACAATTTTCTTCTCATACGAACACTACAATCCCTAGGTCTTCAAGACACTGTACTATCCTGGTCAACCTATCTATCTAATCATTCTTTTAATGTTATTTTCTCTGGATCCACCTCTGTTCTGCTTCCACAAGGCTCAGTATTTGGTCATCTGCTCTTCTCTATTTATACCACTTCTCTTGGACAACTAATAAGCTCCTTTCGATCTCAGTATCATCTCTATGTGGTGTGAGAAAGTACAGCATTCACAGGAATCTGACACAGGTATGCTGAACCATTTAACTGTTTATTAGCAATTGTCAGGATGGTAAACAGTTCAATGATGGTTCAGCAATCATATCCAGTAACAGTACACAAAAATCCCCACTACCTACATCTGGCTAGACATAACTTCCCTGTCTGCAAGCCGGCCACTTACTGACATCGGTGGTCCCACCCACACATGCAGACAGTGTCTTTATCCTCCACCGCAAGCACTACAAACAAATCACAGCAAACCAAACACACCCATGTAGAACACGTGTGTGTGTGTGTGTGTGTGTGTGTGTGTGCTAAAAGAAGATCCCAGAGAATCTTTAACCCTGTCTGCTGCTGCAGACTGGCTGTGTTCTTATCAGATCCCTTATAAGGGAATAGTGGCAAAGAGACATATTTTCCACAGTGGATATTCACATATTTACCTATCCTCTCCTGATCTCTTACCATCTGTGTTTGCCCGCGTTTCTGTCTTTCTGCCATTTCATTTTGGATGTTCTCTTGCAAACTCAAACTCAATTTTTCAAATACTGAGTTAATAATATTCCCACCCGCCAACAGGAGTTGCTTAACATTTCTATTTATTTTCTATTTATTTTATTTATATAAATTCTAGATAATTTTAACTTTTCTTTTTTTATGTCTAAAATAGATGACTAAATCTCCTCCTTTTCCTCTAATATTATTTTGGTTGAAGTCCCTCCCCTGGCACCTCACAATTTGTTGCACTTAGCAGGGTCCTTGTGCTAAAATGCAGTCAGGGCTTTTGTCTGTGGCTGACAGTTCCTAAGCCCATTAGAGGTTTCATCAAGTGATAATTTTTAGAGGAAATTGAGAGAGAAAGATGGGACATTAAATGTCATGAAGAGCTCAGAGTTCAGCAGATCCTAACATATGTGCGTGTCTTATTTTGAGAACTGGAAGAGAGTACTTGGGCATCCTATTCAACTGGACTCTTTAGACCAGTAAAGAGATATAGTTGTGGCAAGCTTGGTCAGTCATGGTTAGAAAAAATATTAATTAGTTAGCCCAAGAGCCACAGAGCAATAACAGGTGAATTAAGTAGGGAATACTCACTACGCAGTGGGGGAGTGTCAGCTCCTGGTCATAAATGATGTAATATCCCCTGTTAAGTCAAAGGAGGAGTCAAGGCAACCTGGGAACTTAAAGAGAGGGGATGGTCCAGGGCGCTATCCATCATAATGGTACTTTCTACACCATCACCATGGATGTTATGGTAAAGAAAGACTATGCTGCAAAAGTTGAATGTGTAGCCTGTAAATAAAAGACTCACAATATATCCACCTCAGAATATGTCTGGTGTCCATTATTCTTACCATCGGTATTTGTGCAACCTTTCACCTACCTCATCAATATCATACACACATATATGGAGTCCCTGCTTACCTACCTTAATCGACATTATTGCAAGATGAAAGAGACAGAGCTACAACCTGGTGGTCGGTATTAGGGCACCATCGAGTAGGTGTGGTGAAGGTCGCATAACCACAATAATTCCATGCAAACAGGGATTACATACAGGATAGTCAACCGCCTATATAGAAGTTTCAACATCAAGACTTCTGGTCATTTATGTACTGCATATCTCATACAGCCCTCAGACTGCAAGTCTTGTTTAGAGAACCAATGGTTTACAGATGAAGAGCAGAGCAGCATGCACAAACTATCTAGAATAAACACGTAGTACCAAGCTACTCATGATTTTTGCCTTTAGCAGCTCCATTTACCGTAGAGAGGAAAGTACGGTAGTTGGCTATCCCCAGGTCTTAGGCACATAGTAGTAGGGGCTTATTCTAGAACTTATTATTCTGAAAACTTATTATATCCCGCACAGTGATAAGTTTATCCCATGAGTGGGAATGTTAGGGAAGGGAGGTGTGTAATGGGCAGCCCAGTGTTTTCCGCTGTCCCGCTGTCAGGACAGACATGTCGGGATGTATGTAACAGGGGCACACTGACTGCGGCTGCACACTATGTACATGTGCCTGTCACCACTATATATTTTTGTGCCTGTCGGACGATTTAAAACACAATCAGAGTGGACCTGCCGACAGACACACAAGTATATAGTGTGCTAATAAATCACACATAATAAAAAGCAACTAAACAAGTATCGGGTAATGAAAGCCAATATCTGCCTGGTTGCTGCGGGTTGCAGTTCTACTTGCAATATTCTATTAAATAAGTCTCATTGTGTTACTAACAGTATAGTAGTGTAATTATGGGAGATTCTATCCAGTCAGCATGCAATATAGTTGATTAAACTTTGCCCAAAGCATCATACAGTCTTTAGAGATATATTTATTTCAGTTTTTCGCTTTGGATTGGTAGTACCTTGTGGGCTCTGTATCCCCAAAGTCTAAGGAGATGGTGTGGTTCTGTGGCTTACACGCCCCCTGAACCTTTGAAGTCAGCCCTTCCAGTGGTGGGGTAGAAGACTGGAGTGGCAAGCCTCAGGAGTGAAACATGTTTACTCAGCATGACATACATAACTAGAATGCAGAACAGAGAGCAGGAACTACCCAGCATGCATAGCCAATGACTTCACTGCCTGCCAGGCTAAAGAAGATCATACGTATATAGGGGCCCTTAAAGGGCTGAAGTTACCTGCAGCCATGTGAATTTTTTTCATGAAAGACGTTTCTGGGCTATCATAAAAAAAGTATGGTGGTTGGTCTCAGGAGCGGAGGGCCATCCACCAGAAAGCGCAGCGATGTCTGAGCCACCCAGTCCAGCCACCTAATAGTTTAAAAACAAAACAGAGGAGGAATGTCTCCCATTCTTCCAGGGCTTGGCTGGGTCAACAAGTCAGTTTGCCCATAACTTAGATTAGATCTTCTAAAGCTGGCTAAGGCAGGCCAACATAGAAATGGCCCAGGTAGAATAAGCCCCACTGATTCCCGACCCAGTTCCTCCTCCCCTGCATATATCACCAGTAAAACTGCAGTTAGATTAATGAAAACTAATATCTCCTTGACTGCCCTGGGTTACAGCTCTTGTGCTCTACTTGCAACATTTTATTACAAGTCCTCATTGTGTGGCAGATAATAGTAGTAGTGTAATTATGAGAAATTCTGCCCAGTCAGCATGCAATATAGTGGATTAACAGAACAGTATGCCCCAAGATGTGAACATTCTAAAATGGAAGCTTAACTTGTTGTGAGTGATATTTTACTAAACTTTGCCCAAAGCATCTTACAGTCTATTAAGATAATGTGAAACTAGGTTTATGAATGTATTCATAGAAGGTACCCATGCCCCAACCATTCCCTCATTGCAATCAGCTTTACTTGATAAAAGATTGCAACCCATCCTCTTTCTTCAGGCCCCTCACAGAAAATGTGCAGTTTGATCATGTTCCATTTGAAGTCATTTCATACTGTCACTGCATCATTTAAGAAGACATTAATATAAATTGACTGCATCACCATAGTGACCCAGGGGACAGCCGCATTGTTGACTTAGACGATAAGTATAATTAAGAAGATAAATGAAAATTACAACACTATTAATAATCTGGATTTAAAACAAGGGGCAGGTTGAAATGGCTTCTGCAAGCTTCACAGAAGGTCACCTTCAACTGCTTACGCATTAATGACCGCAAAGCTTGAAACTGTGGCTTGGTGAACTGGGGGCTTAAACAGTTTTTCTGTAACCCTTTTCTGTCCTGTGCTTTGAAAATGAACACCCTGGCAGCCAAAGATTTAATGTACCATCATCGTGGTGCAGTATTTCCTATTTAACTTTATAATATTTATCATCTTTTCTAAACCAAGTTTTAGCACGCTGTCTCATGTTTATGAGCATTTTCATGTATGCGGATTATTACTTTAATCTCTTCTATGGTGTGTTATGTAACCTGTACTGTTTATCCTGGAAAGTTCCTTCGATACAATGACTACCTATTTCTGTAGGTAAGCTATTGCTTTTCTACATTAATTTAATGAACAGCCTCAGGCCACAGAGCAGGGGGTAAATGTATTAACCTCCGGTTTCTTGAAGTCCCGCGAGTTCGGTGTCTTCAGCGCTTAAATTTAAAGCGGCGCTGCCTTGTAAAGGGAAGTTTCCCTTTACAAGGCAGCGCCGCTTTAAATTTAAGCGTTGAAGACGCCGAACTCGCGGGACTTCAAGAAACCGGAGGTTAATACATTTACCCCCAGGTCTATTTTTGAAAGCTTTTTATCTGTTCACAAATAGAACTAAACCTCTTGACCATGGAGAGGGGGCTGCAATCAGGAAAATGAGATAGGTTTAATAATTGCGTTAACAAAGTAAAGTTTTTGTTTTAAAACTGTAACATTTTGTCAGATATACCGCGCTTTTCCCTTCCCCTCTAATCGCTGTCTTGAAGTGAATGAATAAATCTCCTTTTAATGGCAACTTGACACAATGACCTGTGTCTCGTAAGGATAATCTTGTCCATAACGCCAATTGCAACGTGTTTCTGTATCACATAATAAAATACATAAAAAACGTATAGTGGGACTGATTCAGTAAAGAAAGTAACGCAAAAAAAATGAGAAACTTTGCCCCTGGGCAAAACTATTTTGCATTGCAATTTCAATGTAAAAATAAAGCTATCAATTATTTGTGCTACATGAAAAAACAGCCAATATTTAACCTCTGTGCAAAATAATAAACTAATTTGCACCCCTTGCATTCTAAAATGGTTTTGTCCATGAAAAAACATGCTCTTTTTTTGCCTTACTCTTCTTAATGAATCAGGCCCAGTGTGTTTATGTGGGCATTTAAAAGTCGCTTTATATACATTTAGATGTGTTTGCAAGTTAAATATACATGTTTTTCTTATGCTTCTTTGACAAAACAGGATGTTATCTTGTTTAAGCCAACCACACACATAGTATAATACATACAGTCATGGGCAACATTTTTGAGAATGACAAAATATAATTTTTCACAAAGTCTGCTGCCTCAGTTTTTATGATGGCAATTTGCATATACTCCAGAAGGGTGTAGTACCAATTAACGGTACGGACTACCCCTACAGAGGACAGAACGGCATGAGGAGTACACCGACCTTGAAAGAAAACTACTATTCAGAATCCAGATTTCTTAATATACCGATTGGCTGTCTTGTACACTGCTGAAAATGACGTTATTAGAAACACTGACTTCCCTTACGGCAGCGCTGGACCTGTTATATATTTCCTGTAAGTATTATCTTAGGGGTTAGGGGGGTTAGGGGGGTTAGGGTTAGGAGTTAGGGTTAACCCTAAAATCTCCCACCTGAAAGATTCCATTAAACCTCTTACATATTTTTTTGATGTGGTCTTGATAAAAACTGGAGGAAATGGCTTTATCTCCACACTGTTGTCCCAAATTGTGTAAGATTTGGGACATACAGTACATTGTGTACCCTGATCTGAAAAGGTTTCACTGGGAAATTATACATGTCAAAATATTTGTACTAAAGCTTATGCGATGGCAAGATGATCAATATTTTGAAGCGCCACTACTTCAGGTTACTGTATTTAGAAGTATAATCCACTACTGTTAAAATATATATTTTCCTGGTTCTGCTAGGCTTATTCAAAGATCCTAGCAAACAAATGGCGACCTTTGGAAACTGTTCCCCTGTTATTGTGAAATAATGCAACAGTGTCCTCAGATCCGCTGAGACATCATAGACGTCACACCTGCAAAGGAATCCAATGCAAAATCCTAACTAGTAATAATTATGAGATAATCATTGTAATATTCTTGGATGCACACACACATATATGTTTTTATATATCTATATCCATAGATGTATCTGTAGATATATATATATATATATATATATATATATATATATATATATATATATATATATATATATATATCTATAGATATATATATATATATATATATATATATATATATATATATATATATATATATCTATATATATATATATATATATATATATATATATATAGATAGATAGATATATATATAGATATATATATATATCTATATATATATATATATATATATATATATATATATATATATATATATATATATATATATATATATATTAATAGTCCTACACCAGAGCTCATACCACCAATTAAATAATGTCAAAATATATTGAGGTAAATCATTTGAAGTCAGCTTCTCCTTGTTACAATCCACAACCATAGCAGATTAATTTATAAATAAAATATACAGAAAGACTACAGAATGTGTAAGATGTAGTATTCAAGAAGACATTTATTTGTGTAAAACTTAAAATGCTGCAGACTTAATTCAAAAGAATGAGAGCTAATCTGAAATGGCAACAAATGCCAATGATGAAGCCTCACTGAAGATTTTCCTGGAGATAAAACAGTGTATAGGAATAAATCATCCGGCATTCAGTGTCATAACTGCATCATCCTGTACCTGTTCTTGTATCTGTCAGTTACCATTTTACACATCGGAAGCCCATGATTGCACAAAGTACTGTGTGAAAAAACAAAGATGTGTATAGACAGGAAAATGATATCAATTGCATGAGCCCATTGGATTATATAATATAGGGCCTGATTCATCAAGGCACATACATGCCGATTCTGTGCGTATCGCATGCAAAATCACTCTGCGCATGCCCAGAACTGGGCCATAATTAAATGTATGGCCCAAGTCAATACATCTCTGTATGCAAAGCACACTTACTAAAGCCTACGATTTCTGTGCTGGAACAGGATGGAGAAGGGGCATTTGCCCATAGTAAGTGTACAGTAAGGGGGTACCTAACGCGCGCGCACGCAGCCATGTCCGAATCAAACTTTGGGTATCTCTAAGTTACTTGTTTTTCTGCGGTATCTCTTGCTCCAGCTACAGTGCTAGTCTAAGTCCTGAGCGGTAGTGATGACAGTCTTATATGCATGCTATAACATGTGTTTGCAATCAAAATGCAAAAAAAAAATTTATGTTCGGTAAACATTAAGATCATTCCAATAAATGTATTTTGTTGAAAAAGAAATATTAAAAATAGTTTTGTCATTAATGCTTATATTAATAATAGGAAATATTAATTCAAGGTTTTTTTTATGTGCCGTATTTTGTGAATGTATATTCCACATAAGCATTAGAAGTGTCTTGTGTAGTAGAGCAGAGTGGGAGCTCCAGAGCAAAGTAACTCTTATCACTCTGGATATTTTTCACCATAGCAGCTGATTATTACTGAGCAACCGTAGTGATAAAATGATTACACTTTAAACTATTAGATTAATAAATAGGTTCTTATGTTTCTTAATACATTTATTCTCAGATAATGGGATGTAAACAGTTTTTCACTAGTGATATTCAACACAATCTTTGGTACATAACATCATGCACAGTGTCACAGAGAATGTATCTTTTCTACAAAGAAATGTTGGTCACTTCAGCAAAAAACTGAAATTAAATTCAAGCAAGAACAGGTTTGAACATTTTTATGGCAGTTCACATAAGTTCAAGCTTATTTAAGCTTAAATGGGTATATTGTATATTATTCAACTATTCAACTTGGTACATTTAAACAGTGATCTTTACTGATTACTCATGGGGTCTAACCGCAACTAACCGAACTTTGTTTTTTTTTCTTCTCCTTCTCGACAGGACCTAATGCTGCCCACTTACCTCCCTCCCTCCACTCACCCGCCCAACCGCGCATTAGCAGGGGTGCTTAGGTCACCTTAGGGACAAATTTTTTTTTTTCTTGTAAAGGACCACTAACCCCAAAAATGAAGGTAAAATCTGATATCCGGACATTCTACTGAAGCTCTGTTAAAATATACCTTTCCTATTCCACTACAGACAGCTGATGCCTCACCCAAATCTTTAGGAGCATGTTTGGATGGAATATGATGCAGGTAAAACACAGATATTACAGTCATTTGCTTTATTGGCACTGCTCCTATGTATGAATAAAAAAGTGCATTTCTGCAAAGTAAGTATAACAAGAAATCATACCCAACACTTTAGGTTATCCTAGCCTTAGTGGTGGGCATGCCATTACACCAAGAATACTCCAAGAATAGGTTACACTCCTCTAAAGCCCTCTCCAACTCTTCTGGGGGCAGGGTTGGCTTTCAAACATACTTTTAAAAATAACTGTGATCACTTCAAAACACATCAAGAATTAAAAAAAAAAAATTTTTATTTTTTTGTTTGAATTAAGCAAAAATGCATTCATGAATGTGGCCTTAAAAGGTATTGCAAGTAAGATAAAGCAGGTATTATACTGTTTTGCATAATAATTTGTTCAGCACTAGTGATAGATATAGAATACAGAAAGCATTCTAGGGATTTATATACAATGCAAAGAGCGTCCTAGTGATCACCATGCAGACTGTATCCCAGCAAGCTTCATAAAATACAGAAAGCATCCTAGTGTACAATACAGAGTGTATCCTAGTGACAGCCATACAATACAGAAAGCACTCTAGTGACCGCCATACAATACAGAGAGCATTCCAGTGGCTGATATACAATACATAAAAAAATTCTAGGGACTTACATACAATGGAAAGAGTACAGTAGTGATCACCATACAATACAGAGTATATCCTAGTGCAGAATACAGACTGCATGCAAGTGATAGCCGTGCAATAGAGAAAGCATCCTACTGACCGCCGTGCAATACAAAGAGCATTCTAGTCACCAATAAACAAAACAGAGAGTATCCAAGTGTCCGAGATACAATAGAGAGAACGTCCCAGTTACCATCTAAAATAAAGAAAGCATGCATCCCAGTAACCAACATACAATACAGAGAGAATCCTAGTGTTCGCCATACAACACAGAGAGCATACCAGTAACTGACATACATCACAGAGAGCATCCTAGTGACCATCGCACAGAATAGAAAGCATCTTAGTAAGCAGCATATAATACAGAGAGCATCCCAGTGCCCGATATCCATTACCGAGAGCATCCTAGTTATCACAATACAATACAAAAAGCATCACAGTACCCACTATATAATACAGAAAACATCCCATAAACCAACAAACAACACATAAAGAATTGCAGTTAAGAGGGAGTATTTAACTGACCTATATTCAATATAGAAACCATTATAGTGATATATATATATTTGGTATAGGGAGAATTTTAGTGATATATTGCATATTCAATAAAGAGAGCATCCTAATAATGGGTGTGGTAGGGTAACTTACAAATCCAACACACCCCACTGACAAAAAAATCACGATGAGTATAACAGCGATAATATAATGATATTGACTAACCATGTAGCTGACAACTAGTTTTTCTGGCAGCTAAAATCCCCTTTAAATGTTTGCATAACCCATACAGTAAATAATCACGTCACTTTTAATGGACATCATGATGACTGCGGTTTTAAAGTGGCAATGGGTGGACCCACAGCCTGGATTACATTATACAGGTTATTATAGCCGGGGTTGGAGTTACCCTCCTCTTTATCCTTCTTCTTCTTCCTTTTCCTTTGTCTTCTTCCCTAATACTGAATGAATGGATTCCCAATGAATTTCCAAAACATGAGGCCTTATCCATGTGAGACTAAGGGGTATATTTACTAAACTGCGGGTTTGAAAAAGTGGAGATGCTGCCTACAGCAACTAATCAGATTCTAGCTTTCATTTTGTAGAATGTACTAAATAAATGACAGCCATATTCTGATTGGTTGCTATAGGAAACATCTCCACTTTTTCAAACCCACAGTTTAGTAAATCTAGCCCTAAGTGTCAGAGGAGTGTGTGCAAACCCTGACTAGAGAAACTCAAACATGTAGTTACTGAGGTGCCGGAGCCGTGCAGTGCATGTACCATCGCTGTTGCGCTATGGAAATGACCAAGAAGTGTGAATTATAAACACATTTTAAAAAATGGGAATAAAAAACGAAAAAAGAATATCAAAATTACCACATACTCAAAACACCCTAAATCAAACCTCAACAAAGATGAATAGCTAATGTGAGGTAGAGCCCTGAACGGGGGCTGGGTGTTTGTTATACTGTAAAGTTGCTGCTAATTAAAGCTAATATATGTTTACATGTCTGAAGTACCTAGTGGAGACCCATGTTTTCAACTGTGTGCAACTGAACAGAAATATAGGGACAACAGCATAATAAATCCACAAACAAGTTTTTTTCATATTATTAACTACTTCTTACAGCTATGTTGAAGAGTAGTAGGTAGATTTCTCTAAAAGAATATAATATTATACAAAACAATACAATTCTACTGAGGCAGAACCATTGATATTAGCTAATTAGTCTGTGAATATAAGAATAATAAAAATACTTCTTACTAACAGACGTGATCCTCCAAGGAGACAGAAGAGGAGTTGAGTGTCTCCGCTTAATCAAACAATCCATGAAAAAACAAAAACTAAAGAAATTAAATTTTTACATAACAATACCATTTGAGGATGTAAATGGCGGACAGACCTGGGAATAGACTTGTTTTCAGAATGAATGAGAATATATACAATTTGCTGGTCTCAGGTTTTTGTTTCAGCATCTGACAGCAAATTCTAATTTGCTCCATTTTAATTGCAGTTGCCATTACATTTAAACTGCTGTATATTTATAGGTAAATTTCACATTGTTTAAACCACTGCTTGGTGGCTTGTTTCTCTCTGATGGGAACAATAGACAGAGAAAACATAACTTCTTCATTCAAAACTTTAGAGAAAGGAGGACATTGATGAAAATGGTGCATATGAATTGTGAATGTAAACCACAGTAATCATCATTTAGCAAATATCAGAAAATGAATTTAGCGCCGGCATTACCGGTCCAAGAACTACATCTCCCAGCTTGCTTAGAGATGAGTGCTGGCGCCCTGAGCTGCGCAGAGGTGGTGCAGAGCAGGAAACAGAGTGAGGGATGCTGGGAAGAAGATAGATGGAACTTGAGAGAGAAGAGAGGAGCAAGTGTGAGCTGGACAGAGAGACAATAGATGGTGATAGAGAGAGACAAGACTTGACAGAGTCAGGAAGCTGAGGCGGTGAATGAACACCAGGGAGTGAGAGAAAGAGATTGGAGGAGGAAGTGAGGAGAGAGAAGGAAAGGCCATTTGGTGAGGAGTGTATGCGGCTGCCAGACTCCATATATGAAAGAAGCCATGCTGCCAGTGGAAGCTAGAGATCATTGGGATAAATAGTAATCGATAATTATGTTACTTGCTTAAATGGACTGAGTGTTGTATTACTGTTAGTTAGACAGAGAACTGGTGGGGAGACCTAAAGATTTATTTGTAAAAACCTTTTTGCGAAACTATGCTCTAGTATCAAGGGTGCAGTGCAGGGAGAAAATGATAGGAACTTTTGGGACTGAGACGCTAAGGAGAAAAAGTGTATAAATCCCTTTTTTTTCAGCAGAAAAGAATTACAAGTGTGAATTGTGACACAGGTTGAAACTCTGAAGCATTGTCAAGTTAAGTGACGCAGGAAGACTATGCTATTGGTTTATTCTGCACAATTGTATTTGTGTATGTCAAACCCAGAAGCAAGTGGAAAGGATCCACATCTTTTCCCCTCCCAGATACTAAATACAGAAACATCTATATTTGTTCTTCAAATTTTATTGCATTATTTATGTTATTGTATTTGTAGCAAGGTTGAGTGTGATAATAGTGCATTGTCATAGTAAGTTGTTATGTGATTAGAGTTTTGTGCATGCTCTCAGTAAAGTTATAGATAAGAGGGCCAGAGGTACCTCTTAGTACGATAGTGAGTAGATGGTAGGAAGCGTACAAGTGGTGTTTTAATATTCGTATACATTTTGTTGCTATCTTAGATTATTGCTCTGCAAATATTATCTAATGTTTAAACAGTTTCCATTGAAATATACCTATCTCTAGAATAACCTTTTACTATACATTTTTGATACAAAATTTAAAGTTTAGTAGCTCATACCTCCGCAAATTAAAGTCCCGGTGTGGCTTCTAAAGACCAGTCTGGAGTTTGAGATTTCATTTGTGTGTTTGAAGTCATAAGTAGATGGGCAGAGGACTCCCTTATTCTCCCTTTGGTGTTGCATATCCAGTCAACATTATCTAATGACTACTGAATTCTGACTAAGGTGGACTTATTGCGCAGAAGATATTACAGTGAAGAAAGCTATTTGGTAAAAGAAAGTAAACATACTTCTCCCCACCAGATACACTGGGGACACCAGTGTTTAAACAAACCCTAAAATATTATTTTCTAGTGTCGACTATAGATATATGCGAGATTGTAATAACCAGTGGCTCTACATGGTTAGGTTTTTATTTCAGATATATGCACATTCTATTGGGATTAGATGTTATCAGCTTCAAGTTCAGGCCAGCTTGGAAACACCATAAAATGTTGTGATCTTAAGAATGATGGATTGGAAATGTAGGGGACTAAGTACACAAATCAATTTATGCTAGTTTCAGTTCTGTCAGATCAATTATTAAAATGAATCATTACTCATCCTAAGTGATATCAATAGTTCCTAGTGAACTGCCTTTTCATAATATTGGTGTCATAAAATGGCTGCCTGTGTGTATATGACAGGTGCAATTTAAGGCTAAACACATATGAAATATACATGGTGCATGACTACATTGATAATGCAGATGCAAATTCAATTATGGATATATGAATGGTAAATATCCTTATGTTTATCACCATCTTCAGTATTGCAATGCTACAGGAGCCACCACTATATTTGCTCAAAAGGCTTCTAAGTCCCATCACAGAGTACATGTGTTCATCAAATGACCTCTCTTGCATGTTCTAGAATCTATATTATGCACTGCAATTTATTGGAATAATTACTGAAATGTGAGCTACGATTTCTACCTGAGATCACTTTCCAATAACCCAAAATCAATTGTAAAGTTCTGTGTTGTGTACTGGCGCTATATAAATTGATGTTAATAAATAATTAAAAAGACATTGCTGATGAAATTTGTGGAGAAGTGACGATACTCATCAACATCTGTAACCATGAAAACAAATGTCCCTAGTTTGGACACTGAGGGGGTCTGTTTATTAAACAGAGAAAACAGAATGGTCATCACAGCTTTTCTTTCAATTCATTAGGGGTTAAAACAGGAGACATAACCTATCTGACAACAACAGTGAACTTTTGATTTATTGTCAGGTAATTTCATACAGAATGTCGATTTCTAGTTAGGAGTTATTTTAGTAAGTTGCAGCACTGAACATGATGGCCCAATTATTACAGCTGGTCATTGATCTTATAGTCATTTGAAATCTACCCACAGTGGTCTAGAGGTCTCAGGTGGAGGTGGAGCCCCAGCCCTGTCAGATAAAGGTAAGTAAGGAGTTAAAGGGGGAGAGATTATTTCTCTGTAAGGCAGGGTGTCTTTCTGTGCAAAGTGGAGGTAGTCTTTTTAGATTCAAAGGGACATCACAGTCCAGTATATATTATGGTCTCAGACTGAGGCTGATTTATACAATGGACAATGGAGGCAGGTGGCCTTACTTTGTGCCTTGGCCCAGGAGCCATTGTGCACTAGATATAACAATTACCTTTTATTTTTCTGCATTAATATAGTAGTCGGAAAAAGATTGTAGAAACTTGAAAGACACCAGTTGATGTGTTACTGTTCCTTACCAAAAAATGTGTAAACAGTAAGGACTATATGATAGAAGAGAACCAGTGTGGTGTCATATGACAGATTAACACCACTAGAGGCTTAAGTCTGATATGCTCCTTTGATGCATATGTAAAGGAAGATGCATTGAGGGACATAGTGAAAACAGTGGTTGTACATGAGTGTTTAAATTTGTGTGACTTGGTCTTCCCAGGAAAAAGCAAGTTAGTGTCTGCTCAGACTTAAGTTGAAAGTCAAATTCAGCTATGAAGTTATGAACGAAGCGGCCATGTGAGCAGGTTAACCGGTGTGAGTTAGTTAAGTATTATTATTATTATTGTAGATTTGTAAGGCACCACCGTGCTCTGCAACACCGTACAGTAGGGAAAACAGAACATACATACTGGCAAATTTCAGCCCGGGGGGCAAGACTCGACTCAGCAGCCTACTTGCAGATGGTCAAGTGACCCAGGCTAAGGTAGCCCAATATGGGACCAGCCCAGATGACAAATGCCCCCCTGCCCTCCAGCCCAGCCTGCCCCCGCATACATAAAACAGAGACATACAAAGTAGACAAAATAAATGCAGACATGAAAATAAAGAGTATGGAGGACCCTGCTCATTACAGAGCTTACATTCTAAGTAGAAGAGGGCAAAGCTGAAACAAGAGGAGTAAATGTATTTCAGAGTGGAGATTGGGATAGTGAGGTTGCATTAGTGTGAATAATGTTATTGAGGATAAGGTCACCTCTAAAAAAGAGATGGGTTATCAAAGAGCATCTAAAGATTTCATGGCTGTGTTAAAGTCTGATTAAGCAAAGTAGGGAATTCCGTAAGTGGGGAGCAGCACGGGTGAAGTCTTGTAGGCGGAAGTGAGAGGTGGTTACCAGAGACGAGACAAGGCGCAGGTCAGAGGTAGATCTAAGAGGGCAGGAGGGAGAGTATTTTGATATGAAATTTGATGTATGCAAGATTAGTGTTGTCGAGGGCTTTGTCGGTAAGGGTGAGTAATTTAAATTTGATTCTGGAGGACATGGGGAGCCATTGTAGGGATTTGCAAAGTGGTGCAGCAGATGTGGAGGGTTGAGAGAGGAATATCAGTCTTGCAGCAGCACTTAGGATGGATTGAAGTGTGGATATATGGGTGTCAGGAATGTCAGATAGCAGGAGGTTGCAATAGTCAAGACGGGAGATGATGAGAGATGGATAAGAGTTTTGGTAGCATGTTGAGTAAGAAAACAGCGTATACTGACAATGTTTTTAAGGTGGAGTCGACAGGACTGGGAGAGAGTCTGGATGTGAGGAATAAAGCAGAGGGCAAAGTCAACTGTGACACCAAGGCAGTGGGCTTGTGAGTCTGAGGAAATTGTGGTGTTATTGACAGTGAGGGAGATTTGAGGGCAGATGGTGACTGGCAGGAGGGAAGATAATAAGTTCTGTTTTGGACATGTTGAGCTTTAGGTAGCATTGGGACATGCATTTGGAGATAACAGAAAAACCATTGGTTACACGAGATAGTACAAAAGGAGAGAGGTCAGGTGAAGAGATTTTGGTGTCAACAGCGTAAACAACAGTGTGGTATTGGAGGCCGAATGAGAGAATTAGTGCTCACTGAGAAGAGGTGTACAATGAAAAAAGTAAAGGGCCAAGAACAGAGCCTTGTGGGACCCAACAGATAGGATGTGCCAGAGGTTGAAACAGTAAAGGAGCGGTTCGATGGGTAGGAAGTGGACCAGGAAAGAACGGTGCTATGAAGGCCAATGGAGTGAAGGGTGTGTAGGAGAAGAGGGTAATCAACAGTATCAAAATCAGCAGAGAGGTCCAGGAGAAGGGCTATGGAGAAATTACCTTTAGATTGTGCGGTAAGTAGATCATTGGTCACTTTTGTGAGAGCAGTTTCAGTGGAATGTTGGGGGAGGAAGCCTGATTGCAGAGAGTCGAGAATGGAATGAGAGGAGAGAAAGTGAGACAGAAGTTTGTACACTAATCGCTCAAGTAGTTTGGAGGCAAAGTATAAGGGACTTGCTCAGAAAGGTGAAGGCCATTTATAGCTCTGTAGTTGAACATTTCGGGAACAAGAATTGCAGTGCGAGGTTCGAACGGATTGCTGTAACCCCAACCTACATGTGGGTCAAGTGAGAAAGAGCAACCTGGAGCATACACTCCTTCCTGCTTTTACCCATTCCAAAAATACAGTTGTGGCAAAGATCAAGGAGAGTCATAGACTGTGAGTTTGTGTGAAACCCTTGATAGTCATGTGTTGTCCAGTCACTTAATTGGGGTGCTCTAATGTTGTGTGGGGCCCCACTCTCTGTCCCCCTCTTCTTCTGCACTGGCTATGGTGTGAGTGTGGCATCTGTGACCAGAGGGTCCCCTGAAAACACAAGAGTTTAACCACTGGTGTAATTTTGAGTGAGCACCAGTGGCAGTGCAGTGTAATTTAAATTAATTTTGGGGCGCCATGCCATCTCAGTTCAAGCAAGAATACAACTTTAAAATGCCTTCTCCTCCAGCACATAAGCATATTGATTGCAATACATTTCATTTCATAATGTCTACTCTTCCAGCACACGCTTAGTAGAAATCAGGCAATAGTGACAGTTCACATATGTCAAACATGCATTAAAGATATTCCTGTAAACAAACAGACAGTAGGCATTGACCAGAGATTCTTGCGCTCTATGCCCATCCCAATATCAAAGGACTATACTACTTTTGTACACAACATTCTTTACCACATGGACTCTTATCCAGCAGTGCTGCCTTCATGCAGTGACCCCCACCCCCTCACGCTATGGGGGTACTTTCCAGGAAGGCTCTCCTCCTACTTCTGTACAGGCTGTATTCCTACTATACAGAGACTGTCACGGGCACTAGGAGTTCTGCCCAGGATTCACCAGTTGATAATGCCTACCAGAGGGGCGGGGTTTACACAGCGGTACTCTGGCAGTAGGTTGAATAGTAGGAACGTATATAACAGCAGATGGAGAGAGAATGCCAATGGAATAGATGAGAGTCAGTGACTTGCAGCTATACTGGTAGGAGAGTCAGCGACTTGCAGCTGTACTGGTAGGAGAGTAGAGTGGACGTGAACAGGTGAAGGAAGGTAACGGGAGAGTCAGTGGTCTGCGGATAGCAAGTTGTACCACCGCTGTGAAAGGAAGACTTGTCCAGGTGCAGGTAGGTAGCGGGAGATTCAGTGGTCTGCGTATAGCAAGTTGTACCACTGCTGTGATGAGAAGACTTGTCCAGGTGCAGGTAGGTAGCGGGAGAGTCAGTGGTCTGCGTATAGCAAGTTGTACCACTGCTGTGATGAGAAGACTTGTCCAGGTGCAGGTAGGTAGCGGGAGAGTCAGTGGTCTGCGTATAGCAAGTTCTACCACTGCTGTGAAGGGAAGACTTGTCCAGGTGCAGGTAGGTAGCGGGAGAGTCAGTGGTCTGCATATAGCAAGTTGTACCACTGCTGTGAAGGGAAGACTTGTCCAGGTGTAGGTAGGTAGCGGGAGAGTCAGTGATCTGCGTATAGAAAGTTGTACCACTGCTGTGATGAGATGAGGACTTGTCCAGGTGCGGATAAGTGGAGGAGTGATAAGAGTATATAACTGTATAAGTACAATTGGAGAGCAGAGGAGCTAGTCCCAAACAGATATGCAGCGTAACAGCTAATAGTCTATAGCGGGTACGTATACCGCTGCTGAGTAGAGAGGCTTGTCCAAAGTGGATATGCAGGATAACAGCTGATAGTCAATAACAAGTATGCATACCGCTGCTGAGTAGAGAAGCTTGTCCAACGAGGATATGCAGGCACAGCAGGAGAGCTGCGAGACTGTAGCGGGTATGGGAACCGCAGGTGAGCAGAACAGTTAATCCAGCAGACAGCTAAAGACACGAGCAGGACACAGGAGTTAGTAGTGGGTATGGGAACCACCGATGAGCAGAGCAGGTAATCCAGCAGACAGCTGAAGACACGAGCAGGACACAGGAGTCAGTAGCGGGTATGGGAACCGCCGATGAGCAGAGCAGATAATCCAGCAGGAAACTGAAGATACGAGCAGGACACAGGAGACACCTTCAGAGACTCACAGGGAATGAGACTCAAGATCAGGCAATGATACCATGGCCACAGGTGCCTTAAATAGGGAGAGGTGATTGATCCACCAATTAGGTTAAAAGCAAGGTCATAAGAGTTCATGGATGCTGCGCATGAGCAGTCCATTAAGATGGCGGACGGCCGCGGCTCAGGACAGGCGCCGGCAGGAAGGATAGAGAACCACGCACCAGAGCAGAGGCACTCACGGTCCGGTGAGTGACAGAGACCTTCCTTCATCCACCTCTTTCCTACCTTCCTTTTCCTGACACTACAATATGATAACTTTTGCTCTTCCCAGAGAAACCAGTCACGTGGTGGTGCTTTCCTTCTGAGCCATTGCCCCTAGCTATGACACAACCACCCCCATGTCATTGCATTACTTGCTCCCTCCTTTAATCTGAGACACTGCCTCACTGCACTAAATACCGCTCCGGTGACCTCACCTGCTTGCGTTACAATTGAGTGAAGCAGAGCCGAGCAAGGAGAGTGAGAGTTAACTCTTGAGCCAAGAGTTCCTGTGGAAGGACTAAGTGACTGCTTCTGCAATGCAAAGTGATAACTGGTACTGTCATGTAAAGTGCTTCGACTGTGAATGAAAATTAAGTGCTACAACTAAGTGATGTGTGCTGGAGAGGTAAACTGTAAAAACTGTGTTTAAATAAAACTTGTTTTATTCATTACATTATAAGATGGCCTGGTTTGCATTTATATCATTACTGGTATCTTATAACTGTACACTTACTGGATCTAAGTCAGTAAGGAGAGCAAAGCATAAAAAAGGAGTAACTTTGCACCTGGTTAAAATCATGATGAATTGGAGGCGGAGGTAAATTTAAAATGTGGGGACAGATATATATTTGGGAAAGAGCATCAACTTCAAATTTCAGTGTACATTTAAAACTATCAAGTATTTGTTTATATGCCAGTATTTAACTTATGTGCAAAAAAAATAAACTAATTTGCACCCCTTGCATTGTAACATGGTTTGTCCAGGATCAAACTTACTCCTTTTTTTTGCTTTGCTCTCCTTAATAACTCAAGCTCACTGCTTCTATACTATAACTAATTCAATGTTTAGCTATTTACACCTTGTGACAGAATGGCCCGCTATGCCACCCTGTCTGTTGTTGCTGGGAATCGTCTGGACTTACTTTGCCACCAATCCCTTTCTTTATCCCAAATGTGCCCTCTAACTGCAGTAGGAGGGGCTTAAGCTGCTGCCTCCACTGGACTCCTTAAGGGTATCCAGAACTGCGTTCCTTCTGGGTAACTGTGGCTGCTAGTGTACCTCGTTGCTGGTGTACCTAGGCTGATACCCCTGACCTCTGCCTATGGAGCAGGGTTGCTGTGGATGGATCCCCCCATGCCTATCATACTGGCCAGAGCTACTGTGTAGCGGGCAGAGCGGTGGTACCGGAAAACTTGGTCCAAACCTCAGAATAGCCGGGAACGGATTAGAGCTGGGTCTAATCTGTAGGTCACAGGAATTTCAGCATGGAAGAAGTTGTCAAGCTGGTCTTTGAAGCAAGTGATGTTTATTTAGCTCCAGTAGTCCTAACAAGGACAGTTCACACTGGATTAAGGTACCAGTGATCAGGTCAGATAGAATAATAACCAGTGCTGTTTTACTCAGTTTTGGACACAGCCTCACAAGATAAGCCAGACCCCTGAAGTCTGAGTTATTTTTAGTATCAGGATGCAATATGTTTCCCCAAACATGGATTTAACTGCAATTGATACTTAACAAAATTTACACTTTCTGTGACATTCTACATCATGTGTTGTGTACAATGTTAGTTTTCCTGTCTGTCTAACAAGACCTGCACACAGGTAACAATTCTCTGTTGTGCATTTAAGTGCTGGTCACTCACATTGAATAGACTTACTCATAATTTCCTGCTATCAGCAAAACAGACTCCCTCTCCACATATGACTAATTGGAGATTTCCTCTAGTAAAGTTACAAATCAGTGTTCCTCAACACAGGCTTATTGCATCAGAAATCAAACCTTAGAAATCAATGTATTTCATATACAAAGTGCCACACAACATAGTAAAATAAGTACATTTCCAATACACAGTATCAAGAATCAGTACATTAGCAATTATATAAATAAGCATCCTGCACTATTTCCTTTAAATAAATTTATACCATAAGTTATTTATAAGTGATCCAGTCACACACCTATTTGCTGATTTAACCCGCATGGACCAGGTAGAAGTTGGGGTAACACATTAACACCATCCCTAGGCAAACATTGATTACAACAGTTAAATATATGTTGCTTTGGGGTTTCTGTAAGGCTTTAGCCGAGTCCATTTAGACTCTTAAGTTGCTTTAACATTCTTTATATAGATTTAAATTGTGAGCTCAATCTTCATAGAAATTGGTCAAATTAGCATGTAATTGTGTCCTAACTAACTATAATGCAAACTTAGACTATAGTTATAATTATTTCCTTCATATTGAAGAGTCAGAAGTAGCAATAATCAAAGATAAGGAGGAGTTTAGCGTAAATCAAATTTCGCTGTGGTGTAAAGATGTACTCGGTGCCCGAGAAGCGGGCGAAGATGTCCGGTGCTGCCGCGCCCCTGGAGGGGCTGAAGAGGTCCCTGATGGTGCCCAGCAGGAAGAAAGAAGAGGAGAAGAACTTACCCGTCCAGCGCTCCAGCGGCGGTAAGTATAACCTCTTCTTTCCAGGTTCTGGCAGCGGAGGAAGGATGAGCCAATCAGGGCTCATCTTTCCCCGCTGGCCAATCAGCGGCCGGATACGCGAGGCAATCGCGGCTTGCGCCCGACCATTTAAAAGATTGGCGCAGATGCAAAGCAATCGGCGCTCACGCCGGCTGATGACGTCGCGCCGGCGACTATATAATTCGCCGGCCGGCGCCATTTTGCCAGAAGAGAGTCGGCGGCGGAGAGAGAAGGACGTCGTGGGATGTCCGGAGCGGCGGAGCAACACCAGCAGCGGAGATCATCGGCGGGGAGCCCTTGTCAGGGCTGAGAGCGCCCCCGCCTCAGAAGCAGCATCGGACCCAGCGCCGAAGAGGAGAAGAGGCGCCGCCAGCTGGAGGGTCTGGAAGACCCGGAGAAAGAATAAGGAAGACGGCGTGGCAAGCTGAGAGTCCTGCGCAGAGCAGGTAAGTCGACTCAGCGTTAATTTGGGCACTAGGCCCGCGGCCACGGTTGGGCACAAGGCCCGTGGGAGCATGTAATAGGGGCACAAGGCCACAAGTCTATAAAGGGCACAAGCCCCTGTTAGTTAGTTAGGCAGTGGGACTCAGAGCCCCAGGTATAAAACGGCACAAGGCTCTTAGTCAGGTAGTGGCCTAGAGGCCAATGGAGAGGCCACAGGGCCTGGTTATGGGGCTGAAAGCCCATAGTCTGAGAAGGGCACAAGGCCCTAAGTAGGCAGGGGCTAGTGCCCCTAGGTAATAGGGCACAAGGCCCCTAGTTAGAGGGCTCAGAGCCCTGAGTTAGAGAAGGGGCTGAGGCCCAAAGTCTTAAAGAGCACAAGGCTCTGTGTATAGTTGGGCAGATGCCCATGGTGTGTTGGCAGAAGGCCATGCTTGTGATGTGTTAGAGGCGTGAGAGCCTTGTAAGTGTAGGGCACGGTCCAGTGTGAGGTGAGCACATTAACGTACGTTGAGAGGTACAGTAGAGCGGAGGCTCCTGTGGTGCTGTAGCAACCGGCTAGATGGCCAGCAGCGGTGTGCTCTTGTGAGTAGCGTACAAAGTACCGTATTACTGTATTCTGTCTGTGCGGCGAGTATTGTCTGTATTACTGTAACTTTGGGTGTGCTACATAATTGTGTCCAGGGGCAAGACATCAGGCCCCCATTAAAGGTAGGCTCTTGTTCCCTGTGTTTTCCTGTACTAACCCGTGCTGTGGGGACAAGTGTAGTTACCAGCTTACACATAGTCAAGGGAAGAACATACATAGTTTTCCCATCCCTTAGGTCCCTGGGGTCACACTGGTTTCCAGAGGGCGTGACTGAGTGAGTCAGTGGCAGTGCAGCACAGCTCAACGCAGTTCCAGGGGGCGTCCCGTGGTTCAGGTTGAGTGTCCCAGTCTTCAGTTCCGTGCAGGTTCCCTGGCGGTTCCGGAGTGGGATACGTGTTCGATATCTGGGTGCATGCAGTCAGGCGGTTTAGTTTTGATCGGCTGTTCCGGGCGGCAGTCTGTACGCAGGTTAGTGTGCTGTTCCAGTGAGCCTCAGTCGGGCCTGGTGCAGCCGGCCCTTAGGATCCGTGGGTGATCCCATAGCAAGAAGGCAGCTTCTTGGTACGGCCTGGGTGAGGGGGTTAGGAACCGCCCTCCGGTTTAGTCCGTGAACACCGGCTGGTGTTCCCCGTAGTGGTTAGTGAGCAGTTCCGTTAGTGCACCACACCTAGTTAGTCATAGTTGTTTGACTTAGTTGCGTTGCCGACTATTAGAGCGTTGTTAGGGTCGGGTCGCTGTTGTAGTTAGTTTAGTTTTGTGGGTGCCCATATTAGTCTCACTGAAAGTGTAGAGGGAGGCTGTGTGTTCCTTGTCATTCGCAGGTGTCGGGGAGGTGCAGGAGAACCGGATCGGAAGTGGGAGTGTCCCGGTGAGTATCACGCTCGATTCCCCCTTTTGGTTAGGCCCTCACCGGGTGGTGTGCGAGGTTCTTGAGGCGGGACTAGTCCTGGTCTCAAGTGCCTGTAGTCCCTCATGCCTTGGCAAGAGCAAAGTGAGGAGGCGGCAAGGGGGCTTGGACTGAGAGTGTCCTTGTTCACTGCCGTATTCTCGGACAGCCCTTACCTGGTAGGCACGGCCGTAATCTCTGTCTCTTTCTTAGAGGGATCTGCTGGGATCGGGTCGCAGCTGGGATATCGGAGGCGGGCTGGAGGTGACCATCGTTTACAAGGTAAGTTCTTTTGTGTTGCGTCTGTCCTGTTCCCTGCAGGCGCTACAGTGGAAAAGGTCTTTTCAGTTAAACAATCCTTGAGTGCTGGCTTTGCTTTGCCACTCCACGGACTGCCCTATCTGTACCTTATTTGTACATTTCATGTTTCACATCATAAATACAAGCGGATTAAAAGTGAGGGGGAAAGGGGATTCTCCATGGAACACTTCCAGACAAATGTGTTAACTCCTGCACCCAAAAATGGAAAAAGGTAGATATTCCACAGAATAGTTTTGCAATTTTGCTAATCTCTAGACGGAAGAGTTCAGATTTTTATTATTCAGCCTTGTACTTTTCTAATAATAAAAAATATGAATCAGAGGCCTAGAAACAGCAATATGTGCATCTGTTCACTTATTACAAATGTATTTATAGACCGGAGAAGTGATTTTAGAGGACAGATCATGCTCTATGAGTACAGATACATTTATCTTTGTCTGAGGGTTGATCATGAAGTTTGGTAGGATCTAGTTTTAATTATACGTAGCCTGGGGTATTAAGTACATGGAATAATGTGTTATATATTTAGTGACTGAGGAGTGCCTATCCCAATATCTACCCTTTAGCACTTTGCCCAGAACAATAGAACACATTTGGAACAAAACTTTTAGAAACTTTAAACTTGGCAGAAATCCCAGGCGGTTGCCATAGCAACTGGTCTACTGTAACTGCATTCTATTCAGTAGCTTACAGCATATGCAATAGTTAGGTATGTATGACCCATTTCCATTTTTATTAATTTTTAGATGCTTTTGACCAAGGTCAGAATACCTGTTGTTGCTATCAACCTTTTCATTCAAGTGTATTCAGGATTAAAGTGGGTGTGGCAAGAATATCCACTCTAATCATCAAAATGTTCAGCACCAAGTATTTCAGGAGTAGAGTGGATTGATCTCAAATGTTGTTGAAGGCAATGCCTTATCCACTTGTGTGAATGAGTAGGTGAGATATGGGCAGCACGGTGGCTTAGTGGTTAGCACTTCTGCCTCACAGCACTGGGGTCATGAGTTCGAATCTCGACCATGGCCTTATCTGTGTGGAGTTTGTATGTTCTCCCCGTGTATGCGTGGGTTTCCTCCGGGTGCTCCGGTTTCCTCCCACACTCCACAACCATACTGGTAGGTTAATTGGCTGCTATCAAATTGACCCTAGTCTGTGTGTATGTGTGTGTCTATGTTAGGGAATTTAGACTGTAAGCTCCAATGGGGCAGGGACTGATGTGAATGAGTCCTCATTACAGCACTGTGGAATTAGTGGCGCTATATAAATAAATGATGATGATGATGATGAGTATAGGGCTGCGTGTGAAAAGTGGAGAATGTTGATGTGGGTCGCCGCATGGAGACAAGAGGCAAACTACATGCTGACATATAAGTGAAGAGGTCTGCGCCACGCAGAGCCCAAACTAGAAATGTAGCCTGGTGCTAGAAGGCAATGTGACTTCCTCGCAACCCCTCAACTGTAGCCAAATGAATGTAAAATATTAATTTGCTGCACAGCCTTTTATATTTGCGTAGTAGGGAGCACCCTCTTGAACAGCCCTAGTTACGGACATGGGTCTACGGCATCACACTAGTACCTTGAGGCTTCTGTGAAACTAGCAGAGGAATATTGTGCTGCCGTATGTAACAAAGTTTATACATTCAACTTCTATAATTTTACTTGCAGCAATGTACTGTACATTGGGTCCCTAGTTCTATACAAAAAGAAATATTAATTTTACATTATTAGTACAAAGCAAATTAGAAAAGGAAGACAAATTTCATCAATTATAAAGCATTGGTCGATAGTCTTCCTTGGTCCAAGATAAAATGACCATCTGCTGCTGTAGGATCAAAGCTCCACTTTTATCTGAAACAAGGAAGATTTAATTAACTGAAAGAAAGGATGAGATTTCTTCTACCACCGTGGAATGCAAATGACTTGACTGAGTGGAAACACAAGCAGTTTCTCAGCAAGCACCTTTTGAAAGCAAAGTTGTCTGGTAGTCAAATTCACAGCTCCCCTTTTACACACTGACAAAATCCAAGCTTTAATATGCTCCATTTTTACATTTTTTTTTTTTTAATACATCCCATCAATTTTAATATCGCCTGTCTCATTAAAGTATCTTGTGCAGAAAGCTTTACCAATTACACTGGCACATGGGGTGTCTTGCAATGCAGTCAGCAGGGGATGGCTTGCCCCGTAGCACATTCCATTTTGACACAAGCTGCGAGTTAAGTGTGAACTCAAAGCTGTGTTTACCTCTCCTTCCAGAGTAGGCTGTCTGCTTGAATTATTTCACACATCGCTAGATGTTATAATAGGAATAGGCAAATGTAAAATATGCCAGTATTCATATTACTACGGGATAGGAGTTAAGCGGGTCGATGTCTTCACCCTGCTTGACTTGTAATATTTGGATACTGGTTGCCCTTTGTTGCTTCACTTATAAAGTAGCCACGTTTTTTGTTTGTTTTTACTTAAATCATACACAATTCAAAAGTGTGGCTTGTTTTTCTTTGACATTGCGTTCCACATTACATTGAAAGAATGTGTGAAACTCATATAGGATATCAATGACATAATTTCATTTGTTAGAGATGGAAACCTTTTTTTTTTAACTCTTCCAAAATAACTCAGAAAAATCCTCTTTGGTAATGCTTTGCCGCTAGATTTGTGCCAAAGTGCATAGATTTACAGAGCAAAATAATGGTAAATTAGTCAGTGCATCTTTAGTGGTGAGCACCAATACAGTTATTTAATGATGTGTCAATTTCAGAGATAGGATCATAGTCTGAAGGGCTCCTACCATGAAGCGATGCACTAAGCTTTTAAAAGTGAAGAAAGAGACTAAGCTGACCATTTTAGGCATTTAAATTGACTCTGGAGTCTGGAGTTTGCCTCCTTCCCCATAACAAAGTGTGCAAGCTTAGGGAAGAAGTAGTGCATGCTAAAGGGGGAAGGATGGTACGACTGAATGGGGTGTATTTGCACATTTAAAAAAACATGGCTTCCACCTCCTATTATTGAAATTGCTTGCTGTTCATTTACTGATGGGGACTTATGAATGCTTTAGTAGATAAATTTAAGTGTGGATGGGGTAATATATGTGCAATGGGTGGGTGTCTCTGGAATGGGAAGGGATTGTATGCAATGGAAGGTTTCTGCAATCATCATCATCATCATTTATTTATATAGTACCACTAATTCTGCACCGCTGTACAGAGAACTCACTCACATCAGTCCCTGCCCCATTGGAGCTTACAGTCTATATTCGAAGATTTCTGTGTAATAGGAGAATGAGTGAATCTCTGCAAAGGGGGACTTGTATGTGTAATATGGGGGCACTTTTATGCAATATGGGGCTTCTTTATACAATATTGGGGGTTTCTATGTGCAATTAGCATATATATGTGCAATACAGCAGTGGGTATCTCAGAAATGTGGGCTGTCTGCAATTAGGGAATCTCTGTCCAGTGGGTAAAGAGAGTCTGTCTGTCCAATATGGGGTATCTAAGTAATTGCAAAGAGAAGAATCATTGTGCAGTGCAGATTCTATAGGCAAGTATATATTATAGCCTTAGGCTAACACTGCTTTACACACTGGGCAATTACGAAAGTGTAGATTAATTAAGGGGACATTTGCTCAGATATTACACTGGACTGAGCAATAATCTAGAAATACCTAAAAATATTTAAAATATTGTTTCACCATCCACATAGTTGAAAAAGCAATTTATTCATTTATATAAAACATTATGTTTTATATATATGAATAAATTGCTTTTTTTACTATGTGGATGGTGAAACAATATTTTAAATATTTTTAGGTAATTCTAGATTATTACTGATTGTGCTCCTTGTTACTGTATATAAATATATAAAGTTGTACTTGTGGACTTGCTCACAAAATTCTTGGATAGGAGCTGCAGAACTATTTTAAGCCTTATATAGCTATATCTTTGCAGAAGGTTGATAATAATAATCGTGAACACAACCCAAAAGGTTTAACATATATTTAGTGTCTATTGAAAGAAATCAGGACTGTTCTGCATAAATGGAACTGTTGGGATGTGCATGTGTGAAACAGACTCAAGTATAAAATAAAGGAATATTTGCATCTAGCATATGTACAGCATTAATAACTATTTATGCCAGGATACCAGTGTAAATGAGAGATATGTTTGATAATTATGAGAGAGGCCATTAGCCGAAGGAGTTTAAAATCATGTGTTGTGAAGCTGATAATGTTACTTACCACTGGGGGGTTTAAGTCTGTGATGGAATCAGCCAATAGGGAAGAAGTGGGAGTGTTGTGGAAAGAATATATCAAGCAGTGGGAGAAGGAGAGAGCTTCCTGTATCCAGGATCCGGAGACCCACCCACCTGCCCTGGTTTCAAGTTATATTGGTTATTTCCTCGTCACGAGGAGTGAGGTGTTGAATGGCAGGAGAGCATGGCAGTCATAAGGTTGTTAAACATACGGTACTTAAGTGTTGGCGATATAGCCTTGGTTCCCTCAATGTTATTAGACTCGTTGATACTCTAGTAAGGAGTATCAGGTTTTGCCTAGAAAGGGCTTGACCAGTTTGAGTTCAGAGGGTATTGAGTTAATCTATAGTGTATAGTACAGGCCAATAGATAAGGTTTTAACCTGGGTTGGTGGGAAGGAGGCGATCTTCCACCGTATTGGTTTATGTTGGTTTTAGCTGGCTGCCCTTGCTCTTCGCCACCTCTATAAAGAAAAAGGTCCAAATTGTTTATAGCATTTTGATAGTTTTGATAGATAAAATAAAATAAAATAAATAAAATAAAAATAAATAAATAATTAAAAAAAATAATAATGTAATAAAAGGACCTTTTTTATTCCAAACTTAAGTCGGTGTCCGTGTCTTTATTTTATGGTTTGTATATGTGGGGATGTTTAAACAAAGAGGGGAGTGCATTTGAGGGGTAATCAACACTATACATTTTAATGAAAGCAAATAGGATATTTTCAATGTAACATTGCACACAGCTTAGCAAATGGCAACGGCTCTGGCCTTTGGAGTTGGAGTTTAGGATATAGGCCTGAAGGATATTGAGGATTCCAAAAATAAGTATCAAGGATAAAGCAACTACAGTTCCTTAGAACTCATGATAATTAAATCACTGAGATATGTTCCTCCTGCAGAGAAAGAAATGCAAATGTAAATATAACAATATGCTTTTTTAATTCATTTTGTAATTGGTTGAGGGGAAAAAAGGGAGATTAAACAATGAAAGTAAAATGAAATATCTCATTGCGGCATGGAACTATTATCAATGAACAAAAGGAAACTCACTTAATATTGTATGAAGCAGCACATTAATACCAAATTAATACAAATCCCTGTGCACCGGTGTAAAACAGTGCAATGAATGTTAACAGGATTGAACAATGAAGCATGTTCTCACAATGGATATTAATCAGCCCATACAGTGTACACTGCATGTAGACAATGAAGAGCTGCTAGAAGACATTATTGACTGCAGATCTGACTGATTGGTATTGATACTAGTAACGTTCGTCATTAAAGTTCATAACTGTTATGAGGAGATGAATCATATTTTGTAATGTTCTCACTCAATGAATTTAGTCGACGCCTCTAAGTCTTTCACTCTGTGTGCTAAGCAGGGGAATCTAAGGTATGAACAGACTGACAAAGTGTTAAAATACAGTGTTTTCACAGCCCAGTTAAAGATATCAGACTGTTGACTCTGCTGTTGGCACCAATATCACTTTTACGACTTTCTGCCAGGTCGTAACTTCGCCCATCACTGATTCTTTTTATTATTCAGTGGTTTAAAGTGTAGTAGCTCAGTCACATCCGTTTTGATATATTGAGAAGGCAACATAATGAGGTTAACGCTTCTACTAGGAATTCCTGAGAAGTGTCTGGTGGTTAAATGGGCATAGTTGCAAGATTGTTTTAATTCTTCCACAGAAGGGCAATATATCTCTGCATCACTTTAACCAACTTAAAGGAGTAAAACTGTACTGTAACTTTGAATCATACCATATTTAGCATGGATCGGAATGTCGGCAACAGGGCAGGCTGGGCTGGGGGGCAGTAGGGCATATGCCCCCCAGGCCGGTCCCATAGTAGGCTACTTTGGGCTGGGTCACTGAGCCCCCTGCATTTTTCTCCTTTAAAATGTTGCTAATAGGAGTCTCAAAACTAAAATTTGCCAGCCCTTCCCTGTTGACCATACACATGATCACAACACTGGGTCCACCTCGATCCTTGTACAGCTTTGGGGGTGGCACTATATTAAGAGGTAACACCAGGATCCCCAGGCTACTGCTTGGAGACTGCAGCACACCCAAATATATATGGATTTTATTATCATTAGACGTTTGGCTTAGACGAGCATGATCGACCCTAAGTTACATATAGGTTATATTTATGCTAAAATTTTGTATCAATTGTTTTATATCAAGCTTATTAATATGCACACGTGTGTACTGACAAGTAATTTGTTTTTGCTTGTTTTTTAATTCTTTATTTAGTGAGGAAACAAAAAGAAGAATACAAACATCACAGTACTTCAAAAAAATATGAATATACAATATTTTTCTTCTATTGTTTTATGAGTTATATCTATGGAAAGCGGGGAGGGGTAAAAGGATCAGAGATAAGGGAACGAGGTAGAGGGGGAGAAAAAAAAAGGGGGGAGTAGGAAAGGCACTGATAAAATTGACAGTATAGCCAATGACAATACGTGCAACACATTTGGGGACATACGTCCCATGCAGTTAAAGATTAAACATCAACAAGGACAAGAGTCTTACCCGCAGTGCACCGCACCCACCCCGGGACATCCGGAGACGGCCCAAAGACTATGTTACAATAGCGGGGGGAGAGCCAAAATTGGATAGACAAATATGGCTTTCTTGTAAGTACCACAGGGCCCACAGCTTGTCGAATTTATGTGACTTGTCGTGAAGGTAGTATGTAATACTTTTCATGCTTGCGACATGCCAGATGTAATTCTGTAGTTCCTGCAAAGAGAAAGGATTAGGGTCTTTCCAATGCTTGGCTATTAGGGATTTAGCTGCTGCTACTGTATGGGAGATAAGCTTGTTGGAGGGGGCGCTTTTATCAGGCATGGGGCAAGAGAGAAGCAATGACTAAGGGTCCTTATCGACCTGTTGTGCTGACACACAGTTTATAAGCGTAAGGACCATGCTCCAGAAAGTGACTATACAAGGGCAGCTCCACCATATATGAAGCATTGTACCCCTCTGACCACATTCCCGCCAGCAGCTCAGAGTAGTCGAGGGAACCATTCTAGGCAGCTTGTCTGGAGTATAGTAACACCAAAATACAATTTGTAGGCCATTTCCTTGATTATTGTAGAGATCAAGCTTTTGGCAATCCCCTCCCTGACCTCCTCCAAACAGGATTCATCTGGGGGTTCCCTAGGTCCTTCTCCCTTTCCTGATCATGCCGTCCTGGCGCATCAAAGGTGGTCTCTATATGCCAATTATAAAGCCTGGATATCATACCTTTAGACACATGTGCTCAAAAAATGTGAGAGTCTGGAGAGATTCAGGGGGGGGCAAGGACATAGCAAAGTGTCGGACCTGAAAATATTCAAAGAAAAGCAGGCGAAAAGGTTCAAACTTGTGGTACAGATCCGACATAGAATTCCAAGTTCCATTGACGACCAGGTCCGAAACCACCCATATTCCTGCACGTAACCAATGCATAAATTGTTGTGACAAGTCACCTGGAGGGAAGCGTGGGTTGCTCCACAGGGGAGTCAGGGGGGAAATGAGGGAATATATTTGTATTCGACCCAACATGAGTCCCATAGGGACAAACAAAACTTGATATATTGGAGGGAGGAAGCCTCTGGGTGGTCTGTCTATGTTAGGGAGGAACCAGAGTGATGCCAGGGTAGGTATTCCAGTGAAGTGGTTTTCCAAGTCTACCCACGCTATGGTCTGGGTGGGGGACATAGGTAACTGCAACCTGGGTCAAATGGGATGTCAAGTAATAGAGTTTGATATCTGGAAAACCTCTGCCTCCCTGAGCCCTGTGCTTTTTGAGCACTGCCACAGGGATTCTAAGGGGCTTGCCATGCCATACAAATTTAAAAAAAAGTAATGCAAGTCCCAAAACACAGATTCGGTTACTTTCACTGGGAGTGTCTGGTATAAAAGTTTAGGGATCAGGTTCATCTTAACCACGATAATCCTCTCCATCCACGATACAATAAAGCTCCTCCACATCTCTAGGTCTTGTTTGATTTTAGTCAGGAGGGGGGGATTTACCCGATATAACCTCTCATAGGATAAGGTAATGTAGAGTCCTAGATATTTGATCTTATTCATCTGCCAACGCAAAACAAAGTAGCCCCTTAGGGATTCGTGAGGGAGAGGAGTATGTCATTCACAAAGAGGGAGACCTTAAATTCCTGGGGTCCCACCACCACACCCGTTATCATAGCCACCTGTCGGATCAGTGCCGCCAAGAGCTCTATGATTAGCGTGAAGACATGGGGTGACAGGGGAATCCCTGCCTTGTCCCATTAGAAAGGGAGAGGGGGTCGGATAGAGGGCGATTAACCAAAATCCTAGCAATGGGAGAATTGTAAAGGGCAGATACACCTTTCAGGAATTCAGCCAAGAAGTCATACTCCTTCAAGACATGAAACATAACACTCCAAGAGATCCAGTCGAATGCCTTCTCGGCATCCAGGGAGAGCAACATAGCTGGGAGATATCTCTGGTTGATTATTTGGAAGAGGTCTATCTCATCTTAAGAGACGAAACGCGTCAGCCAGTTTTGCTTAAAGATTACGGATTACAAGACCCTTTGATATTATTATATTGCTGGGAACTCATTTTATGAGAAACTTTTTGGACTCCTACTTCGTTTCTGCCCGGGCAGAATAACTTGGTGCGCACCATATCACGGAGCACTATGGAATACAGCTATACCCAGGAGCGGCGAGAAGGAGGAAGAATACCAGTGTGGTCGTAAGTGCTGTCTGATTTGTCCCCCCTCCGTATATGTTACATTTGGTTATTAACAGGCTTGCTAATCTGGATCACGTTGAATTATATACGTGCTGTTTATCCCGTTTGGAAAACTATATTATTTATATGAGGCAAGTGGAAGTGGGAATGAATTCCCTTATATCAAGCATTTGGCTTTTGAATATTCAGAACTTTTTAGGGTCAAATTCTCAAATATAATGCAACATATGGAAGGCGATCTCTACTGATTAATTCATATTAATTCAGTCTTATTTTGAGACATTTATCAATTAATGGGTGGAAATGTGTATACTTTTATATTATGATGTATTAAAATGTATTTTTTTTTATATTATTATACTTCTGGAGTGATCATTGCTTATATCCTGCCGTGATTTCTAATAGAGATTAACATCTGATTTGGAATATATATACAATATATTATATATATATATATATATATATATATATATATATATATATATATATATCTTTTTTTATTTTTTATTTATCACATACCTAACCAACTTTGATAACACACTCCAGTGCTGTGGGGTTTTATGTGTGTTTTTGGGTTTCATAAGTGGGGATTAGCAATTAACCCCTTAGTGTGTATAGCTGTGTTGTGTATATTCTGGTTTGGTGCAGCCCAGGGTGGGATTTTTTCCTTTTGCATTTCTGTCCAATAATTTATGACACTACTCTCTGAGTCTCAATCTCCATCCTAAGTCCCACTATGTATTATTTGTGTTTTGTTTTGTTGTGTTTTGTTTGACTTATTGTACCATAAAACGGCGATGCAAAGTTATGTGGCACCTTACAAATAATGATTGTAGGGATGATGACAAATCATGATTTGAAAAATGTATCTAAATTCGGATGAACTAGAGCAAATAGGATTTTAGTAGTTTCATGGGGTTCAGTCGTGGTAAGTAGTGTTGAGTTTTACTAAGCCGTGATTATGAGTACCACCGGTTTCATGCCTGTCTAGTACTGAGACAATAGGTTGTGCCTTTGCTGGATTCAGTCACCTTTACTGGCTGCACCATTAGGACAATAATTTTACATCTTGTTAACTTCCTTAATCTATATGTAAAACAACACACAGAGGTATTTTATTACACAGCTTCTGTGTAATAAATTTGTTGGTAGTTGGCCAAAAATCCATCCATCTTGGAAAATTTAAAAATTTGAAAGCAGCACAAGTAACTTAGAAATGTTAGTGCATCACTTAGTTACATTGTTACTCACAAGGGAAATTATCATAAAGTGGTTTTGTAAGACCTGTAATTTTTTGTGGGGTCGAGTTTATAGCCGCCTGATTTATCAAAGTCAAAATGTTCTGCACCTTCTCCTTAGTCAGCTCACTTTGACTTCTTTAACAGCAACTCACGCAGACTTCATAAAATTAGCATGGGGATCTGGGAGGAGCAAAAAACAAAACAGCAAAATAATATAAAGTACACACCTCTCTCAGGGGCGCACGCAGGATTGTCAGGGGCAGAGCTCCGTTTCGGCAGCGCTGTCCTATACAGCAGCCACGGCGCTGTCAAAGAAGCGTCCACGGCGGTGCTGTATACGGAGAGTGCCGCTATGGTGGCCACTTAGTTAGTGCAGGGGGGGTTTCTGGAGACTCAGAAACTCCCCCTGCGTGCGCCACTGTCTCTAGTATACTGTATTGTGCACCACTGATTCATAAAATGTGTATGATTTTTCCACTCAAACTTAAGAACTTCACTATAGTTCACTATATTCATCCAGGCCAATCCTTTGATCAATCAGGTCCATATCTATGTTAACTTCCAGCCATGCTGCAATCTGTTTGGCCACAAATTTTGTGCACAGTAAAAACTAAACAGAATCACAAAAAAGGTTTTGAAGCACTTTTCATATTGAGCGATAATAGAGTTTGCTATGTTTTTCATTTCAGACAAATTTGTTTTTGTATGTGTATATTTCTGCCATTATACAGATTGTTCTCTATACTATTGGTCATTCATAGGAAACATTGGAAGATGTTCAAGAACACTAGTCCACAAACCAACTGTGCACACCATAGCAAACATTCACGTGTTTGGTTTGGTTTCATTCTCTAAGCCACACTGGATTATAACAAGAGAATCTGATTGTGAAGCGTTATAGGTTTTTGTGCACAGTTTCCTGTGTGTCTTACAGCTTAATAAAATAATTACCATAAAATACATATTTCAATGCCAAAATTGTTTCTTATTCTCTCTTTTGTTATCAAGATGTTTTCCCAGACTATATAATATTAATATTGTCCAAAGGATCACATCAAACCAGCGAAGTACATTTATGAAAAGTGACACACATAGAAAGGGTATTGTAACCCATAGCAACCCATTTACATTAAAGATTAAATTCATTGCAAAAGGCTACAGTACCATTTTGCTGCACAATTAGTCTAATAAAAGTCCAAAATGGTACTTCATGTTCATGCATTTTCCACTAATTCTGTCAAACAGGGTTATCTTGGCTAGCCTAGATTTATAATATTCTAAATGTTGAATTTTTGAACAGTTCCTTTCCATAGTAATGTGATATATGTCTGACAATTCACACATTTTTTATGCATTTGATTAGACACATTTACAATACAAAATGCAGGTAAAGCAATTCTCCAACTGGCCATTTAACAATTTGATTTTTGATTCTTCTTTGATTATCAATTAAGGTCCATCGTGTGACTGGGATTGGTTCTTAGCTTTCTCATAAGGCTAGAATCACTAATGAATTGAACGGAAAGGAACAGAATTTTATTTTTAAACAGTTCCAGGTGATGTAGAGAGATGTTGGCAGACAAATGTTCACTGAGAGATGAATTGTATAAAATCAGGTTCCCTGGGAAACTGAGTTGCTACAATCTATCCTTAAATTAAAAATGGAATATTTATCTTTCAGGCTGATATAATTCTGTCCTGCTGTCCCACTATTTATTCTCTCGGGTCCTCAACTTGACCATGCCCTATTTCTTGATGACACAATTCATCTCTTTCCAGTGGAATCCAGCAATTAAATATAATTATGCTAATTTATTTGTGGGCAAAGAGAAAAGGAAATCGTTAAGGTCAACCTGTAGACATTCAACTTCTCTTTTCCTCTTTCCTTAATAAGTATTACATATTAATCAGGCATTCTTCCCCCTTCCTTGGTAACATAATTTACATTGTAACTACTTGACAGGGATTGGAAACTAGGCAATCAGATGTATTAAAAGTCAATAAAATGTCTTGCATTGTGCACAACTTTTATACTGTTCTGTACATATGTTTTAATAGTTAACTTTTTTGAGTTTAAAAATACTGCCACATAAATGCATTCATATTAAAAAGGTAACTTAATAAGTGTCAATAAACCAATTACGCCCCAAATGCAATGAATTCATCTAAAAGTAAGACATTGGATTGACCACTGAATGGAAAACTTGCATGTGATACCCCATTCATACTGCCCCAAAATCCCGGGATTTTGACGGGGCGAGCTCAAACGACCCGGGTCTTGGTGCAGCCAATCAGCTTGTTTTCTGTGCAACCCGGGTTGAAAAACCCGGGTTGCACAGAAAACAAGCTGATTGGCTGTCTGCCTGTCTCTGGAGGATAATGTCATCGGTGGGAGCCCGTGGAAGATTCGAGAAGGAGTTTAGGAGAAATGGTGGATGGTGGAGTGCAGCTCAAGCTGTGCAGTATGAATGGGGTCAACCCGGGAAATTCCCGGGTCCGAGGTGCAGTATGAATGGTGTTTCTGAGCTGGGACGCTCCGAGCCCCGGCAAAAACCCGGCTTGAAAAATCCGGGATATTGCCGGGGCGGCAGTATGAAAGCAGTATTACAAGTGTTAACACATTGCCATGATCATATCTATCTCTTTTACAATATTGTCCCATATCTACTTTTTATGATTTGTACCTTTTAATTGTTTTCTGTGTATGCTATTCTCTAAAGTTTGAAAATAGACAGCCGGTGTGATTCTATTATATATGTGAAGGATTTATTGATATCAGTAGCATTCTGCCATGGGGTGTCTTATTAACCTTGGATGTGTGTCACTGTTAATCTTTCTGTTGCCTAAACATACTCAATCACCAGTCTGCTCACAAATGAATAATGGCATTTCAAGTTTTAACTGTGTCTACAGTTTTTGAGGTGGTATGATTGGCTGTCAAGAGTGTAAGCGTTAGTAAATTGTGCTTGCATGTCTGATCCATTGAATAACTGATATCACTACACTGACCAGTGATAAACTACATTGATAGATTTGAACAGTATTTCGAAAACCCAGTCCTCAGGTACCCCTAACAGTGCAGCTTTTCCAGGTCACAAGGGAAATAATTACATTACAATGTTACAATGTGTCAGTCAGTAATGAATACACCTGTGATTCAGCAAAGAGATATGGAAAGCATGCCCTGTAACTTGAGGACTTGGTTTGGGAAACACTGGATTACAAGGGTTAGGGTTATTGTCAGGAGTTCAAAATCTTAGCTAGTAGCTTCAAAGTTTTACTTGCTCTATAAATATATGATGTTGTCAAGCATATTTTTAAAACTATTCTATCTCCAAAGCGAACTGGATGTGCACCAGAAATCAGTTTGATATGGTATGGGAGCTGCTGGATGATCAGCCCAGTGCATTTCAAGGTGCACGCCTGCTTTCCTGCCTCAGTATTCACCTATGCAAACTAGAAGTGCCTCTAGGTTTGCAGGGGAAGGGACCTAAAGAGGTGTACTGTACAATAATGTAATTAGCACATCAAAGTCCAACCTCCTTCCATCTTAGAACCACTCCTACCATTAAATAAAACATTTCATTTTTCACCTATACTGCTCAGTATAACCTCATTTATTATTCTTTATATCTCATGTAACTCACCATCATCAACTATTATGGTTCTAGACTGACCAGTACTTGTTACCATCGGTTTAAGTTCACTTTCTGGCTACTGGACGGTCTTCTGCTATGGTCTGAAGCGATTGACGATATTAGATATTTATGTAATATTGTATATGTTTATATTTATTTTAGCGCTGTGCCTATATATATATATGTTTTTTTTAGTAATTAGATTTTAACTTATTGGTGGATCAGAGTTTTTATTTAGGTGACTGCTGTCTTATTCTGTACATTTTGAGGTTTGCGCTGGAGACACCTTTTCCATTTTTATATATCCTCATTTATTGCTTACATTAATCATAAGACTGAGGGGACATAAACACTGTTTTTATTGCATGCAACACATTGTTTGTAGCTTGCAACTGCAATACAACCAGAGAGTGGAAAATGTATATGCATGTTCCATTAAAAGTATAAGACAAGACCCTATTGAACTCTTTTGACGTGAAACCTTTTTTCTCTATGCCGGATGCGGGTTCCTGATGTTGGACAGCAATCTTGGAGAATTAGACATATGACTCTTCCAGCACTATTATGGGCCATTAATCCTACAGTGCCTTTATATCTTGAGGGTGCTATATCGTCCAGGTAAACCTTTCTTATCTAATTGTTTTGTATGTGTTTGTAATTGTTTCTTAATACACTTTATAGTCTTTTCTGTCACTATTTCATGCAAAGTCTCACAGATTGGACAAGAACCTGAGGAGTAACTTCAACACTAGAAACACACACACACACACAAACATTTATATATATATATATATATATATATATATATATATTGTGGCAAAGAGGCCTATTTGCCACACCATTCCTGTGGGTTAAATCCTTGCAGAGTCAGACTCCTAGCCTCCTCTTGGCCAGTTATAAGGGGGCTGAACTATGTTTAGTTCGCATTAAGGACACCAGGAGGTGTAAGCAAAGGGTATTGCTTGCTGTGTCATCCTGACAAGAAGTGTTGCCATTTATTGTGATGCAAACAATAAATGTATCTTTGATTTCATACAAAAAGTGGTCTGTGTTGCTGATGTCTGCTGGGAGCTCTTCTTACAAGTGGTGTCAGAAGCTATCAGAAGGGCTACAAGAAGGGCACATTTGTCACTATATATATATATATATATATATATATATATATATATATTTATATATATATATATATATATATATATATATACATATATATGGTAAAATCTCCATTGCCCAGGTTTAAATCTTTAAGTTCTTAAGTTATCAATTAGTTGGATGTAACTGTCAACATTTTAGAATTAATTAGCAGCTTAACAGCTCGTCCAACACACCCATGAGGTGGCTGCCCAGTGTAATTTTTGTTTTTATTTTAAATGTCATTCAAATCCATCCAATGGAAGGCCCAGAACAGGCTCCCTGAGTCAAAGTTCTACCCAGCATACACCGACAGGAGGTTCAACAGGTTCAGCCCTAACCTCTTTAATATTTGGTCAGGATCCCACTGGACCACCTCGTGTTAGTTTCATCCCAATCGGTGAAGAGGTGTCGAACATATTCGCCTACAAACAAATAAGCAAACAAAGTTATTTTTATATATATATATATATATATATATATATATATATATATATATAATCTTTATTTGGTATACATAACTGGTTTATCATAGAAAAGTGTGTTCCATTGGAAATTATTCAAGGTACCCAGATTGTGGTATTCTCAGGCCTATCATATACAGAAAAGCTCTGAATATCTATTAATTTGATATGCACATAGGGGCATCATATTTAATTTTCTTGTTAATACTATATTGTTTGGTTCCAAATTTCTACCTGCTCATAACTGTTGCAAAATCCAAGTGCTTTTGTGGAGCAAAAATGGTTTTGTGCCCTTCATCCTAGCAAGAAACACCACTAGAAAGGCATGCTATCCCCTCCTCCCTTCTTAATAACTTCACTCAGTAAAATGAAATTTCACTTATGCCC
The DNA here is from genome assembly GCF_038048845.1 of Mixophyes fleayi. Classification (NCBI taxonomy): domain Eukaryota; kingdom Metazoa; phylum Chordata; class Amphibia; order Anura; family Limnodynastidae; genus Mixophyes; species Mixophyes fleayi. The sequence continues at coordinate 69,326,218 of NC_134405.1, forward strand.
TGTTTCACAAAAGCTAGACTCAATGGGGCCCCAACTAAGTAATAGGCATCCTTGCTCCTCCCAACTACTATAAACTGTTCCTCTGCAGGCTCCACCTTCACGCTGCACAGACTCATGCACATTGTTAATGAATTATAATGATTTAGAGTTGTACTCACTAGATCAAAACTGTCCAAATGAAAGGCTACAGCCCACAGTGGCTCCATATCCTGTATGAAGCTTTTCACATGGAGATCTGGATAACATGGAAGGGTCACCACTGGAGTTCAGTCCACACATCCTTCCACCCCCACACCAGTCATGATGATTACAAACAAGATTGATCCATGGAGATTTCACACATCGACAATATGCAATCATTTGCTGCTGTTACTATTGAAGATTACTGTTGTGTCTGCCTGCAAAACAACAATTAGATTCATTATAAACACTTTTCCATTACCATAGATTGTGAACTTTGATATTAACTTTTTATGTCAGCAAAACTAAAACTTTTTAAGGACTTTATAAAGGGACGTGACTATTATTTTTGTTCTTCAATTATTACTTATATTTTACAGCATGAGCTTTGTGCATGGACTATTTTACATACTACTGATTTTCTCTATTGAAATGTTGCTTTACGCTGCATTTGATGTAAACTCACCAGAGAGTTTACAAGAGCACTATTGGACTTGAACGGCATCTGCTAGGCTGCCTTCCTTTTTAATGAACAAGAAACAGCTAGGTGCTATTGGCCAATCATCCAAGTGGCAGAGATATAAAGCAGTTGCACAGTTGTAATGGTAACAATATGTGAAACAGCTCTGCTGATGCCATTTTTTGATGGTTCAGAGGTAGAAGTCTAGAGACAGAGAGTGTGTCTGCATAACACAGCATAAATTACAGAAGGCGTTGATTGGAATGCATAGCACAGTGGATGTTATGACTCTTATGGGAAACACATTGTTAATGTATAGTCGAACATATAATGTCTTTTCTCAAGGAAATCATGTTTTTCAGAATTCTATTCAAAGTTATGTGAGATTTCAAAGAATATTATGAGCTATTAATCAGCAAACACTGTATACCCTTTAAGGTATGGCTCTCTGGTCAGTGGTATATATATAATGGGGGCAGGGTTTGCAGAGCACAACGATCCTTTAGTCAAGGAGGCCCTGTGCCAGCCCCTTGGCTCATGGGCCAACACATCATAAGGGGGGCCCTTCACCACTACTTATCTTGTTTAACAATGCTGTGGCTCCCAGACCCAGGCTAGGAGTGTGTCACAGTGTGAACATATCACCATGCAAAGTGATCCCATCTTATCAGTGACTGGGAACTGCTGCATCACTTAATGGAGGGAAAGGCAGAAAGACAATAAGGGATATCACTGCATGATGGGGGGCAGGGGTGTTGAGAGGTTTATGATGGTGGGGTATAGATGAAAGGAAAATAGTAAGGGGCTAATGATAGTAGGGGGTGGAAGGAAGAAAGTTGGCGAGGGTTTAATGATTGTGGAGAGTTGAAGGGAAATGGTGAGACTTTAGAAGGATTTGCTGCCTACTATTGCATTGCATTGCTGCAGCACTTGTGCAAGTTAGTACATGATCGATTTTTAATTGGATAGATTTTGAACTCTCATTGGTGACAGCAGGTCTAGTGAGTGGGGTATGCACTGATTGACACTATAAAAAACTTCATTACCAAGCATAAGATGAACTTGTAAAAAGGAGATTGGGTGGACAGATTGTTGAAGGGGCTGGGAATGACCCGGCGGTTTTGGTGCATGTTGGCACCAATGACCGAGTTAGAGTAAGATGGGGTGTCCTAAAGAATGATTTCAGGGGCATAGGTCAAAAACTTAAGGCAAGGGCATCCAAGGTAGTATTTTTAGAAATACTACCTGTGCAACACGTTAGTCCAGGAAGCGAGTGGGAGATTAGGGAGGTTAATGCGTGTCTAAAAATTTGGTGTAGGTGTCACGAGCCGCGGCGGCCGCGGGCACCGCCGCAACTCAGCTCCTGCTTCCTCTGACGTCCCGGCTGTCGCTATGGCAACCGGGACGTCACTTCCGGAAATGCCAGGGCAACGGCTGGACGCCGGGAGCTTTACCCAGGCACTCTGGGCGCAAAAAAACAGCTGGGTCCATGCGCAGTCTAGCGCAACCTATTGGAAATTAATCAGGCAGGGGCTGTGACTTGTTTCAGAGCTAGGCTCTGATTGGCTAGCAAGTGTATTTAGGGCAGTGAGGACTGAGCCTCACTGCCGGTTATAGCGTTCTGTCCTCAGTTCTGCTACTTGCTTGTGCTCCCTGTTTGGTTACCATTACCGTTGATTGACTACCCGTTTTGATCTCTGCTTGTTCCTGGACCTTTGAACCCTCGCTTCTGACCCTGACCATTTGCCTGAACTTTGGATTTTGCTCCTTTCGCTTGTGCACCTGACCTTTCGCCTGTCCCTGGATTTCGTACCTATGCTAGTGTCCCTTTGACCTTGGATCTCCTCCTCACTTCGGCCTGCCTACCACTCACTCCTGGGTTCTCCTTTAAGTCAGTACATGTTGCTCGACCCTCGGTCGGTCCGCAGCCAAATCTGTCCCCACCACTAGGGGCTCCAGCGAATAACGGGCCTTCAGAGTAGTTCCCGAGTTTCACTGTACTGGCTTGGGAGTTCCTAACATTATAACCGGCCTAAAAACAGAAATTCCGGAGACCAACTTTAATGGAGGAAAGCGGAATCAAATCGTCTCCACTTCAAGTGCTGGCTGGCCATGTTGACACCGTGTATAAAATGATCCAGGGATTGGCCCAGCGTTTGTCAGCGCAAGAAGAGACTTCCAGAGACCTGCAAGCTGCCTCTGGCGTACCTCCAGAGCCAAAGTTGAATTTGCCTGATCGATTCTCAGGAAGCAGATCTGTTTTCCGCAACTTCAAGGAGAGTTGCAAGTTATCCTTTCGCCTGAGGCCACGCTCCTCTGGTTCCGAACAGCAACAAGTAGGGATTGTTATCTTTCTACTCCAGGGCGATCCTCAGTCTTGGGCCTTCTCCATTTCACCAACTAGTCAAGCCTTACAAACCGTGGATGCCTTCTTCCAGGCCTTGGGGTTGCTATACGATGACCCAGACAGAGTGGCCTCAGCTGAGTCTCACCTCCGGGCATTAAGGCAAGGACGTTGTTCCGCTGAGGAATATTGTGCGGAATTTCGGCGTTGGTCTACTGATTGTGCCTGGAATGATCCTGCACTGCGGAGTCAATTACGTTTGGGCCTTACAGAGCAAATTAAGGACTCTCTTGTTCAGTTTCCTGTACCCGCCTCACTTGAGGATTTGATGCAGCTTGTCATTAATATTGACCGTCGAATTAGAGAACGGAAAACTGAATGTGAGTCATCAATACCTTCTGGTTCATCACCCAGTTCCGATTTTTCTTTGCTGGATACCCCTGAACCCATGCGACTGTGTATTTATCGCCTGCCTCCAGAGGAACGCTCCAGAAGATGCTCACTAGGCCTTTGCTTGTATCGTGGCCAAATAGGCCACCAAGTACGTTCCTGTCCCATCAAGGCGGGAAAACACCTAGACTCAAGTGCTGGAGAAGTGGTGCGTTTAAGTCTCCAAATAACCTCTTCGGAAAACTCTCTGTTAGTCCCTGCACGCTTAGCCTTCAGACATCGTTCCACTGACTTGTCGGCCTTCCTTGATAGCGGTGCAGCAGGTAACTTTCTGGACATTCTCTTGGCTCAAACCCTTGGAATTCCTGAAGTCAAACTGGATTCGAGCATTACCGCCTGTGGCTTGGATGGTAATCCCCTGGTTGGGGGCCGAATACTCGCCAAGACCCCATTGGTTCGATTATCTGTAGGCGCTCTCCATACTGAAGAACTCACATTCTTCCTGATCACCTGTCCCTCCGCTCCATTGATTCTGGGGTATCCATGGCTGCAAAGTCATAATCCCCTTATTGATTGGAAAAGAGGAGAGATCATCCGTTGGAGTCCAGAGTGCTCTACTTTATGTTTGACCCTGCCTCTCAGAACCCTGCAGCCTAGTCCAGAATTGTTGCGTACACCTTACCAGGACTTCAGTGACGTCTTCTGTAAACAGAGGGCTGATTCTCTCCCGCCTCATCGGGACTACGACTGTGCTATCGATCTTGTGCCGGGATCTAAATTGCCCAAAGGGCGTCTGTATTCCTTGTCTGCCCCGGAAACTCAAGCTATGGAACAGTACGTAGAGGAGAATCTAAGCAAAGGATTTATCCGTCCCTCTAAATCCCCGGTAGGTGCCGGCTGTTTCTTCATGGCTAAAAAAGATGGCAGTCTGAGACCCTGCATCGACTACCGTGGTCTGAACGAAATCACAGTCAAAAACACTTACCCGCTGCCTTTGATTTCCATCTTGTTTGATCAGCTCAAGACTGCCACCATTTTCTCTAAGATTGACTTACGGGGTGCTTATAATCTCATCCACATCAGACAGGGAGATGAATGGAAGACCGCCTTTAATACCCTCTCTGGGCATTATGAATATCTGGTGATGCCATTTGGATTGTGTAACGCTCCAGCAGTCTTCCAGGATTTAATCAATGACATCTTGCGAGAATTCCTGGGTAAGACCGTGGTGGTTTATTTCGATGATATTTTAATTTATTCGCAGTCCCTGCCTCAGCACCGCCAACAGGTTCGGGAAGTTCTGGAGAAGTTACGTCAACACCACCTCTACGCAAAATTGGAGAAGTGCGAGTTCGAAGTCTCCAGGGTGGCCTTCTTAGGCTATATCATTTCTTCATCTGGCTTCTCCATGGACCCCAGTAAAGTCCAAGCAATCCAAGACTGGGTTCTTCCTACTAACTTCAAGGCGATCCAAAGGTTCCTTGGCTTCGCCAACTATTACCGAAGGTTTATACGCTCCTTTTCCTCTTTGGTGGCTCCTATTACCACCCTCACCCGGAAGGGCGCCGACCCAACTAATTGGTCTTCGGAGGCGTTGGCGAGCTTTTCTGCCCTTAAAGTCGCTTTCACATCTGCACCCATTCTTAGGCATCCAGATCCTGAACTTCCGTTCATTGTGGAAGTAGACGCCTCAGATGTAGGAGGAGGCGCCATTCTCTCTCAAAGAGATCCTCAAAGCAAAAAATTGCACCCATGTGCATATCTGTCTAAGAAATTCTCATCTGCTGAAATTAACTATGATGTGGGGAATCGAGAGTTATTGGCCATCAAGTGGGCCCTCGAAGAATGGCGGCATTGGTTAGAAGGAGCATCTCACATTATTACCATCTTCACTGACCATAAAAACCTTCAGTATATTCAGACCGCCAAAACTCTAAATCCTCGACAGGCCCGCTGGGCTTTGTTTTTCACCCAATTCAACTTCCTTATCACTTACCGTCCAGGATCAAAAAATACTAAGACTGATTCTCTGTCTCTGAGTTTTATGGCATCCCATCCTCAGGCCCCTGATCCGCAACCAATAATTCCCTTGACCTCCATTCATGTCGGTCTAACTCAGGATCTTGGGGCCACACTCCGCCACTTCCAGAAAAATGCTCCAGCTCAGACACCTGCTGATAAATTGTTTGTCCCGGTTCATCTGAGGAAGTCGGCCCTCATTGAATGCCACGACAACCACTCAGCAGGTCATCCCGGTATCCAGAGGACCATAGAAATACTTTCCCACTGGCTTTGGTGGCCCACCTTGTCTTTGGATGCGGAAAACTATGTTCGTGCCTGCCCAGAATGTGCCAGGAACAAGTCTTCCAGAATCCGTCCTCCAGGTCAACTTCTGCCCTTGCCAACTCCAAACAGGCCATGGACCCATATTTCCATGGACTTTGTTGTCGACCTCCCTTTGTCCTCGGGTCATAACACCATTTGGGTAGTTGTTGATCGATTCAGCAAGATGGCATATTTTACACCCTTGCTCAAATTGCCGGATGCCAGAAGTTTGGCCACTTTATTTATTACTCATATCTTCCGTCTCCATGGCCTTCCAGAAGACATAGTCTCGGACCGAGGGTCCCAGTTCATTGCACAATTTTGGAGGTCTTTCTGCAATTCCCTCGGAATCAAAGTTAGTTTGTCCTCAGCCTACCACCCTCAGTCAAATGGTCAGACGGAAAGAACTAATCAATCTTTAGAGCAATTTCTGCGCATATACATTTCCAAGTTTCACGATAATTGGTCCTCCCTCTTAACCTGGGCAGAGATTGCTTATAACAATGCTTGCCACTCTGCAACACGTACCTCCCCGTTCTTCTGCAACTTTGGGTTCACCCGAAAGCGAATTCTCTCTCCTCTGCTGTTACCATTGGTGATCCTGGAACACTTACTTTCACTGCCAGATTGAAGTCAATTTGGAAGAAGGTACATTCCGCTCTGTGTCAAGCCTCTCTTAGTTCTAAAACCTTCGCTGATCGTCATCGTGGTCCATGTATATTAAAAGCAGGAGATCTTGTATGGTTGTCCACACGGAACATCAAATTGAGGCAACCCTGCAAGAAACTTGGTCCTCGATTAATCGGGCCATTTTTGATTGAGAAGAAAGTAAACCCAGTGGCATTCCGACTTAAACTACCACCATCTTTAAAAATTCCCTGTACTTTCCATTGTTCTCTTCTGAAAAAAGACGTTCCCCCCAGCAAACACAGTCAATCTTCCTCTAAAAGTCCTCGGCCTCTGCTTATTAATGGAGACCGCGAGTTCATCATTGAAAAAATTCTGGACTCAAGGAAGGTTCAAGGGCAGGTCCAGTTTCTAGTCCATTGGAAGGGTTACGGCCCAGAAGAGAGAACTTGGATACCCCAGAAGCATCTCCACGCTGAGAAACTACTTAAAGAATTTTTTAGGAGGTTTCCCACTAAGCCTGGATGTCGGGGTTCCTTGACCCCTCCTCAAGGGGGGGTACTGTCACGAGCCGCGGCGGCCGCGGGCACCGACGCAAATCAGTTCCTGCTTCCTCTGACGTCCCGGCTGTCGCTATGGCAACTGGGACATCACTTCCGGAAATCTTTAGGACAGTGAGAACTGAGCCTCACTGCCGGTTATAGCGTTCTGTCCTCAGTTCTGCTACTTGCTTGTGCTCCCTGTTTGGTTACCATTACCGTTGATTGACTACCCGTTTTAACCTCTGCTTGTTCCTGGACCTTTGAACCCTCGCTTCTGACCCTGACCATTTGCCTGAACTTCGGATTTTGCTCCTTTTGCTTGTGCACCTGACCTTTCGCCTGTCCCTGGATTTCGTACCTATGCTAGTGTGCCTTTGACCTTGGATCTCCTCCTCACTTCGGCCTGCCTACCACTCACTCCTGGGTTCTCCTTTAAGTCAGTACACGTTGCTCGACCCTCGGTCGGTCCGCAGCCAAATCTGTCCCCACCACTAGGGGCTCCAGCGAATACCGGGCCTTCAGAGTAGTTCCCGAGTTTCACTGTACTGGCTTGGGAGTTCCTAACAGTAGGAAGGACGGTTTTGGATTCTTAGAGCACTGGGCTGATATCTTGATCAGTTGCCATCTTTATTATCATGATGGATTGTACCTGAATGAGGAGGGTGCGGCTGTGCTAGGAGTGAGGATGGTTAGAAGGTGGGAGGAGATTTTAAACTAGGCTTCGGGGGGAGGGGCAAGCAAGTGTTTATGGGATAGACATACAGAGTAGTAAGGAGGAATTTAACAAGAGTCAAGGGGGTGGAGAGGGGGGAAAGGGAAGCATAGTCGATAAGCAGAGGCCCTTTTTAAAGCAAAAAGAAATACCTAAGGGAGGCAATAGACTTAAGTGTATACTTGCAAATGCTAGAAGCCTGACAAGCAAAATGGGGGATTTAGAACTAGTAACAATGAATGAGCAGTATGACATTATAGGTATTACGGAGAACTGGTGGGATGATACACATGACAGGGCAGTCAACTTGGAAGGTTATACTCTCTTCAGGAGGGATAGGGTAAATAAAAAAGGAGGAGTATGTCTTTATATTAAGCCAGAGTTAAAACCAAGTATTCAGGAAGTTATTAACGTGAATATTGGTAATAATATAGAGGCATTGTGGAAGGAAATATCCAGTGGAGGAAAAAGTTCAGACAAGTTGTTGATAGGGATATGCTATAAACCACCAGATATTAGTATGATTGAAGAATCACAACTTCTACAGCAAACTGAAAAGGCTGCACAACTAGGTCAAGTTTTAATTATAGGGGATTTTAATTATCCGGACATTGATTAGAGTAGTGAGACCTTCGGTACAGCTAGGGAAAATAGGTTTCTAAGCACGTTAAAATGTCCCAATTACTAGAGGAACCGACTTGGAACCAGACTATACTGAACCTAGTAATAACAATTAATGTAGACGTAATATCAAATATTCAAGTAGGGGAACACTTGGGAAACAGTGATGTCAATATGGTCTCATTTGAAATTAGTTTCCAGAAGCAACGGTATAAGGGATAAGGGATCAACTAGAACATTAAACTTTAGAAAGGCAAATTTTAATATGCTAAAGGAGTCTATAAAGTGCATAGACTGGGAAAAAGTTTTTGAAGGAAAAAATATGGAACAAAAGTGGGCTGTCTTAAAAATGTTGTTGGAAACATACACATATAAGTTCATTCCTATGGGAAATAAATGTAAAAGAAATAACTCTAAACCAATGTGGCTAAATATAAAGGTAAGGTAAGAAATGCAAAGGAGGAAGCGTGCATTTAATTTGTTTAAGTCTGAAGGGTCTGAGGAGTCCTTCCGTAGGTACAAGGAATGTAATAAAACATGCAAAAAGGAAAATATATTGACTAAATTAGAAAATGAAAAACAAGTTGCAAAATAAAGTAAGACAAACCACCAAAATGTTTTTTTCAAGTATATAAATGGCAAAATGATTAAAAAAGGTAATATAGGACCCCTAAGAAGTGAGATGGGTGAATTGATAAATGATACCAAGGAGGTATTCAACACTTTCTTTTCTTCAGTATTTACTAGAGAGGAAAAAATGGTAGGAATAATACATAAAAATGGAAATGAAACTGTACCATTAATTTATACTTGGCTGACAAAGAAAGGAGTCCAAAGGTGACTGAATATTAAGATAAATAAAACTCCAAGTCCAGATGGCATATACCCAAGGGTTCTTATGGAGCTAAACTCAGAAATAGCTAGAACGCTATTTTCATAGATTCAATCTCATCAGGCTCAGTACCAAGGGTTTGGCGAATAACAGATGTGGTGCCATTGTTTAAAAAAGGGACAAGATCCCAACCAGGGAATTACAGACCTGTAAGCCTGACATCAATAGTGGGGAATAAGGTATATTAAGGGATAGTATTCAGGATTACTTGATGCGCAATAAGATTATTAGTGGGAATCAGAATGGATTTTTGAGGGATAGGTAATGTCAAACTAATCTAATTAGTTTCTACAAGGAACTTAGTGGGAACTTAGACCAAGGCAGCACAGTAGATGTGGTTTACTTAATTTTTGCAAAGGCCTTTCATACAGTGTCACACAAGAAGTTGGTTTACAAAATAAGGGAACTGAGTCTAGGAAACAACATTTGTACTTGGGTCGAAAACTGGTTAGAGAATAGGGAACAGAGAGTTGTGATAAATGGAACATTTTCTAATTGGTCAAATGTTTTAAGTGGGGCACCTCAAGGTTCTATGCTTGTGCAACCCCTTTTTAATATATTTACTAATGACCTTGGTGATGGTTTAGAGAGTAAAGTTTACATTTTTGCAGATGACACTAAACTCTGTATGGTAACAAAATCAGAGCAAGATGTAGCTTCTCTACAGAGGGACTTAAATAAACTGGAGGATTGGGCGGTCAAATGGAATATGAGGTTTAACAGAGATAAATGTAAGGTTCTGCATTTAGGGTTTAAAAAGAAGCATACAATCTATAAATTCAAAGAGATTAATTTAGGGGAATCTATAATGGAAAAAGATTTGGGAGTGCTCGTAGACAGTAGACTTAGCAAAAGTGCTCAATGTCAAGCAGCAGCTGCAAGGGCAAATAAATTATTGGCATGCATAAAAAGGGTCATACATGCAAGGGAATACAGTGTAATTTTGCCACTGTATAAATCGTTGGTAAGACCTCATCTTGAATATGGAGTATAGTTCTGGGCACCACTCTATTATGAAGATATTTTGGAAATAGAAAGGATTCAGAGAAGGGCGATAAAATTGATAAAGGGTATGGAGTCATTAAGTTATGAGGAAAGGTTAGCCAGTTTAGTCATGTTTACTTTAGAAAAGAGGCATCTAAGAGAGATATGATTACTATATACAAATACATTAATGGTTAATACAGAGAACTTTCATGGGAACTTTTTACCCAAAGAACTACACACAGGACACACGGTCACCCCTTAAGGTTAGAGGAGAGGAAGTTTCACAACCAGCAAAAGAAGGGGTACTTTACAGTAAGAGCAGTCAATATATGGAATTCACTGCCAGGGAGGGTTGTGATGGCAGATTCAAAAGATATGTTTAAGAAAGTGATAGACAAATTTTTAGTGAAAAAGTGTATCAAGGGATACGGCCGTTAATTAAAATGAAGGATAGTAGTGGATATAGGGAAAAAATAGAACTGCATTATTGGGTCTGGAGGGATTTTTCCTGACTGAAACAGATTGGCGGTTGCTTAATCTGGATCTATTTTAAATATAAGTGAGGGAACGCAGGAGATCCAAAATAGGTTGAACTTGATGGACTGGTGTCTTTTTTCAACCTCATCAACTATGTTTCTATGTTACTTTGAAATATTGCTGAAGCTTGGTGTGATCTATCCAATATTTAATTTAATTCCCATCAGTGCCCTTATTATGCTGTGTGTATATATATATATATATATATATATATATATATATATATATATATATATATTACAGATATTCAAGACACTTGATAAAAATAAAGAATTACATTTGAGTACCATGGAGAAATTTATTTGTCATGTTATAAAATAAGTGTATTTATTGTTTTAACAATGTGGCAGTCTAGTCATGTAATGTAGCTGCTAGTGGGGCTGTTATTTTGTTATATGGTCTCTATATAATAATTCTGAAGCCACTAATGTAATTTGTTGTAGATGAGGGCTATTACTTTATCCTATGCATTCTCTTTATTAAATGTGGTGCCTATAAATTTAATGGTGGGACTATTTGGGGGGGGGGGGGGTGTCTATTTACTAAATTGGTGTGCTATTAATTTAATAATGGGGAAAAGAGGGCAGAAAGTGTTCCATTGTAATTCAGCTTTGCAGGAAGTGAATAATATGCATTCCTCTTCCAAACAGTGTCCCAACAGGCCAGGATCCAGACAAGCAGCAGAGATTAAGACACCACAAGCTGAGTTCTATGCCTTTAAGAAGCAGGCACTGGTAATACGCGTTTTAGTGTCTTTCTTTAAGAGAAGAAGAAGACACTGATAATCAACTTTCTATGGTTTTAAGCCATGTGTCACGGGCACTAGGAGTCTTTGCCCAGGATATCACCAGATGATGTTCTTACCAGAGTAATATAGCTGGTACTATGGTCCTCTGGTAGCAGGGTGACAACGGAACAGGAGAATCAGCAGATGGTGAGAGAATGCTCAAGGAAAGTCTATGACTAGCAGCAACTGGTAATGACTTAGATGTATGTACACGAGGAACCAGATGGACAAGGAAACGTGAGGAGAGTCAGTGGTCTGCGTACAGCAAGTTGTACCACTGCTATAGTGAGGAGGAATGTCCAGGAGTAGAGAGGAGGTAGTGAGAGTCAGTGGTCTGCGTATAGCAAGTTTCACCACTGTCTATAGTGAAGGAATGGATTCCAGGTGCAAGTAGGTAACGGCGAAGTCAGTGGTCTGCGTACAGCAAGTTGTACCACTGCTTATGTTAGAGGATACTTGAAACTGGTGCCAATGGGAAACAGGAGCCAGTGGTCTGCGTCAGCAAGTTGTACCACTGCTATATATATGTGAGGAGGGGCATATGCAATACAATAGCAAAGTCAATGGAAAGTATGCATACCGCGGTTCAGGAGAGCAGGCTGTCAAGGAGACGTGCAGGGATACCTGAACGGCTGAACGCCGGCAGGAGGAGAGACCACTGGAGGATGGAAGCGGTAATCAGGTTGGTGCAGCACACGGAAGGTAACCGGTAATCAACAGAGCAATACTCAGGAAGCAGTAGTAAGTAAAACTGGAAACATGATGAACACGGGAGAGTTGAGGCTGTCTGGAATCCGGCAGAGTAGCGGAGGCAGCGGAGGGAAGGTACGCTGAACACAGGAGAGTAGAGGCGGTCTGGAATCCGGCAGTAGTAGTGAAGGCAGCGGAGGGGAAATAGCTGAACCCAGGAGAGTAGAGACGGTCTGGAATCCGGCAGAAGTAACGGAGGCAGCGGAGAGCAGACACACTGAACACAGGAGAGTTGAGGCGGACTGGAATCCGGCAGCAGTAGCAGATAGGAATCAGCTGAGTGCAGACACGATGAACACAGGAGAGTTGAAGTGGTCTGGAAACCACAATCGTAGTAGACAGGAATCAACTGGAGCTGAATACACGAGGAAACACAGGAACACCTTCAGAGGCTTATGGGGAATGAGACTCCAAGATCAGGCAACCAGGTAATGATCACAGGTGGTTTAAATAGGGAGGGTTGCCTGATCATCCAATTAATTAAAAGCAACAGGTACTGAAGGTTTCATAAGGGCTGCACATGCGCAGACCCTCAGGATGGCGGACGGCCACGGTTCCTGAACACAGGAGAAATGGCACTCACAGTCCGATGAGTGACACCATGTATTTGTTGTTTATTTTATAGCCTTGGACGTGATAGAGTTTTGTTGAGTTCTTTGCTATAGATATAGTTATATCCAGAGAGAGCAGAATTGTGTCTAAACCCAATAATAATAAGCTTTCAATGGTAACTTACAAATGTGGCACCATTAGCTCTTGGGCTGTACCTTTTCACCACAAAACAATTGTGCTCTAATTTGGTTGCTAATTATCTACTGAGAGCCATTCCTAATTTTTGGACATGGCTGCCACTTGGGTTCTAGACTAGAGATATGCGCTAACCCCTGTTTTTTTATTTTGGATCTGGTTTTGGTTCTAAAACATCTTTGTGTTTTGGTTTTGTTACAGGTTTTGCCCTATAATCATGACAGGTTTTTGCTTTGGATCTGGGCTAAATTAAAAATTGTGAAAAAAGGTAAACTTACGTGACGTTGTATCTTCTTTTTTTAAAATGAAAATGTAATTGTTGTAGATATCTTGGATGATAATGATGATAACATTGTCATTTGTTACCTTTAAGGAAGATGACCAGTGACCACTGTTATCCAAATACCCATTATTCATTTGTTATCCCTCCAATTCAACAGCCAAAATGTTGGCTTTTGTGTGGGCCCAAATTAGAGATGTTCACTGACCCCCGTGTTTTGGTTTTGGTTTTAGTTTTAGATCTGTATTAACTTTGTGTTTTGGCTTCGGTTTTGGATTTGTATTTTTGTTTAGAAAAATTGCTAAAATATGCTAAAATCACATAATTTTGCTCTATTTTTGTTCCTCCATCAATATTATTAACCTCAATAACACTAATTTCCAGTAATTTCCAGTCAATTTTGACCACCTCACAGGTCACAATATTATTTTCATACACTTTTGGCCAAAGACTGCAGTGAGCTGGCTGGATGCAGCTGGTTTTAGACAGTTAATTGAGATCCTGTGCCCCTGTTACCAAATTCCATCACTACACCATTTTACTAGAAAAGCAATTCCTCACCTCTACCAGAAGGTTCAAAAAAATTTAATTATTGGGCTACAAAATTCCATTCTGCCCACTGTATACTTAACTACAGATATGTGGACAAGCACAACTAAGCAAACATTATATGACTGAATAAAATTTGATGAGGAATGTACTTTAGTCTAGCACAGTGAAGAATACTTTCGGTGTTGTGCAAGGTTCTGATACTACTCGAAGTAGTCACCTGTCAAGAGAGTGCAGACACTGTTAGCTTGAGTCAAGTGGTTCCCCTAATTAGACTTTTGGAAAAGCAGTTAGACAAATTGAAGGAGGAGATGAAACAAAGCAATTCCGCTAACTATGTAGGACTTGTATATCAAGTGCTTTATTCGCTTCGCCAGGATCAAAGAGTTATCAACATCTTGAAATTGGATCACTACATTTTGGCAACTTTGCTTGATCCTAGGTTTAAGAGATATGTCTTCTCTTTCTTTTCAACTGACCCAGATCTCAAGAGATGCAATGAGCTCCTGGTCAGTTAGCTGACAGCTCAAGTGGTACATGACACAACAACGTATCCTTCTTCAGTCTCTCTGGCAAATGCTGCTGCTAGGAAAAAAGTTAGCTTTCCCAAAACACCCAGTGGTGATGCAGATGAGTCAGCACATAATTTTGACATTTGGTCTGGTCTAAAAGATTTGCCCAAAAATTGTGACAGCTCTGCCGTAAAATGAACTACAAATTCCACGAGGAAATCCATTACTGGCCACTACATGAAAGTACGGAGACTTCTGTAATGGTGGATTCCAACGGGGATGAATTAGTATTCTGTGAGAATGATGTATGTGTGTGCATGTCCTTTTCAACACATTCATAAGGACAATGCCATCTTGACTTGCAGTATTTAACATTGTGCTCTCTCATCATCTTTAATTGTCTACTAATGCCGCTGGATTTTGCAACTCTGCCATCATTTCATTTGTTTTCATCAGCCATCAAATCTTCATCTATACAAGTATTCTTTGCTAGTGCTAAATTCTGTTCCTTTAATTTTTCAGAATGTGGACTTTCAATTGCATTGTCTTGTCAAGACAGATGTTTTTGCAGCCAAATCTGCATCAATGTCAGTTATACACTCTTACTTGTGTAGGATGGCAAACTATTGGCCTATCTGAACTGATCTGTTTTACAGATTTCTTACACTTCACTAATATAATATATTGTGGCAATTGGGTGTCCACCTTCTAATAGAGGAAAGAATGGTGGTTTCCCTAGGAAACCACAGCTTAAAGGTGCAGAGAGGGTTAAATCTGCACACACACACACACACACAGAGCAGGAGACCAGGTGGAGCACCTGAGTGTAAGCAATTAAGGATTCAGCTAAAGCAGTGCTGGAAAGGAGGCATAAATAACTATCTTGTGTTGTGGGTGGGAGACTGCTGCCAAAAAGAGTCCAGTGACTAGTTAGGGCAGTGATGGCTAACATGTGACACTCTAGGTGTTGTGAAACTACAAGTCCCAGCATGCTCTGCCAGCTATCAGATAGTTATCTACTGGCAAAGCATAGTGTGGCTTGTAGTTTCACAACACCTGGTGTGTCACAGGTTAGCCATCACTGAGTTAGGGACTAACTGTGATAGCCAGAGTTTAGGGCTATGGGACTGTTTATTTCTGTGAATATTTCGGTTGATTGCTGAAGACACTGTCAAGACTGTTTGTCCATCCTGACAAGTAAATAAACATCAAAGTGCTTCAGAAAAACCTGTGTGAGGAGCCATCTGTTTGCACGCTTTTCACAATATATATTATTTATACATGCCCAAATTTATATACATTCCATATTTCTATACATCAGCCTTTGGGACCAGCTCTGCCACAAGTCTCGGACAATCTCCTTTACCCCAGGGTTGTGCAAGGTGAGGGTTCCAGTCCTACCACCACTGCATTTTCAGGTCACGTACTGGCCCTATCTGTCAGAGGCATAGGCACCTGAGGCTCCAAACACCACCGGCCAGGGGCTGCCGGGAAAGGGAGCATATGTCCTTTGGGCCGGTCCCTTAATGGGCTATCTTGGAGTGAGTCACTGGGCCTCCTGCATTTTTTCCCTTTAATAGGCTGCTGAGTTGCGTCTTGCTCCCCAGGCTGAAGTTTGATAGCCCTCCCTTGCCACTGACCTTCCAGCATCAGACTAAGGAGACCCAAAATTTTAAAAGAAATAAATCTGTTTTTTGGGTTCTGCTACTAATAGTTATGCAGCCAAAGTGCACTGTCTTTCTCCACTAAAAATACTAGTTAGTTCAGAATGATATCTAGCTCAGTCTGTATACTAGTGTTATATATATTTGCATTAATGACAGCCTATAGCCACTACTCAGTCTAAACTCTCTAACACATTGAAATTAAAACCAATCAATCAGCAAACTATTCTAGCTGACTGGTCCCTACACAACTGCTTTACAATAGTCACAGCTATTTTATTGTTTTCTATGTTCCTCATTCACCCTGAACACTATATTCAGAGCAGAGCACTGCAGTTAACATCCTCCCTACATGCTAACTGTTCTATAATGGCACATGAGAAAAAGAGGGTGGGGTATATATATATATATATATATGTATGTATATATATATATATATATATATATATATATATAAAGATATAAACTCTCTCGAGTTTAACATCAATATTTTCCCATAAATTATGTTTTGCTCTTTTTGAGATCCGAAATTGGGGAGCGAAACCGAGCCATGAACCCTAAATCTAGGATATGTTGAAATCCTATGAATCCGAACCGCTCATCTCTATTCTAGACATGAGTAAATATTGCCAAATTTGATCAGTGACTGATTTGATTAAATCGAAAATCCATGTATTGATTACTCAGTTATAACAG
Organism: Mixophyes fleayi; assembly: GCF_038048845.1. NCBI lineage: Eukaryota > Metazoa > Chordata > Amphibia > Anura > Limnodynastidae > Mixophyes > Mixophyes fleayi. The sequence continues at coordinate 69,342,820 of NC_134405.1, forward strand.
CATTTCCTTAAGTTTCAATTGTTCCCCCCCCATAACCGTCTCTCTCTATCACTGGTGTGGCTAACATGAATGGGAGTTAGGGACAGTGTTTACCAGCAATGTTTTTTAGCTTTTGCTGCTTTAAGTAGCACTCATTTTCTTTTTGCAGATTATAAATTATTAGCTAGAAGTAGAGATGAGCAGTTCGAGATTTGGGGTTCCGAGTAGATACAAAAATGCCTCAATTCTTTGCACCAAGGTCAGATCTTAAAATGAGGCAAAACGTAATTTCCAGGAAAATATGGAACCAAAACGCTTGTTATATAGGAAGTGTGTAATTGCAAACTGGAACGCATACCACTGGGTGTGCATTTGATAGTGGAGGTGAATTATTGCACATCCTTGGTATGTCTTAGGTACTCATGTCCCAGGTGTCCCAGTGACTCACCTAGGAATGGCTGTGTTTGGTTCTGATAGTGAAAACCCTTTTGTGTGCTTCTGGCTTTGGCGCTTCCAGTTATGAACTTCGGTTTATGTGTTCCGGGTGGAATGATTATTGTTTGGAGGGCCTCATAAAGAATACAAGGCAGCCATTGCCTCATATGTTTTGCAATGCTGTGCAGACTATCACCATTAGATGAATCATGAGCTGCAGTTGAAGACAATCTGGGATTCCATAAAAAGTCAGGTAACTACATGTTTTTTTTAATATCTGTCTTTTCTGTTGTTCTAAGTGGTTGTCTTGACAAACGTCCAAATGTAGGCATAAAACATTGATTATAATGTGATATATGGAATTGAATTAAAAGAAAATTAAAGCAGAAATTGTGATTGTATCTATTAAACTGCCATGTTTTTTTGCCGCTACTCTACCACTAATTTTAGCCAGGCAGCTCGCTGCAGATTATGGACAAAATTAGTGAAAATTTTGACGGTTGTGAAGAGGTCATTAGAAAATAGACTGTAAATTACTGTAAATGAATGTTCATGCTATAAATAGTAATATAGGAGCAAAACAGCTCAAAATCACATAATTGTGGCTATTTTACACAATTTATCATTAAATCCAGATCCAAAACCAAAACCAAAACCTTTCAGGATTTTTCTGTAAAACCTGTAACAAAAACCAAAACACGAAGACGTTTTAGAACGAAAACCACATCCAAAACCAAAGTACGGAGGTCAGCGCACACCTCTAGTTAGAAGTCAAATGAAATTATATTAAATAAATAAAAAGAAACAAACTGAAATACTTGCTTGAGTGGAAAAAGTGGCATTTATAGGACAAGCAATTTTGGAGATCAGTATAAAACCTATTAAAGTTGTTTGAGTGAAAAACAAGCATTTATAAGTCAGTTATTTTTCTGTCACAGAATAAATTATAATGAAATCATTTGAGCTACAGCTACTGCAGTATATTTTTGAGTGAGAAGTGGCATTTATATGACAGACAATTTAGTTTTGCATTTAATGTAAAGAATATTGAGATAATTTCAGCCACAACTATTGCAGAATAAATTTGAATAAAAAAGGAAGTGGAGTGAAGTTCAGGGTTATCCTGTTTGTGGTGCACTTATAAAAGTCAGTAGTTTAACATTTTAACGTAATATCCGGCTTTTTTAAGTTACTGCATTGAATACACTATCTGACAACAGGTACTGAACTTCCCAGGTTCCCAGTCACCAAACAAAGCGCCTTTTATGTAGCAAACAGAGTCCTTGGTTGTAGGCGGAGAGAAGCCAGTTAAGCACATTTAGAGAATTTATAACTTGTGAGAAATGCCAACATATTTGTATGCACATAAGTGCCACCTAATCCATTATGCTAGAAGCATACTCATTTTTCTGATGTTGGCCTACACAAATACTTTACATGAAATTTTGAGGATTTTTGGACCATGACTGAAATACGTATGTTGCTAAATATAAAGATATCGGGCCAGATTCATTAAGGCACACAAAAAAGAACATATTGTGCATTTTTTAAAAATTGCACGCAAATCTGGCATACATATGTCCGTATTCATTAGAGATGGTCACTGACCCCGGTGTTTTGGTTTTGGATTCGGTTTTGGATCTGGATTACCGTCGTGTTTTGGTTTTGGTTTTGCAAAACCGCCATTGCGTGTTTTGGCTTTGGTTTTGGTTTTGTTTGGTTTTGTTTTGCTATTTTGTTGGAAAATCAATGTTTTTGGGCCTAAAATAACCCAATTTAGTGCTCCAACTGTTTTAGAGATAAGTAATCTAATTGTAGAGGTAATAAATCATCCAAAAAACAGTTTAATTCTTCGTTGGTAGGCCTTCATTTATTCTACACACAAAACAGATTGTCTTCCTCTCCATCTATGCATATTGGCAATGCAGCCATCGTCTTTGGATGTATATTACACCCTACACTTATAGTTAAATATGTAAAGAAATGGAAAAAGGCAGTTTGGTTTCTGTCTCTATAGGCCCCCCTCCTCTTGTTTAAAAAACCAAAAAATTCAGCCGTTATAGACTGTACAATATTAAGGGAAATGGACAAAGGCAGTTTGGGGTCACTCTGTCTATGACACCCTACCCTTAAGGAGAAATTGCCCAAACAGCAGCCTTACAAGACGGTATGTGATATGAAAATGCCACAAGTCCCTTTCCTCTTTGGGGTAGATTGCACCCTACACTTACATAGAAAGTTTTAAAAAGATGTTATCGTCATCATCTTCAGCTTCATCCTCACCCTCATCAGTGTGTACATCATCATCACAGACTATCAATTCATCGCCGCTTGAATCCGCCATTAGAAAACAGTCAGTGCTTGGATGTCTTGGATGGTGGAAGGCCTTCCTCATAGAAGATGTAGTTCATTTTTATAAACATCATTTTCTCCACATTTTTGGGACGTAACCTTCTACGGTGATCACTAAGTTCCCTGCTGTGCTGAACACTCGTTCAGAGTACACACTGGAGGGTGGGCAGCTTAGGTATTGCAAAGCAAGTTTCTACATGGGTTTCCAAATGGCCTGCTTTTCTTCCCAGTAAGGAAAGGGACTGTCTGACATTTCCATATCAACTACCTCTTGAAAGTAATCCTCCACCATCCTCGTATTGGATGGAGTTATGGGCAAAGTGACAAATTTTTTTGAAAAATCCTTCAAACCAGCTCTGATGTTAAATTGTTCTGGTCTACCCTCTGCGTCTTCCCTGCTTCTTTTTGGGAAATTTAATTTTTTACGAGCAGCAGCAGCTTGAGAAAGTGAAGGAGGACACGTTGTCAAGCCGAGGCCCAGTTCAGCGGCCAACTTGCTGAGCAATAGCTCCTTGAAAAAGTTCACATCTCGCTCATTTACAAGTAAACACTCAATTTAGGTTTTAAACCTTGGATCAAGCACAGTGGCCAAAACGTACTGATCCGAGTTCAACATCTTAATAACTCGAGGATCATTGTGAAGCGAATTAAGTACTTGATCGACAAGGCCAACATACTTTGCTGAATTGCTTGCTTTCAGCTCCTCCCTCATTTTCTCAAGCTGCTTTTCCAATAGTCTACTTAAAGGAATGACTTGGCTCAAACTAGCAGAGTCTGCACTCACCTCACACGTCACAACTTCAAATGGTTTCAGCACCTTGCACAGGACTGAAAGGATTCCCCACTGTGCAAGAGTGAAATACATCCCCCCTCCTTTCCCAATGTCATGGCTTGTGCAATATGCTTGGATGGCTTTGCGCTGTTCCTCCATCCTCTGAAGCATGTACAGGGTGGAATTCCACCTAGTTACCACCTCTTGCTTAAGTTGGTGGCAGGGCAAGTTAAACTGCTCTTGGAGCTGCTGTAACCTCCTACATGCTGTGGCTGAATGCCTGAAATGGCCTGAAATTTTACGGGCCACCGAAAGCATCTCCTGCACCTCACGGTTATTTTGTAGGAAGCTCTGCACCACCAAGTTGATGGTGTGAGCAAAACAGGGAATATGTTGGAAATCACCCAGCTGTAATGCTCGCACTATATTGTTGGCGTTATCAGAAATGACATACCCTGGGGAGAGTCCGAGTGGTATAAGCCATGCATCAATCACATCTCTCAGTTTGCGTAACAAATTGTCAGTCGTATGCCTGTTAGTGAATCCGGTGATACAAAGAGTGGCCTGCCTGTAACAAATGTTACATAGTGGTGTACATGCTGCTGCTGTTCCTGCTGGTGAAGGTGAATGACCAACCCAGTGGGCTGTCACAGTCATATAGTCTTTAGTTTGGCCACTTCCACTTGTCCACATATCTGTGGTTAAGTGGACAGTGGGCAGAATGGCATTTTTCAGCGCAATCTCTACATTTTTACACACTTTTTTATTGTGGAGATTGGACGCAGATCTAACACTAACATTGCAGCCATGGCGTCTGTAATTCGCTTGGCGACTGGGTGACTGCTGTCATATTTGCTTCCCCTCGCAAATGATTGTTTCACAGTTAATTGCTGAAATGTAGGACTGCTCATTTTCTTGACCTGCCTCTGGGATGACGATTCATCCCCAGCAGCAGCAGCAGTGGGACAAATAGGACTAACGCTTTCTTCAGAGAAATAAATAATAGTGCAGGAGTCATCCAGCCTTAAGTGGGATGCCGGGCTAACTCCAAGCGCTACTGAGGATATTGATGAGGATGGTGTGGTGGGTGTATTTTGTAGCCGTCGGGATGTCGGTGAGCGGAGGGTCTTAGCTGATGATGGAGTGCTTGTATTCTTTTGGGAAGAACTTTCAGCTTTTCCCAACACTTTGCCATGAACTCTCGTTATATGGCGTAACATAGACGAGGTTCCAAGATGGTTAAGGTCCCTCCCTCGACTAACTGTGGCTTGACATACACTACAAATGGCTATACCATTGTTGTCTGGATTTGGGTAGAAATAATTCCACACATAAGAAGTGGAATTTTTTTGTTTTATGCCCAGGCATGACAATGGCCTTTTTCTTGTCACTTGCCAGAACTGCTGCCACTGGTGCAGGACTTACACAAACAACCTCATCCTCATCAACATCCTCATTAGCGCCCTCGTCGCCTACACAAATCTCCCCCTCATCCTCACGATTAGACATCCCACTGTTGGATGGACTTTCCACAGTGATTGTTTTCATTTGTGAATCAGAGCAAACATTCTCCTCTAATGCCTTGCAGCTTGGCTTTGACGCGTAACAGTAGTTGTGCACCAATTGTAGGCTGGGTAACTTTTTGGGATCTGCCACTAATAGCCAAAGGTGAAGGAACTCATTCTCTCTTTGCCACTGCGTGTGTAGAATGGCATGTTTGCAATTTTTTTTTATCGGCACTTAACTTTTGCTCAGTAACACTTCTTTTTCGCTTCAATACAGTAAATTTTTTTTGGGTTTTTGTTTTTTGCACTGATTTGGAAACAATCTGTTGTTTGACATCGCCTTGGCCAGATGACGTACTGGGAACAATAACATCAGGACTGGTGACAGAACCTGGTTGATCATTCTGATCATATGTGGACTGCTTTGAATCCATTCTGAGCGCAAAGCACTTGTAGTGGTAAAAATTATTTGGTAGATACTGCTGACAGATATGACTTTTGACAGCAAGAAATATTTATGCACAATTAGGGAGGACACCCCAAAAGCACTGGGGAGTGCTAAAAATTAGTTGGTAGATACTGCTGACAGATATGACTTTTGACAGCCAGAAATATTTATGCACAATTATGGGGGACACCCCAAAAACACTGAGAAGTGCTAAAAATTAGTTGGTAGATACTGCTGACAGATATGACTTTTGACAGCCAGAAATATTTATGCACCATTATGGGGGACACCCCAAAAGCACTGAGGAGTGTTAAAAGTTAGTTGGTAGATACTGCTGACAGATATGACTTTTGACAGCCAGAAATATTTATGTACAATTATGGGGGACACCCCAAAAACACTGAGAAGTGCTAAAAATTAGTTGGTAGATACTGCTGACAGATATGACTTTTGACAGTCAAAATATTTATGCACAATTATGGGGGACACCCCAAAAGCACTGGGGAGTGCCAAATATAAAAAAAAAATAATTAACCTCTATCCTCCTCTCTTCTCTAGCGATTTTTGTTAGAGCAATTGCAAGAAGAATATTGGATTCTCTGTCCCTGCTCTAATCAGCCTGTGACTACACCCTGCTCTCTCCCTCTGTCAAATGGCGATGGATTGCTGTGGAGGCGTGTATTTATAATCTTGAAGTATCGCGAGAACCGAGCCCCGACATCCGACGACGTCACAATGACGTTCGGCCTCGATTTGAATTCGGAGCGGGCGGGAGAGTACCGAGCTACTCAGCTCGGTACTCGGATAGGCAAAGTTCGAGTGGGTTCGGTTCTCGGGGAACCGGACCCGCCCATCTCTAGTATTCAACAAGGAGCGAATGTAAAGATATGTCTTGTTGAATAGAGGTCTAGGTGGTATAACAAACAATACAATGCTGGAGACATCATCATTACTAATTTCACAGCACTGTACAGAGAATATTTCTACAATATTTGAACAGTCCCTGTCCCATTGGAGCTTACAGTCTAATTTCCCTAACACACACACTAGGGTCAATTTGATAGCAGCCAAATAACCTACTAGCATGTTTGGGAGGAAACCCCCGTAACACAGGGAGAATATACAAACTCCACACTGATAAGGCCATGGTCGGGAATCGAACTCATGACCCCAGTGCTGTGAGGCAGAAGTGTTACCCACTAAGCCACTGTGCTGCAATCCAATACATATGTAGAAAATAAAATATCAAATGAAATTAAAGAAAAAAAAAGTATTCAATGATTGTCACCTGTTAATAATAAAATCATTAATTACAAAACTTTTAAAACAGTATTTGTATTTTTTTATTCCCCCCCCCCATAAAATGCATTTATGAGGATGTTATGAATAACTACTGTACATAAAATAATTTTTACAGTTGCTCCTGATTGCAAACACAAGTTTTAGCAACATACCCAACTGTCATCACTAATACTCAACATTTATACCCGACCTATAGCCAGTGACAGTTAATCGACAGAAAACCACGTACCTTTGAGATGCCCAAAGCTTGAATCAAACGCTGGTGCTTGCGCTTGAGCTTGGCATGCTCTTACTGCACACTGACTTATACAGCACACATTACTTCAATTAAATTAACCTAGATCTTGCAAATGTTGTCACAATCTTCAAAGTAATCCAAAAAATTCAGCTGTTGTGTACTATCAGAAAGGCTCACTATAGGCTTCCTCTAAATCAAGAATATCTCCAAACATGTATAGTGTACCCCACTCAATCTTTGTTAGCATATCTCATCCAACAAGAAAAAATCTCATAATAATCAAGAGAAAACACTGCATTGGTGGTCCCACCTTCCGCTTGTCAAACCAAGGCTTAGATTAGTAATTAGCCTATTCTTCCGTTCAAGGACAAAGATTGGGGCAGATTCAGCTTTAGGACCTGGCTTTATATAAGATCTAGAAAAAAGAAATTTGGTTTGGATTATAATCATTTTTTTATATAACCCATTATGTTATTATAACAATAGCCCATTTGTAGGTGATGATTATTTTCTTTCAAATAATTGTTCCTTGTCTCCACGGCTCAAGTACTAGGAAGACTGAAGAGCTTCTCCATTTGATGGGCTCAGGGCAAGTCATAATTTTAATCCTTGATTTAAATGACCCTATCAACTGAGAATACCAGGTTCTCCATGATGAGAAACTAACCAAGGTCTTTGCCATAAAGTCAGAGTACACCAAGGATGCATTCTTTCTCCAGCCCTCTTTTTACTAGTACTGGACAGAGTCAGGAAAACAGTGGTGGAGGGTAGGAACAGAGGTGTACATTATGGGTTACATGACAGGCTGGAAGATGTAGGTTTTGATGATGACATTTGTCTTCTCTCACAACAATATCAAGATATGGAGAAGAAGTTAGCCCAGTTGCAGAGAGAAACTGGACAAGCTGGATAGAAAGTCATTGTCTGCAAAACAAAGTAGATGAGGGTCATCACTAACATTGCAAGCAAGCCCTGCATCTGCGGAAATGACAATGAACAAGTGGATTCCTTTGTTTATCTAGGAAGCATTGTCATGAGATGGGGCAGGGATGATAAGGATGTAAAGAACTGAATCCACAAGTCATCCAGGTGAAACGAAGGAAGAGGGGATTGATAAGACACATGGAGAAGGCAGCCTTGGATTGGAACACTCAAGGAGCTCAGCAACATTGTCATCCTGAGAAGACCTGGAGGAAGATCATTATGATGGAAGTCCCTGGTATTGGGGAAGACATGGAAGAAAGAAATGAGACTTGCTGGCAAACAAACCCAATGGAAGTGTTTCTCAGAAGCCCTTTGCTCCACATAGAAGGTAAAGGAAAAAGATGATTGTTATTTTGTTTTTGTATTTGTGTGCAGAATCTGTAGCATTATTATTCATAGAACATTTCGATCTGCCCTTATCCAGCCAGCACCCCCACCCCCCTCATAAGGAGTAAAAAATGTCCACCTGCCACAATAAGTATTCATAAGCATAGGTCTAACAGCGCAATATTATTGTTTCACCAAAATAATCAGAAAATATTGTCCTATTATCGTATGTATTGCAGAAGCTAAACTCCTTAAAGCCTATCACTTATATTCACTGATTAACTGGTTTTGTTTCTAATAACTGTCTGGTTGTCTGGGTAAGGTTAATATTTTGACTTCACACAGATACCTAGAAGCGTCAGACTTTATTATGTGCCCTGTATATTATATTTTTCATTTGATTCATAAGTTTGTAATTCACTGAAACAATGTAAAGTGATTAAATAATATACCATTATAAGAGGCTGTTTGTTTTTTAGTTGTGTAACATCTTGGCCTCAATCTCTCTCCCTCTCAGACTTTTTTTCTTCTTCTCAGGTTTTTGGTTCTGCCAAGTGAGTTATTGATTTTCACATCAAATAATCGGCTAAACCTAATAGATTTTGTCTGTAGCATTGAGATACAAGGATCTCACTTGTTGTGATGTTGATTTCCTAATTAATATCCTATAGATTCCCTTGTAATATGCAGTAAAAGATAAAGTAAGACAGGCATCCTATTAGCACAAGACAGTGTGTCTGGGAAGGTAGGGGAAATTGAGGTTATGTAGAATAAGCTACTCAGTTACTGAGTGGTGGATTTACCTTAGGAAGGTACAGTCAATCAGATAGTGTCCTGGGGGTAAATGTACCAAGCTTCGATTTCTTCAGAGCGTAAAAATCGCGGCAAATGATGATAACAGTGATAACCTGTGATTTTAGTCCCCAAGTCTCGAAATGTATTAAGCTGCGTTTTTTACTCTAATCTTCAAAATCGCTGGTCATCTCTCACAATTTGCTGGGATTTTAAACACGTCGTGTTTAGCCATCTCTCCCTTGTTTAGCAAACTCGTCCGTATTTAGGTTAAAATTGCCATACACTGCCTGTCTATAGAACCGCAGGTCCCAGTGGCTGTCAAAAGTTTAAAAATAGATAAATGTTGAATAAAAAAAATTATGTGGGCTCCCCCTGTTAAACCACTATTAACCCTAGTGCTCCCAGCCTACTGCTGGTTGCTTAAAAATCGCTTAACGCAGTTTTTTTCCTGATTTTCAAGCATCCAGCAGTAGGCTGGCAGCACTAAGGTTAATAGTGGTCTGACGGGGGAACCCCAGGCAATTTTTTTTCAACATTTATCTATTTTTAAACTTTTGACATCCGCCGAGACCTGCGGCTCTATAGACAGGCAGTGAAACAGTGAAGGGTTTACTAATCTCGCAGCTAGGAAGCAGCGTGCTGTATCTAGCGATTTTTATAGCAAACTCGGGAGAGTTTGCTTTATCGCAGCTTCATATATTTGGAGACTTGTATAGCTAGAGTGGCATGTCGGGACTTCGATTTCTAGCTATTTTTGAAATAGCGATTTTGACAGAAACACATCTCTGGCAATTTTACTTCAAATTTCAGGTTAATACATCTGTGAGTTTGAACTCTCCCGAGAAAATCTTGGGATTTTCAAAATCGGAGCTTGGTACATTTACCCCTTGGTATTAATATTATTATTAGTAGTAGTATAATAATAATAATAATTATTATTATTATTATTACATACATCACTAGTATAATCTTCTGAGAAGTACAAAAATAATTATAAAAATCCTATACAAACAGTCACATACTATATGTAAGCTATCAATGTTGATTATATCTCAGTAATGCACTTCTCTAAACATAAGACCCACTTTGTGCCTTTGCGGTCACTTTTCTTTACTAAAGACCCGTTTTATGCCCAATAAGACCACTACCCATTTAAGCTGCACTCTTGTTTGTCTTATGGGCATAACTTGAACATTTTCTGTAGATATTAAATATTACACCCAAGTAAGTCCTCTCAACTTGAAGCCACTTACAAAACAAGACAGAGGAGGTCATTTGCAAAAAATAAGACCGATGCGATGTAGTGCATCTGTATATGTGCAACTTTGTTAACTTGCAAATGTCAGCGCATACATGTGTTCAGTCCTTTATTCTGCACGGTTATGGTTAAATCTGCGCATCCAGTGTTTGTGACCATTGCAGTATGGAAGGTCAATCTTGCACAATTGAAAACATTACTACTAAGCACTACCTACTATCTCATTTCCTCTGCCTTATCATGATCATTGTCTTATCTCAAAATAAAATTTACTACAGAAAGGAGACACCAAGATTGCATTTTTTTTAGTGTCCTTTTCTAAATCAATGGGGTTATGTCACTTATTCACTGTTTTAGGCACCCCCTAACTATTGGCACCCTAGGCAACTGCCTATGTTGGCCTAATGGTAGCACCAGCCCTGATGGCACGCTAGTATACAGAGAAATGGGATTTTACAAAATAGGTGAGGTTACTAGTTGCCGAGAGGGTCAATTATACAAATGGCATATTCTGAGTCCCTGGGACTTGAAGCTTGTGTACCTCTAGAAACACTGGTAGCTACACTCCCAGTGGCATCAATAAAATCAGAACTGTTATTATTTTGCAATGTGTATCAGCTTTTCTGATCCGTACATTGTGTGGATAAATGTTAATGTTAGGGATACATATTTAACAAGTTTTACTTTGTTTATTGTGTTAGAACAGTGATCTTATATTAGTCCTGACTCCATTAGCATTGCTGCATCCAGTAGCATTGCACCATTGCATCCAATAGCATTGCACCAAGGGCTGAAACCTGAGTCTCAAGCACAATATCCTAGGTCATTCTTAGGCTTCTTTAGAATTCATTAATAAAAATATATCCAATATGTATAAACTCTTTAGTGTTTCCAACAGCACGATATCTATAACAGAAATATTCTCTTGTATTATAAGCACCATTTCTTTTTTATACTGGATTTTGTGTAGAACATATGGGATAATGTAGGTCACAGAGGTGATTTGTTATATTAGTGGGGGGTGAATTATATCGTATAATACACAAGTGTTCCTAATGAGCACTGAAGTGATGACATCAGAAATCTCTACTATAGATTATAAAGAGCAATTAAACATATTATTTCAAAACATATTTGAAAGTGGCAATTTTTCTTCCTGTGTTTGCTCACCTTGTCAGTGACATTTGTAAGATAGATCCTAATTTTCTAGTTTACATATACACATTTAGGGGCATATTCAATTGTTAGCGAGACGGGTGAAAATCCCACGCGCGAAAAAAAAAAAAACCCACGCTCCTTTTTTTCCTGTTCGAGCACTCGTTTTTTTTAAAAAAGCGCTCAATTCAATTGTTAACATTGCATCCACCCCCTCGCGCTCTATTATTGGTCCTTGCGAGTTTGAAATGAGCAGTGGTTAAGGCAGTCATTTTAGTATAAAAAAGTAATGCAAATTAATTTAATCAAGAAGGGCCCCAGCACTGCACAAGAGAATGGGCCCCCACACTGCAATCAAGAAGGGTCCCAGCACTGCACAAGAGAATGGGCCCCCACACTGCAATCAAGAAGGGCCCCAGCACTGCACAAGAGAATGGGCCCCCACACTGCAATCAAGAAGGGTCCCAGCACTGCACAAGAGAATGGGCCCCCACACTGCAATCAAGAAGGGCCCCAGCACTGCAAGCAACAATGCCCCCCCCCCCCGGACAGCAGATTAAAAGATTTTACAAGGAGGTAAATTTTTTGCCATTTACAAATATTTCTTGAACACTGGCCAAGCATGGTCATTTGTAAGGTACAAATATTTGTGGCACAGTAGGCAAGCCGGACATTTCTTCGAAGGTACAAATAATTTTTGGGACTTTGCGTAAATAAGTGTGTGTAGGTAAAGCATCATAAAACTGAGGATTTCGTCCATGGTGAGTATTTTGTTTTGGGTTTTTTTCAATAAAAATTTATGGTGTACATGAGGGTGTTTACTGTATTTCTTGGGGTTTTATTATTTTTAATAAAGATTTATGGTTGGAATGAGGGTGTTGTGCTTTTATTTAATATTTTACTTTGTGGAACTACAGATCACAGCCAGCCGTGGGTGTAAGAGCATGTTGGCACTTGTGGTTCTACAAGTGCAAAAATGCCCTGGGTGCCATGGGTACGCTGGTGCTTGTAGTTAGACAAGTAGCAGCATGAGCACACTATTTAGGCCAACATGGTTGGCTGGGACATGTAGTTCCACAATTCAACATTTATTTATATTTTTATTTTTTTCATACAAAATCCCCATTTATTACCCTACTACCCACAGCCCAGGGGTAGTAAGAAGAGCCCTAGTGCTATCGGCACTGGGCTGGGTGTCCCTAGGGGGGTGGCCCGCTTACATTTTTCAGCGGACCACACTCCCTAGGGAATCCAGCGCTGAACAGTCTGTGGGTGTTTAGTCATTATGGCTGTGGGACCCAAACTGCGTTTTCCCCCCCTGCTATAGTGCCTATCACCCCAGCTGGTTTGCCTGTTGCTGGTTCAATTAAAATAGGGGGAACCCTACGCCAAATTTTTCAAAGATTTTAACTCACACATCAATAGCCTGCCAGCACTAGGGCTAAGACTAAATAGAGTGGGGAGCAAACGATTTTGGTTTTAAAAAAAAATAAAATAACATGCTACTTTTCACCGAGAGCTGACTGAGGTCAAGCACAAACACCCCCCCCCCCTTAAAAAAATGATATAAAAAAGTTTAAATACATGCACCACTAATGGTTTTTTTCTACAGGGGGAACTTTCCAAAAATTATTATTTATTATTACACTTTTTTAAGTACTCAGTTTTTAGGTTATTTTTATGAACTTTTACACCTATTTTCTCAGTTTAATGTATATTTTTATGAACTTAATAAAAAAAATATTTCTTTGAGCAGACCAAGGAGGTGCGAGATGAAACAGCAGATTTGCCTGTTTCACACTCAGCGTTAAAAAACAATTGAATAGCTTTTTCTGCTGAGGGTTCGCATCCAGCCTATACTTTAACATAGACAAACGGTTGGAGCGCGATAACACAGTTTCGGTAAAAAAAATAAAAAGATTACAATTGCGGGAGAAGTTTCCGCGCTCGAAAATAAGGAAAAAAAGCAAAAAAATTACTTAACGCGCTCGAACTTCGAAACTCGCTAACAATTGAATATGCCCCTTAGGGTTATACATGTGTATGTTTTTTTGTTCTTTGTCTAAGACATACATTACGCATGTTGAAGTTAAATATTTGGTTGAAGGTGGTAATCAATAATTTCTGTACACTAATATTGGTTTGCGATCAATACACAACTGAATCATGACAACATGGCAACATGTAAGTAAGTTTAATCTATTTATTCAGTTAATATAAAATATAATGTGGTGAAGAAGGTCATTAATATTTCCAACATGTTAATTACATCAAGTTTAGTCTCATTCTTTTCGCAATTGCATGAGAACATTACCAGTAGTATTTATGAAGTGTTTGCACATTGCGAACGCTAGGTATAACTAATATTACTTTTCATACACCAAATGGCAACTCCAGAGATGCCATAAAAGAACCAGTTTATTCAGGTCCAGTGGCGGGAGCTTGAGGAATTGCACTTGGCCACTGATGGAAAGATGACCACCCACCTCAAGGAACATTGACCAGAGGAATCAGCCAATGGAGCGTCGAGTTCTTGGGAGGTTATGACCCATAGACCTATGGATGTGGACCTTAATACTGTATCTGTGTATCTTTGTGAAGTCACTGCTTTTTATTACTGTACAGTATATAAATTGTTCATCTCTGGCTTTGGAACCCAGAGCGTTCTGATAGAAGCTTGTTGTGGTGGACAACCACACAGGCATATGCATGCAAAACTTTGCCCTGTAATCTATTTTGCAAAAAAAATTATTTATTTTATACGATGCACTGAGCGTGCAATAACATCAAGGGGAACTGGAAAGAGCCACCAGCTCCATAACACTTCTGGTACATGCCTCCAGAAATGCTTTTTTCCAAGACATTAGTGAAAGAGTAGTCTCGCAAGCAGTTTGAATAGGATGCATGCGATACTTTTGCTTTGGAGCCACAGCAATCGCACCCTTTTATTTCACACGATACAACAGACTTATCATGTACTACACATGCTCACCAACAATGCATGCACATACATCTGTATATAGTTTTTTCGTATCATTGGCTTGCATTTCTTTATGCTAGGGGAGGTGCAAAGGAGGAAGAAAGGGGATGGGGCAGCATCGGCTGAGTATAGAAAGGGCGTGTTCACGTAAATGAGACTCAATTAAACATGTTCTGTCAGAAGGCCCAACTCTTGTGTGTGCTGGGGGACTGGTGCAAATATATGCAATGTTGATGATGACTATTTTGCAGCACTATCTAGCTGCTTCTGATAGCTAATTGCATATTGACCCTTCCAGCTGATAGTACTTAACTAAATAGCGCCGTATCTATATTATATGAAGTTTCAGTTAGTTACTTAATTGGTCTACTGCAGAAAAGAACTTTGTCATTGGGTTTTTAAAACGGAATATAACATAAGTTTTTATCTAATTCAGCTTAATCCGACTGAACCTATGTGTATAAATATGCCTTTCTGATGTCAAGTTTAAATAGCAAATATGTCTAACTCTAATTAAATCCCATTATACACGTACTCAAATTATTTTTATATTTCTTAAGGAAAATGTAAATTTTAAAAAGGAAGACTTTCATTTCGCTAGTCTTATAGAATTAACACAGACTTCATATAATGCTAATCAGGTCATAGAATTGAAACTTTCACAACAATGTTTACAGCAACTTATTACAAAATATTAGAAGATGCACTTTAGGTCTTGTGGCTTCTCATAAAAGAGCCTCTTCCTAGGGATTATCTATCAGACTACTGACAATAGAGACTGTATAACAAAATACATAAGGCAACATAATGTGAATATAAAAAGAAAAGAATGAGGGAATGAGGCTTTGCTAGCAGTGAAAAGGCAGACAGGGGAAGGAAAAGCAGCTCTTATCTCTTGCAAGTTCCGAGTCTCAAGATGGACTTTCTTCCAGGATAACATAATGTGTTTTATGACCTCGGCCGGCAGTGTCTCTTTGTCTCTTTTCCTTTACAAGATATAATGTACAATCAGTATGCAAAGTCAAGTGGCCCCTGGAGTCTCTAACTCAACTCTTATTTCTTCCGTGGTTGGGGGAAATGCCCACTGGGCACGTTTAGAGCCTCTTCAATATCACTGTAGATTCAAGGTAATTTAAATCTTCTAGCCTTAATTGCTCCATTAAAGCCCCTGGCATTGCAGGATGTTACCTTTTTGCTGTATCATGTGGTTAATTAGGGGGGATATAAATGGAACCCTGTGAAGGACCTGACAATCCAGTAGTCTCCTAATTAAACTATTTGATGCCCCTCTCTCCGAGAATGTCAGGGTAATTTAGAAAGTAATAGGTGTCTGTTGTTAGCGCAGAATAACAGCACAGACATAAGTGGATAGTCCTAATAGGTCTCCATAATGCTCTTAAACTATCATCGAAAAAACTTTCTTAGTTAAAAGGAACAAATCTGCAATTTGCTTGGCGTTTGACACCAGTTGAGAGTGACTGGCATTGCTGAATGGGGTCGAAATGCTGACTGTGTTTTTCTCAGAGGTAGCAAATGCATCTTTTTGGCGGAATCCATTATTGCTTTTTTGTTTTGTTTTATTTTGTATAAAATCTGACACCTAAAAGTATTAACCCCTTCATCACCGGAGGTATTTTGTCCCTTAATGACTGTAATAATTTTCATGTTTTCTATGCGGTTTGCTGCATCAGCAAAAACCTTATTTCAAAATCAGCAAATGTTATATTACTTGTTTGTTTTTTTTAACATTGATTTGCATATTGGATTTAATGTATTTTTATTTCATGGACATGAGAAAAATGGGAAGAATTTTTTTTTTTATTTAACTTTTAATGAATCCTATAGTTTTACACAATTAGCGCAACCCAAGAAAATGACCTCTAAATGGAGACTGCTGTATATTTTAATTTAATTATTCTTAAATACATTACTCTCGTTTATTAAGTACGTTATGTTTATTAATATATAACAGAATCCTGGGACTCATACAGAATAAGGAAATATGATTAATAAATATTATTTTGTAGATGATCTGTTTAAAAGAGGTTTATAAAAAGGGGATTATAGTGTTCACGCCTCAATTGTATGGCTATATAGTATGAGGCTGCAACTCACTGGTGGAAAACTATTGCTATGAAGAAATTTTTCTAGTAGGGGGTACATTTAATAAAATATAAAAGAACCCTGTTCTACTTTTTAAATACTCTACTGTAAAATCCTATTCTCTTTAAGTTCATTTGGGGACACAGCACAGCCCAACTCAAAGGAAACAACCATTGACTATCTCAGCACAGACAGTAAAAATGGATGTGAATAAAATCTGTATCTGGACAAGAAAATGATTTTGTAGAGTGTTAACTTTTTAATACTAATTTGATTTTGTGGGGACAGTACTATGGGGATATCCTAAAGCAGTAAGATATAGGCTTAGAGGTTTCAACTGAAATTGGAAGCCACAGAAACCATAATATTGCAGAATTTAATGACTGTATTTACAGAACTGTTCAACTGAGCCCTGGGGGTAAATGTATCAAGCTGCGATTTTGCATTTCCAGCGATTTATTAGCCAGCGGTTTGATATAACATCGCCAGAGATGTGTTTTTTTCAAAATCGGCATTCTCAAAATCGCTACAAATCGCGGTGCCGACTTTTTTCCATTCTAGCTATACAAATCGCCAGATGTATGAAGCTGCAATTTTGCAAACTCGCTCAAGTTTGAATTAAAAATCGCCAACTACAACACGCTGCTTTCTAAAGGCGAGATTGCCAAACACATCACTGTTACACAGCTGGGCAATGTTAATATAACAGGATGCACAATAGAGGTTTAAATAAACCATGTTTTTTTAGTTGTAGAGGTGGAAAAATGATTATGAATTTTTTAATGGGGGACAATGTATTTTAAGAATAAATTAGTGGGCCAAATTCAATTATAGTTTAAATATAAGTTTTGTTTGTTTTGTTTTTTATTACAGTGTCTTACTATTTCATCACCAGTGGGGCAATATTTATATTTTTATGATATGGCAACACTTTATATTTCCAGACTTACAGACTTGTGACACTACAAGTGCTCATGTGAATGCTGACACTTGTAGTGCCACAAGTATTACCATCAGGAAATTTTAAGTGTTGCCATATTATAAAAATATAATTTTTGCCCCACTAGTGATGAAATATTGAGCCACTGTAATGTAATAAAATAAACTAAAAATCCCTTCCGTATAATCATTAAATAAATTTGGGGCACTAAATTATTTATAAAATATGTTGTCCCCGTAAGAAAATGAATAATAATTTTTGCCCCTTTATTACAATAAACATGCTTCATTTAAACTTCCATTGTGCCTCTTGTTATATTAACATTGACCAGATAGCCTACATGCTTTTATCTCTGTTCAATCTCAGGCGAGTTTCAGTTTCTGTAGAAACTCAAGCGAGTTTGTTTTTAATCTCCAGCGAGTTTGGCTACAACATGGGAGACATAGGTGTTTTAAAATCGACACAAATCGCCAGAGATTGGATTTTGGGAAATCAAAATCACTGATTAATACATATGGCGATTTGCACTTAAAATCACTGGTTATCTCTCGCGATTTGCATCAATTTTAAATCACTGAAAAATCACTTGATGCATTAACCCCTAGTGATGGAATAGCTAAGATATGCTGACAGTCCTTATACAGTGCTACCGAGACTATACCTTGGCTAAAAGAGCACAGATCAAAGTGAGCTAATGTATAGTCACTGGTAATACCACCTTGAGACTGAGTCATTAAAGAGAGCAAAGCATAAAAATGTGTAACTTTGCACCATGGTCAAAACTAGAGATGCTCACTGACCCCGTGTTTTGGGTTTGGGTTTGGATCTGGATTACCTTCGGGTTTTGGTTTTGGTTTTGCCAAAACCGCCCTTGCATGTTTTGGTTTTGGTTGTGGTTTTGGATCTGTATTTTTTAGAAAAATTGCTAAATAATGCTAAAATCACATAATTTAGCTGTTTTTTTGATCCTTCATTATTATTAACCTCAATAACACTAATTACAAGTAATTTGCAGTCAGTTTTGACCACCTCACAGGTCACACTATTATTTTCATACACTTTTGGACCAATACTGCAGCGACCTGGCTGGATAGTAAGCGACAGAGCAATGACTCAAACACACGGCAGTTCCTAGCACATCTCGGACACATTGGCACACAGCAGTGGCCAATCATGAAACCAGTTATGGTTCATTTAAACGCTCCACCTGTTTCTTGGAGAAGTAAGGTAATTCTACAGCTAATACATGGCAACGATCGCTCTACCTGTTTCTTGGATAAGTGAGGTAATTCTACAGCTAATACATGGCACTGAGCGCTGATTCCCCCGGGATGCGTGCTTTTATCAGACACACACCAATCCAGGGTGCCAGACAATGCACTAAAAAGAGCTTTTATAATTCCCAGCAAAAAGCCAGTTCATCAGTGAGCTTCGAATCAGCCCCAATTCCCACAAAATTATAATCTAGTTAGGTACCTTTCATGTAAAGTGCAGATTATAGACACAACAAAACATGTGTGGGAGAATGTGGCCTCTAATAGGCTGATTAATAGACACAAAGACATTGCATGGATGGCTATCCAGGGATGTCTGCCTCTCAGGACATTCAAGCACTCCCAAAACCTATGCCGATATGTCCCCTGCCCCTTCTGAATCACCAGAAGGGAAACATCACAGCGTATTTTTTGGGACTGCCCCACTGCACAGGCACTGTTAGATGCCTTGGAACATGAACATAAGGTCAGTGTGCCCAGAAATTGCCTTTCATACCATTCGGTATTTTATGTATTATTTCCTGGGACCCACATCATTGGGGCAATCCCGAAGGCCTGGAGCCGAATGAACTGCTTTAAGGATGCTATTTGGCTTGCCAGGAATCGCCTCATCTTCAAAAGGGAGAAGATGACCATCCAGGACTGTCGCAGGCTGATCCACAGCCTACTAAGAAGCTATAACACCATTGACAGTCCTGAGGAAGAGGAAGATGATTCATTTTTTTGTCTCCCTCTTCTCCTTCTCCCCCTATGTGTCTATTTATTTAATACAACACTGTTGAATTTGCCTGCAAATTCAGAAGACAAGCCTGCTTATCTTCCTATTCATCAATGACTCTTAGCAATGGAGCACTCGTCTTTGGGTGTATATGAGACCCTACACTTAGTAGTGCAAATTCAGAAATAAAGCCTGCAAGGACTTGTAGATTACTATTTCAGCACTGACCAAATGTCCAAAGCAGCTCTTCTATAAGGGTGTATATTAGACCCTACACTTAGTAGTGCAAATTCAGAAAAAAAGAGTGCAATGACTGGTTTATTAGGATTTCAGCAATGACCAACGCAGCTCTTCTATAAAGGTGTATATCAGACCCTACACTTTGTAGTGCAAATTCAGAAAAAAAAGAGTGCAATGACTGGTATATTCGGATTTCAGCAATGAGAAATGCTGTTCTTCTATAAGGTTGTATATCAGACCCTACACTTTGTAGTGCAAATTCAGAAAAAAATAGTACAATGACTGGTATATTAGGATTTCAGCAATGGAGCTTTCTCTAACACTGGTACCACCTTCATCTTTCTCTTCTTTCACTTTGCCTGCCAAACTGCTCTATACTCTGTCCTAACCCTTCTCTGTCCCTCTCTCAAATGGCGCTAGATCGCGGTGGAGGGCGGTATTTATAGATTCCAAAACTCACGAGATCCAAGATCCGCCGACGTCACAATGACGTTTTCACTCTTTGTGGAATCTGAATAGGCGTGAAAGTACCGAGCCGACTCGGCTCGGTACTCGGAACCCCAATGTTCAGGTGGGTTCGGTTTTCACGAAACCGAGCCCGCCCATCTCTAGTCAAAACCATGTTGCTTTTGAGGTGGAGGTTAATTTAAAATTCTTTACTTAATGTGGAAAGGATGAGAATCTGGTCTTCTGCCGATGTGAAATTCACCATTTCTGATCGCCCAAGTACGGCCACTGTGATGTTGCCTGTCTAGACTCTGATGGAGAGGCTCAAGATCTTACAGGACCAGTGAATGAAGGAGGAGGAAATTATTTGCAGTGCTAGAATGTTGAAAGTTTGTGATTCAGTCTAGCACCACTCCCTAGCCTAACAATCTCACAGGATATCTATTGCAGAGGTAGCAGCAATCATCACCACAATAAATGGGTCCCCAGGTCCGGAGGATCGCCCTGACAACTGCCATGACAGTGTTATTTACTTGTATTGGACAAAGTACCCTAGAACTTCTTATGATTGGCAAATACTCACAGAGCCACCCGCTGATGTTCAAAAATGTTGTGTTCATGGTTCACTGGTTGAGCAGACACCTTCTCACCAGACTTAACAATGCCTTCCAAGGGAGCACTATCCCTGATTTATAGGAGCAATGGAAATTTTCTGTCTCAATAGATTAGGCAGAAAAGTTTAGAGAAGCTTGAGCGGAAGCATGCAGCCAACTTGTACTGGGTTGCCAGTGGTGTGAGTTGAGCTGTTGTGGGTTATCAGCGAATGTTGGAGCCTGCACAACATTGGTATCGATTACCACATTGTCATTTAAGTGGTCTCTTTATGACTAAAGAGTCTGATATTTTATGGAAGCCCTCCATGGAGTAGGTGAGGGATACCTCTCAAGTCAATACAGCTAAACAGATACCTGCTTGTCCGGCCATCTCCAGAGTTTGTGACACGGACAACAGAGTCAGCCGCAGTCTCAGGTAGAGTAAACATAGTAACTTGCTCTAGCTATATGCACACTAGGACCTGCAATGAGAATGGGAAAAATTACTTATTACTGAAGATGCTGCACCATTGCAAACTGTGTCCTCTCTGAAAGTGGAAATGTCACCTAATTAATGTTAATTGTCTCCAGTTGCTCTATGTCAGTGTAACGAAATTTACCCATCCACGTTCCTGTTTCCCGTCCTGTCGGCCCTGTAGCACTTTTGGATGCGCGGCAGGTCCAATCATGTGACTCGCCGGCGAATTTGAAACCTTCCCCATCCTCTAGCATATAAGTTACGCTCTGACACTAGTCCAGTATCAGAGCAACAGGTTGCCTACCACCTGTCTCCTGGGCTTCTCAGCTACTTTTTTCCTGTGATTCCCATGCCTGGTGTTTATCCTATCATGCACCAGACCCGGCTTGTTTGTAGTCTACTCCTTGGATCTCCCCCTGAATTGACTGCCATCTGATCTGTGTACCGAACCCTGAATACCCTGACTACGATCTTAGAAATTCCCCTGCACCCTTGCTCACTGATTTGTGTACAGACCCAGCCTGCTCCTTGACTCCTCTTCAGGATCATCCCCTGTACCTTCCATTGCGGCTTGTACAGTTACCATCAAGTCCTGTTGCTACCACTCTTCAGGACTACCTCCAGGTACCCTCTCTCAAAATATTTGGTCTCAGGCTCTTGCTTCTCCTATGTGTCTCTCATGTTAAAGGTCTGAACCAGGGGCCGCAACCTGCACTCTACCAGCAGCTAAGCCCATCCCGCCTTGTGGCACTTCTTGGCCGGATTCTTTAAATTCCCCGCTTGCCGCCGCCATCTTCACTCGGGCATTGATCAGGGAAAAGGGAGGGTGTGCTAGGTGGTCCTCTGTCCTGCTATTTCTCGTGCTATGCTGTGCTGTGCTGTGCTCTGTCCTGCTGAGTCCAGTGATGCTTTTGCCAGTGCTCTGTCCTGCTGAGTCCAGTGGTGCATCAGTCCAGTGCTCTGTCCTTGCTGAGTCCAGTGGTGCATCAGTCCAGTGCTCTGTCCTTGCTGAGTCCAGTGGTGCATCAGTCCAGTGCTCTGTCCTTGCTGAGTCCAGCGGTGCGTTTTGTCCTGTGCTTTGTTCTGCTAAGTGCATATTTATTTCAAAAGTATTAAAAATTCTTCCATAAAAAGAAAAAAAAAAGAAAAATTCTACAAAAATCCTTTTAAAATAATATTTAAAAAAAATGAAAAAAAGTCCTTGATGAGTCCAGTGGTGCATCAGTCCAGTGCTCTGTCCTTGCTGAGTCCAGCAGTGTTTTTGTCCTGTGCTTTGTTTTGCTAAAAGTATCAAAAAATCTTCCCAAAAAACTATAATTCGACAAAAATCCTTTTAAAAAAATATTAAAAAATATTCTAAAAAGTCTAAAAAAAATTATTGCAGTCCATTAACATTAATACTGCAATCTATTAAAAATTGTTCACTGTTCTTGCAGTATTTAAATAATAGTACTGTAATAAAACGTGTGCTGCATATAATCGAGTACCAAAATTTGGGGGATAAAGTAGGGAAAGACCAAGACCCACTTCCTCCTAATGCTGAAGCTGCTGCCACTAGTCATGACATAGACGATGAAATGCCATCAACGTCGTCTGCCAAGGCCGATGCCCAATCTCCTAGTAGAGGGCATGTAAAATCCAAAAAGCAAAAGTTCACTACAATTAGTAAAAAAAGAAAATTGAAAACATCTGAGGAGAAACGTAAACTTGCCAATATGCCCTTTACGACACGGAGTGGCAAGGAACGGCTTAGGCCCTGGCCCGTGTTCAGGACTAGTGGTTCAGCTTCACCCAAGGATCTAAGTCCTCCTCCCCCCCCCTCCAAAAAATTTAAAAGAGTTATGCTGTCAGCAACAAAACAGCAAACAACTCTGCCTTCTAAACAGATGACATCACAAATCCCCAAGGCGAGTCCAAGGGTGTTGGTGGTTGCGAAGCCTGACCATCCCATCACTGTACGGGAAGAGGTGACTCCATCCACCATTTACAGCACACCCTCTGCATATGCTGGAAGGATGACCCACAGTGTAGATCCAGATTTGGATAATCACGGTGTCAAGGAGGCTATTGATGTAGCTGGCGTTGTGGAGGAACTTGATGAGGAGGATGCTGATGTGGTTATTTTAAATGAGGCACCAGGGTGGAAAAAAGTGGATGTCCATGGGCTGAAAAAGCCCATCGTCATGCCTGGTCAGAAGACCAAGAAATGCACCTCTTCTGTCTGGAGTTATTTTTACCCCATTCCGGATAACAAATGTATGGCCATATGTAGCTTATGTAAAGCTCAAATAAGCAGGGGTAAGGATCTTGGCCACCTAGGGACATCCTCCCTTATACGTCACCTGAATAACCTTCATAGTTCAGTGATTAGTTCAGGAACTGGGGCTAGGACCGTCATCAGTCCAGGGACACCTAAATCACTTGGTCCTATTGGATACACACCACCAACACCCTCCTCATCAACTTCCTCCACGATCTCCATCAGATTTAGTCCTGCAGGCCATGTCACCAGCCAGACTGAGTCCTCTTCAATACGGGATTCATCTGAGGAATCCTGCAGCGGTACGCCTACTACTGCCGCTGCTACTGTTGCTGCTGGTAGTCGGTCATCTTCCCAGAGGGGAAGTCGCAAGAACGCTAAGTCTTTCACCAAACAGTTGACCGTCCAACAATCGTTTGCCATGAGCACCAAGTACGATACTAGTCATCCTATGGCAAAGCGGATAACTGCTTCAATAACAGCAATGTTGGTGTTAGACGTGCGTCCGGTGTCCACCATCAGTGGAGTGGCATTTAGACGGTTGATGGAGGTATTGTGTCCCCGGTACCAAATCCCGTTGAGATTCCACTTCACTAGGCAGGCGATACCAAAGATGTACAGAGAAGTACGAACAAGTGTCCTTAGTGCTCTTAAAAATGCGGTTGTACCCACTGTCCACTTAACCACGGACATGTGGACAAGTGGTTCAGGGCAAACGAAGGACTATATGACTGTGACAGCCCACTGGGTAGATGCATCGCCTTCCGCAGCAACAGCAGCAGCTGCATCAGTAGCAGTATCTCCACAATGGCTGCTCGTTCCAAGGCAGGCAACACTGTGTATCACAGGTTTTAATAAGAGGCACAACGCTGAGAACCTCTTAGAGAAACTGAGGGAAATCATCTCACAGTGGCTTACCCCACTTAGACTCTCCTGGGGATTTGTGGTGTCAGACAACGCCAGTAACATTGTGCGGGCATTACATATGGGCAATTTCCAGCACGTCCCATGTTTTGCCCACACCGTTAATTTGGTGGTGCAGCATTACCTCAAGAGTGACAGGGGTGTGCAGGAGATGCATGCGGTGGCCCATAAAATTGCTGGACACTTTAGGCATTCTGCCAGTGCTTACCGCAGACTCGAGCTACATCAAAAAAGTCTGAACCTGCCCTGCCATCACCTCAAACAAGAGGTTGTGACGCGCTGGAACTCCACCCTCTATATGCTGCAGAGGATGGAGGAACAGCAAAAGGCCTTTCAAGCCTACACAGTCACCTACAACATAGGAAAAGGAGTGGGGATGCGCCTGAGTCAAGCGCACTGGAGACTGATTTCCGTGTTGTGCAAGGTTCTGCAGCCGTTTGAACTTGCCACACGAGAAGTCAGTTCCGACACTGCCAGCTTGAGTCAGGTGATTCCCCTGATCAGGCTGTTGCAGAAGCAGCTGGAGAAAGTGAGGGAGGAGCTGGTAAACCATTGCGATTCAACAAAGCATGTAGCTCTTGTTGATGAACTCCTTCGTACGCTTTGCCAGGATCCGAGGGTGGTCACTCTTTTAAAGTCAGAGGAATACATTCTGGCCACCGTGCTGGATCCTCGGTTTAAAGCATATGTTGTGTCTCTGTTTCCGGCGGACACAAGTCTACAGCAGTGCAAAGACCTGCTGGTCAGGAAATTGTCCTCTGAAGAGGACCGTGACATGCCACCAGCTCCTCCATCAGTTTCTTCCACACCTGTGGCTGCGAGGAAAAAGCTCAGTTTTCCTCAAAGACCCGCTGGCAGGGTTGCTGAGAACATCTGGTCCAGACTGAAGGAACTGCCAACCATTGCAGACATGTCTACTCTCGCTGCATTGGATGCTGTCACAATAGAAAAAATGGTGGAGGATTATTTTGCTGACACCATCCAAATAGACATGTCAGACAGTCCATATTGTTACTGGCAGGAAAAAAGAGGAAGCCCCTGTACAAACTGGCTCTATTTTACCTGAGTTGTCCCCCCTCCAGTGTTTACTCCGAAAGAGTTTTTAGTGCAGCGGGGAACCTGGTCAGTGAGCGGTCAGTGAGTCAAAGGAGGTTGCTTCCTCAGAACGTTGGAAAAATGATGTTCATAAAAATTAATTATCAAGTCCTCAATCAAGCACAGCAGTGCCCTCCAGATAATACAGAGGGACCTGTGGTTGTGGAGTCCAGCGGGGACAAATTGATAATGTGTGAGGATGAGGAAGTACACACTGAAGGGGGCCAGGAATCAGAGGATGAGGATGAGGACGACATCTTGCCTCAGTAGAGCCAGTTTAGTTTGTACAGGGAGAGATGAATAGCTTTTTTTGTGTGGGGGCCCAAACAAACCAATCACTTCGGCCACAGTTTTTAATACTTTAATTGTATATGTAGTTCCCAAAAAGAGGAACTGCTACTTCTATTGAATACTTTAATTGTATATGTAGTTCCCAAAAAGAGGAACTGCCACTTCTATTGAATACTTTAATTGTATATGTAGTTCCCAAAAAGAGGAACTGCCACTTCTATTTAATACTTTAATTGTATATGTAGTTCCCAAAAAGAGGAACTGCCACTTCTATTGAATACTTTAATAGTATATGTAGTTCCCAAAAAGAGGAACTGCCACTTCTATTGAATACTTTAATTGTATATGTAGTTCCCAAAAAGAGGAACTGCCACTTCTATTGAATACTTTAATTGTATATGTAGTTCCCAAAAAGAGGAACTGCCACTTCTATTTATATTTTCATTCTATATGTAGTTCCCAAAAAGAGGAACTGCCACTTCTATTTAATACTTTAATTGTATATGTAGTTCCCAAAAAGAGGAACTGCCACTTCTATTTATATTTTCATTCTATATGTAGTTCCCAAAAAGAGGAACTGCCATTTCTATTACTACTTTCTTTCTTTCTTTCTGTAATTGCAAAAAAAAGGAACTGCCATTTGTATTGCTACGTTTTTTTTTGTAGCTCCAAAAAAAAATAACTGCGGCCTTAACTGCTATGTTGGTGTTAGACGTGCATCCGGTGTCCGCCATCTGTGCAGTGGTATTCAGACCAGTTGAGGGTTTTATATTGTGGCCCCGGTACCAAATTATGTACCGGGGCCACTACACTACGCAGTCCAGATAGCTGTGCAGTAGAATTTAGACCAGTTTATGTTTTTTTTATTGTGGCCCCGGTACCAAATTGTGTACCAGGGCCACTACACTACGCAGTCTAGATAGCTGTGCAGTGGAATTGAGACCAGTTTATGTTTTTTTATTGTGGCCCCGGTACCAAATTGGGTACCGGGGCCACTACACTACACTACACTACACTACACGATATTGTGAAGTGTGAGGTGTTCCAAATACACTGGAAATTAGTGGAAATGATTGTTATTGAATGTTATTGAGGTTAGTAATATCGTAGGAGTGAAAAACAAACAAAAAAACTAAATTTTAGCACTTTTTATGCTTTTTTAAAAATAAATCAGAACCCAAAACCCTAAATCAGAACCAAAACCTTTCGTCAGGTGTTTTGGCAAAACAAATCAGAACCCAAAACCTCAAGCTAATCAGAACCCAAATCCCTAAACACTAAAAGTGCCCGGTGCATACCCTTAATATATATATATAAGTTTGTTTTCGACACCCTTATACTGATTGGGATGAAACAAGCGTGAGGTGGTCCAATTGGATCTTGGCCAGGTTTTAACGGGTTAGGTTCCCAGTCGGACCTCCCATTGGTGTGCACTGGGCAGAACTTTGACCTGGGGAGCCTGTTCTGGGTCTTCCACTGGATGGATTTGGTTTGCATGTCTGTCCGGTTACGCATTCGGACACCCCAGCACTGATTGTGATGAAACCAATGTTGGAGCCTGGCCAGGTTTTAGGGGGGGGTTAGGGTCCCGGTCGGACATCCCATTGGTGTATGTTGGGCAGAAATTTGACCCGGGGAACCTGTTCAGAGCTTTCCACTGGATGGATTTGGATCCTGCACCACCACTCCTCAAGGCTATCAACTCCATACTGAAAAGTGCTGGGGCTCTTCCTGACCACTCATCTTTGCCACCCCATTATTATTATGGTCTTATGCCCTTATGACCAATGAGATAAATAAAAAACACACACAATTTTAAAACAAACTTTCTCACAAACTCTTTTAACACTTACTAAATATAAAATTAAATATTTTTTTCTTCACTGCATGCCATAGTGCACATGTCTCCTTTCTTGACCTGTCCTAGGCCAAATGGAAAAAAAAAACAATAGACAAAAATTCACAGAATAAAAAATGTATCACTAGCACATCACGAGTAACCACCGCTAAACAATTAAAGCTTGTGAACTATCAGGACTCCCCTTCAGTGATTCAGTCTTGTGATTGGCTGCTGGCAAAGGGGAGTCCTAAGGACTCACTTCTCTGATCATTTAGCGACAGTCAGTGATAGTGTGCTTATGGGTAATTTTTTTATGTCATATCTTTTGAGTCCAAAATTAGACCAAATCTCGATTAACAGAATTTCTGGAGTTTCCTACAACCTTAGCCCTGAAGTGCCCCATCATTCACTGAGCATCCAGGACATCAGTTGGGACCAAGTTCAGACAGTGAAATGGGTGTAGCCCATGACTGGATTCTTAAAGTTATGTCTGAGAGGCTGACATAATCAGCCTCTCAGACCATGTCATGTCATTTTAAAAAGTTTGTGCACACAGACCTACTCACTGATACTCTCAGGCACATAAGCCCTTCTGACAAATGTCCTAATTTGCAGATTGCCATGTGCCTCAACAATATATAAAAAAAACAATAAGAAACACTTTATTAAATAAAGCAAAACAGGAAAAGATGCAGTACCAAAAAAAAGGTTAATTTCTTCAGGAGGAGATTATACTGTTCACCTCCGTGAGACTCACTGATTGCAACTGGTTATTAACATTAAAAAATAATTTGGTTGGATTGCTGCCCTAACTTCAGACTGACTGCTCACAAATTGCTCTCTGCAGCAGGCGTGAACTTTGTAGAGAGTGGAAGTGTATTTTAAGTTTACAGAGAAGTATTTTTTTTTACCTTGTGCCAAAGATAACAATCTTTTCCACCTAATAAATATGCCAGAGAGTAATTACCTGAACAGTAAACAATTCAAAGTCTAATCAAAGCGAATGAGAAGCAAATTAATGTGTCCGCAGCGTGCAATACTCCGATGCTCAGCAGTAATTAAACCTGAGAACAGGACGGGTGGATGGAAGAAAGGAACAGTGACCTCCTATTAACCCTGTGCTGGTAACATCTCCAAAAGAGGCTGTGTAATGCCATGTAAAAACAATGCATAGTTACTGTGCATGTTTTTAATATATATGTACATTCTAAATTCCCAGTGATTGGAAGCAGGTCGCTCCCCCCCTCTCTCACCGCTGTGATTAACAGAATATGGCAAATTCACCGCATGGAATACATGGCCAGCATTATACGCAATTACTCCAAAACCTTTAGCAATGTACGGGATCCCTGGATGTCCTATCTCCAGTAATGCTCCCCCATTACTTAGCTCACACCCCTCCGTTCTACCTCCCTCCTCTTTTACTCTCAGGGTGGTTCCTGCCATGCCACACTCCTACCTACCTTCCTTTGGTTCTTACGTCTTTACACTTCTCTTCTCTTCTCTTCTCTCTTTCATTCTTTCTCCCTTCTCTTTTCATAAAACTCTGGTTTGGTTTTTCTTCTTTTTCTCATTCTGTTTTCTTCTTAATTCAAGAAAGCTACCGGTCTTCCTTTTTTCATTACTTTAAAGAGTCTGAATACTGTTCTCTCCTCTTTTACTTATGCACTCTACCTGATTTTAAAATGTATCCGAGTCTTGTTGCTTTCTGTTTTCTGACTGTTATTAAATATTTGATATATATATATATATATATATATATATATATATATATATATATATATATTATAAATGTCTAGTGGCGTGTGTTAGTCTGTCTGTGTGTGTGTGGAAAAAATAAAACCAAACTGCAGCGCCACCTGCTGTGCGGAGTTATACACTGACCTACTAAATTCTCAGTGTGTGTGGAAAAAAAAATTCAGAAAGGGCTGAAATTTGGTATACTAAGATGTTTTTAATTTGTTAATTTAATTTAACAAATTTGGTATACTAAGATATTTTTAATTTGCTAATTTAATTTGTTAATTGTTAAAAGTGTTTATAAAGATTTTAAAAAAATATATATATATTTCTTGAAGGAGAAGTGACAGTTGGGAGTGGTTGGTGGTTGCCGGGGGATACAGTGGGGAATGGTTGGAGTGTGATACTCAGGACCGCTGAGAGAGATCCTTGTGTCTGGATAGACATCTGGATAGATGTGGCGATGAAAATGAAGGATGAGGTGATGGAGAAGAATGATGAGGTGGTGACATGTGGACAAAACCACGTTAAAAAAGTGCGCTTACATCTGGAAGTAACGCTCTTCCCCTGAGGAGGCCTGGGCTATGGCCCAAATGCATGACAAGAACCTTTTTAACACCTTAAGTAGCTTGATTTGACTAGAATGCATGAGTATCATGCACGGGTTAACTTGTGTGTGTATATATACCGTATATACTCGTGTTTAAGCCGAGTTTTTCAGCACATTTTTTGTGCTGAAAAAAGCCCCCCTTGGCTTATACTCGAGTCCCACTTACCTGGTCTCCGTTCTCCAGTCTCCCCCGCTCATCTGCAGGCATCTGCAGCCTCTGTGGATCACTGTCAGCCACCATTTTATTGTAGCCCGTTTTTGTGTGTTCATTGCACATGTAACAATAAAGTTAAATGAAAAGGAGCCTGTCAGTCAAAGCTAAAGACCGGGATACTTCCATCTAGCCCCGCTGGTCAGAGACACATGTGAGTACCCTGACTTGTCCACTGCAATTCTTTGCATCAGTTTTCTAAAGTCCAATATTTTCATTTTTTGTCACCTATTAATAAGTGTCTGAAGATTCCTTTGCATAACTGTGAAATCATTGAAAAGTCTAAAAACATCCCAAACTTCAAGTATAATAAGGGTTAAATCACATAAAGCAAATTCTATTGTTCTGTTAAAATGTTTCTTCCAGCAAACAAAATCAAACTTATCTTTATCTGAGCTATTATATCAGCAGCATCTTTTGCATTACTAAAGCCTAAATTACTGTACTGTTCTGAACACGTAGGAGTAACTGCTCATCACCTTCTAAAGGAGAATAAACGGAACTGGCACATGTATTTAGTATCCACAGACTGTCTCATTGATTTCTATATTAATGATCTGAGTTGTCTTTAGTGAATGTTATTTATATCTGTGTTCACCTATTAGGCTTGATACCAAGTGCAAAGGATTTAGTTTAACCATTTGTGTATAATTTATTAGGATATGAGTATATATTATGTACTTATATAATTTTATTGATGTTTAATAACAATACATTTTGATATATTTATTTACAACCTCACGTTTGTATTATTGGGAGCCCAGTGTTAACGATATCCAGCACTGTTTTTATTTTTGAAATTTACCAGTAGCTGCTGCATTTCCCACCCTAGGCTTATACTCGAGTCAATAAGTTTTCCCAGTTTTTTGTGGTAAAATTAAGTGCCTCGGCTTATATTCGGGTCGACTTATACTCGAGTATATACGGTATATATATATATATATATATATATATATATATATATATATATATATATATATATATATATATGAAAGCATACGTAGATATGTATTAATATATATATATTTTAATACATATCTACATATGTTTTTAAGAACTACTTAATCCCGTACTGCAGTCATGACTTTTATAAACACCCAATCTGTGCTCATGACTTAGTAAAATGGCTAGACTTGTAATTTGCATGTAGATATGTTGCAAACTTTTGAGTGTGAACAGGGCTGCCGAGAGAGGGGGGGAGGCGGGTGCTATTTAGCCGGGCCCGGGCATGTCAGAGGGCCCGGACCCTCACTGGCGATTTTTTTTGTAATCTGGCTACTCTTCTATGTTTTCTTTTTTTTTTTTTTTTTCATCGGGTGGGGGGGCTTGCTCCACTCATTGGTGGGGGGAGCTGGATAGTTAAGAAGAAAAAAAAAAAACATACTCACGTGATCGCTGACATCCCTCCTCCTTCCTCTCTGCTCTGTTCACTCTAAATGTCAGGCGTGACATCATCAAGTCACGCCCGTCATTCAGTGAGGAGCAGCGCAGAGGGGACCAAGTAAGAAGAAAGAAGACAGAAGAAAGCAGAGAACAGATGAAAGAAGGTAAGTAAAGGAGAGAGAGGGGCACAGAGTGTGTGAAGGGGTCAGAAAGAGAGAGAGAGAGGCACAGTAATGTGTAAAGGGGTCAGAGAGAGAGAGAGAGGCACAGTAATGTGTGTGATGGCACAGGGGGCTTGTAGACATGTAGTGTGTGTGAGGTAGGTGGTGGCTAATATATGGGTGCTATTTTGTTTGTGGGGTGATGGTGGGGACTATTAATTTAAGATGGGGTGGTTTGGGGGCTATTGAATGTGGGGGTGAGTTTGGGGAGAATGAAGTCTCTTTATTAAATGTGAGTGAATTATTTAGTGGCAGTGATGATTGCGGGAATAGGTATATTAAATGTATATACTGTTATTTTAATGGAGCTGGAGAAAGGCCTAATTATAACTAGGGAACGCTATTGATTTAATGCTTGGGCTGGTTGTAATTTTCTAAATGTAGCCATTTTTTTTTCCAAATAGGTTCTCCAACATTCCAGGATCCAGACAAGCCGAACCTAAAGAAACTAGGGGTGTGCACCGGCCACTTTTGGGGTTTTGGGTTTTGGGTTCTGATTAGCTTGAGGTTTTGGGTTGTGATTGGTTTTGCCAAAACACCCCACTAAAGGTTTTGGTTCTAATTTTGGGTTTTGGGTTCTGATTTTTTTTTAAAAAAGCATAAAAAGTGCTAAAATCCATATTTTGGTTTTTTTTTTTCACTCCTACACTATTATTAACCTCAATAACATTCATTTTCACTAATTTCCAGTCTATTCTGAACACCTCACACCTCACAATATTGTTTTTAGTCCAAAAGGTTACACCGAGGTAGCTGGATGTCTAAGCTAAGCGACACAAGAGGGCGGCACAAACACGTGGCCCATCTAGGAGTGGCACTGCAGTGGCAGACAGGATGGCAGTTTGAAAAACTAGGCCCCAAAGAGCACATAATGGCAAAAAAAGAGGTGCAAGATGGAACTGTCCTTGGGCCCTCACACCCACCCTTATGTTGTTGAAATAGGACTTGCACACTTTAACAAACCAATCATTTCAGCGACAGGGCCTACCAAACTAATGTGGCTGAAATGATTGGTTTGTTTGGGCCCCCACACCAAAAAAGCTATTCATCTCTCCCTGTACAAACTAAACAGGCTCTACTGAGGCAAGATGTCGTCCTCATCCTCATCCTATGATTCCTCGCCCCCCTCAGTGTGTACTTCCTCATCCTCACACATTATCAATTCATCCCCGCTGGACTCCACAATCACAGGTCCCTCTGTAGTCTCTGGAGGCCATTGCTGGTCTTGATTGAGGAATGGATAATTCATTTTTATGAACATCATCTTTTCAACGTTTTGCGGAAGCAACCTCCTTCGCCGCTCACTGACCAGGTTACCCGCTGCACTAAAAACTCTTTCGGAGTACACACTGGAGAGGGGACAACTCAGGTAAAATAGAGTCAGTTTGTACATTGGCTTCCAAAATGCCTTTTTTTCCTGGCAGTAAGAATAAGGACTGTCTGACATGTCTACTTGGATGGTGTCAGCAAAGTAATCCTCCACCATTTTTTCAATGGTGACATCATTAAATGCAGCGACAGTAGACATGTCTGCAATGGTTGGCAGGTCCTTCAGTCCGGATCAGATGTTCTTAGCATCCCCGCCAGCGGGTCGTTTAGGTAATCTCAGCTGTTTCCTCGCAGTCACAGGTGTGAAAGAAAATGAAGGAGGATCTGTTGGCATGTCACGGTCCTCTTCAGAGGACAATCTCCTGAACAGCAGGTCTTTGCACCGGTGTAGACTTGTGTCCGCCGGAAACAGAGATACAACATACGCTTTAAACTGAGAATCGAGCCCAGTGGCCAGAATGTATTCCTCTGACTTTAAAAGAGTGACCACCCTCGGATCCTGGCAAAGCGTACGAAGGGCTTCATCCACAAGAGCTACATGCTTTGTGGAATCACAATGCTTTAACAGCTCCTCCCTCACTTTCTCCAGCTGCATCTGCAACAGCCTGATCAGGGGAATCACATGACTCAAGCTGACAGTGTCGGAACTGACTTCTGGTGTGGCAAGTTCAAACGGCTTGAGAACCTTGCACAACACGGAAATCAGTCTCCACTGCGCTTGACTCAGGCGCATCCCCACTCCTTTGCCTATGTCGTAGGTGGCTGTGTAGGCTTGAATAGCCTTTTGCTGCTCCTCCATCCTCTGCAGCATATAGAGGGTGGAGTTCCAGCGCGTCACAACCTCTTGCTTGAGATGATTGCAGGGCAAGTTCAGGCTTTTTTGATGTTGCTCGAGTCTGCAGTAGGCAGTGGCAGAATGCCGAAAGTGTCCAGCAATTTTGCGGGCCATCACAAGCATATCCTGCACACCCCTGTCACTCTTCAGGTAATGCTACACCACCAAATTTATTGTGTGGGCAAAACATGGGACGTGCTGGAAATTGCCCATATGTAATGCCCGCACAATGTTACTGGCGTTGTCTGACACCACAAATCCCCAGGAGAGTGTAAGTGGGGTAAGCCACTGCGAGATTATTTCCCTCAGTTTCTCTAAGAGGTTGGCAGCGTTGTGCCTCTTATTAAAACCGGTGATACACAACGTTGCCTGCCTTGGAACGAGCAGGCGTTGTGGAGATGCTGCTACTGATGCTGCTGCTGCTGTTGCTGCGGAAGGCGATGCATCTACCCAGTGGGCTGTCACAGTCATATAGTCTTTAGTTTGCCATGAACCACTTGTCCACATGTCCGTGGTTAAGTGGACAGTGGGTACAACCGCAATTTTCAGAGCACTGAGCACACTTTTTCGTACTTCTCTGTACATCCCGGGTATCGCCTGCCTAGTGAAGTGGTATCTCGACGGGAGTTGGTACCGGGGAGACACACTACCTCCATCAACCGTCTAAATCCCACTCCACTGATGGCGGACACCGGACGCACGTCTAACACCAACATAGCTGTTAAGGCCGCAGTTATCCACTTTGCCATAGGATGACTACTGTCGTATTTCGTGCTCATGGCAAACGACTGTTGTACGGTCAATTGTTTGGTGAAAGACGTAGCGGTCTTACAACTTCCCCTCTGGGAAGATGACCGACTACCAGCAGCAACAGCAGCAGCGGCAGTAGTAGGCGTAGCGCTGCAGGATCCTCCGGAAGAATCCCGGATTGAAGAGGACTCAGTCATGCCGGTGACATGGCCTGCAGGACTATCTCTGATGGAGATCGTGGAGGAAGTTCACGAGGAGGGTGTTGCTGGTGTGTATACAACAGGACCAAGGGATTTAGGTGTCCCTGGACTGCTGACGGTCCTAGCCACAGGTCCTGAACTAAACACTGAATTATAAAGGTTCTTCAGGTGACGAATAAGGGAGGATGTCCCTAGGTGGCCAAGATCCTTACCCCTGCTTATTTGAGCTTTACATAAGGTACATATGGCCATACATTTGTTGTCCGTATTGGGATAGAAATAATTCCAGACCAAAGAGGTGGATTTTTTGGTCTTCTGCCCAGGCATGACAATGGGCTTTTTCATCCCATGGACAACAACTGTTTCCCCCCCTGGTGCCTCATTTAAGATAATCACATCAGCATCCTCCTCGTCAAGTTCCTCCTCAGCGCCAGGTACATCAATATCCTCCTCCCGGTGTACAACATTGACACCTTCATTAGCCAAATCTGTAACTGGACTGTGGGTGATCCTTCCAGCATATGCAGAGGGCATGCTGCAAATGGTGGAAGGGGCCACCTCTTCCCGTAGAGTGATGGGAAGGTCAGGCTTCGCAACCACCAACACCCTTGGACTCGCCTTGGGGATTTGTGATGCCATCTCTTTAGAAGGCAGAGTTGTTTGCTTTGTTGTTAATGACAGCTTAACTCTCTTAAATTTTTTAGAGGGATGGGGAGGAGGAGGGCTTAGATCCTTGGGTGAAGCTGAACCACTAGTCATGAACACGGGCCAGGGCCTAAGCCGTTCCTTGACACTCCGTGTCGTAAATGGCATATTGGCAAGTTTATGTTTCTCCTCAGATGATTTCAATTTTATTTTTTTGCTAATTTTAGTGAACTTTGCCTTTTTGGATTTTACATGCCCTCTACTAGGAGATTGGGCATCGCCCTTGGCATACGACATTGATGGCATTTCATCGTCTATGTCATGACTAGTGGCAGCAGCTTCAGCATTAGGAGGAAGTGGTTCTTGATCTTTCCCTACTTTATCCTCCAAATTTTTGTACTCCATTATAGTTTAATCTCTGGTACTAATATTTCTGGACTGCAGGAACAGTGAACGTAGTTTAATCTCTGCTACTAATATTTCTGAACTGCAGGAACAGTGAACGTAGTTTAATCTCTGGTACTAATATTTCTGGACTGCAGGAACAGTGAACGTAGTAAAATATTGCAGTACTAATATTTCTGGACTGCAGGAACAGTGAACGTATTTATATATTGCAGTACTAATATTTTGGACTGCAGGAACAGTGAACGTATTTATATATTGCAGTAGAATTTTTTTTATACTTTTTTAATAATTTTTTTATATTTTTTTTAAACTATTTTTGTATAATTTTTTTATATTTTTTTTTAAATTATTTTTGTATAATTTTTTTTATGATTTTTTAATAATTTTAAAATTCAATGGACTTAGCAGAACAAAGCACAGGACACAGCACCACTGGACTCAGCAGGACAGAGCACTGGACAAAGCACCACTAGACTCAGCAGGACAGAGCACAGGACAAAAGCACAACTGGACTGATCAGCAGGACAGAGCACAGGACAAAGTAACCACTGGATTAAGCAGGACAGAGTGACAGGACACAGCAGCACCACTACAATACAACCTCCCTCTTCCCTGATCTGAGCCCGACTGAAGATGGCGGCCGCAAGCGGGGAATTTATACAAACCGAGTCTCGCGAGATCCAACACGGGGATTTGGCGTCATAGCCTCGGTTTCATTTTTTTTCACCGCCGGAAATACCCGAACAGTGCTCGGATCCCCTCGGATCCGCACTGTTCGGGTGGGCTCGGATTGCGCTAAGCTCTAGCAAAATAATCCGCTGCAGTTTCACTATCTTTTTGTTTTATGGTAAAAATCTTACTCCAATTTACTCCAGGAAAATAGATGGCTAAATGTTTGACAATTTGTTCTATATTCTCTTGATTCACCTCATCTGTCAAGGTATCGTCTTCCTCCAACGAACAATCTTTAATACATTTTTGTACGTTAGTATTGGGAGGAAGACATGCCCTCAACACTAAACGCCAATCCTTATTGGTTGGTTCGTGTGCATTTCCTAAGTCTTTAACAAATTTCTGACCATTAGCCTACTCTTTTCTAGGATCTGGGAATTCAGTCATAATGGAACGTAGTCCAAGGACAATGCATTGTAACATTTCTTAATAGAACTACACCATCCTTATCCGCTTTCTCATTGGGAACTGATATTGTGCGGACAAGATACATACCCACTGGTTCACTATCTTCAGGATTAACTACTTCAGTACTTTGGATGTTATCCCTCCTAGTGGTCACACTACTCTCACCTATCTCAGCCATTGCCCCCTTTCCATACTTACGCTGAACCTCTAGCATATTAACAGCATGGGCAATGGCTGAAATTACAGTGGGTTCATCCTCTTCTTCAGAAACACTTGCTTTAAACTGACTTAAAACAGTATATAACTTAGCAATTTCCTTTTTTTCATTTTTAATAACGGTTGTACTTACACCTCCCGCCACATAGGGCGGCGGGGGCGTGCTTGCGCTGCGTTCGCCACGCTTCTCAGCGGCTACTTCCGGTGTGCGCGCGCTTTTCGCCACGCCTACTTCCGCTGTGCACTCGCTTCCCTGCCACGTGTTGCCTTCCATTTGCCACAATTTCAAACAATCATTATGTTGATTTCTCACTTTTGTTGACTTAATCAACCACACTTTATCTTTTACGTTATTCAGTACCTCTGCATTAAATCTCCCTATTGTTGGGAAAGGCCTAACACAATCCTTGGTCATCTTGACCCACGTGTCGCAATACGCAGTTGCGTATGCACCATACTTCTTACACATGAGAAACCTCGCTGAACCAATAGGCCCTTCCTTAGGCAATACCTCAGCCATCTCTAGCGTCTGCTTAGCACCCATGCTGAAGAATAGGGTTCCAGATATATCCCAATATCCTGCAACAAAATAGGGTTCCAGAAATATCTCAATATTCTGCCACTACTTTCAACACTCTGCCACCCGCTAGAGATATATTACCGGCCTGTGGACATATTTGCTACAAGCCGCGTCCACTCGCTTCCTCTTATCATAAACAAGGACCCCTAATACAGAAATATCAATGAGGACTAAAGGGTTATCAGCTCCTCGATTACCCCTGACTCTCCAATAAAATCTGCTGAGTTTATTACAGCTGGCAGCATCCGGTAAAGTCAATTACCAGCCTTACCAATTTAATTCCTCCCCGTGCTCCCAAGTCACGAACACGGCTTTCCTTGTCGCGCGGTCCGATTGCAACGCTTAAAGATACTAGTTATCAGTAAACGATGCGATTACTCTTGGGCGCACGTCGCGAAAACTTGCTCTGTTTCCGCCACCAGTATACCTGCCTTGTATACCGTACACCAGTTGGGCACCTGCCTCGTCAGACAGCAACTGACACTCTATTCAACAATAGATCAAAACCTCAGTGTATTTAAAGTCACCAAATCACACACGACATACACCTTTTCTGTGCAGAAAATCAAAGTTCCCAACAATAGTAATAATGTCCCAGAGGTTTTAACAAGTGATTATACTATGCATGTATAACATGTATGTATAACAACTATCAAAACGATTGTTTAACCACGTGGCAAATCTACCGGAAGTTCACATACGCTAGGCAGGAAGCACATATACGCTAAGCAATACAATATATTAAAACGCAATATGACAATAGAAAGAAACAGTTTTCTCTTTTGTCCTTAGATTCCAGTTAGCGCACCCTCAGATTATGCAAAACGGACATTCGGTTTCACAACACAGAGTAAAATTCAGGTTTTGAACACATTGTGTTCTTACCCGTATATGACGCGTCTCCACCCTTTGTTGCGGAACCGAAATCCGTTGGTCTTGCGTATCGTCCGGCAACGAAACCTCCGCTGCGAGCCCCCAAATTGTTATGCGCATTTTTTCGCTATCCAATATTGATTGTCGAATCTCGATTTGTGTTTCCAACGCACAAATATTTATTCTCAAAAAGTAGCAGAATAGTTCAAGCGAAATAATAGTAAGTACAGCCGTTACTTATCGCAGGCGTTCTGAATCCAGCGCACAGTCATTCAGTCCTGAAGTCTGTGGACAAGATGTCTGAACACTAGATGAAAAGCTCCTGCTTATATGTAAACAGAAATACAGTAAAACAATGCAGATGGTGTGGCTTGCTTCTATTGGTCCAGGCTTCAGGAAGGTCCAGGGGGTTGTAGATCATAGGCTGGTTCAATCTAAGGAATCCAAAGGTGGGGGTCATCTCTCCAGGGAATGTGCTCTATTCTTCCTGCCAAAACTTTATTTACAACCAGTCCATTAGCATATTATAGTCTGCATCATATTAAAGGTTTATTCCCTAACATCAATAACTAGCCTATGCAATGTGCGATCTCTTCGCCGAATGCACCGGACAGCTGCTGAAGTAAAGGGGATCAATATGATACCACACATGACACATTTCCTTTAACCTGTACCATATGTATTACTAATATGCATATAACTTATAATATTACACATAAACATTACTATATTTCGACATAAATAACTATGTGTTATGACTATAATTAATGTGTACTATTTACAAAGATGCGTATTGGTGCGAATGTGTGTAAATGTGTAAAGACCGCTATTGCCACGTGTTACGGCTGCGTACGTCCTTCCACACCGTAGCGTGCAATATGCATCTTTTCAGACAAAGACAACCAAGTTTGCTCGATATTAATTGAAATGACTTTATCGAATTTTGCTGACTTCGACAATATATACATATATATATATACATATATATATATATATTATATATATATATATGTACATATATATACATATATATAAATATATATATGTATATATATATATATATATATATATATATATGTATGTATATATATATATATACATATATATGTGTACATATACATATGTATGTATATATATATATATATATATATAGTCTTGATAAAGGGCTGTGTGGAGCCCAAAACGTTGACCAATTTTTAATGGAATAAATACTTTAATATTCTGGAAAAGTCCTGTGAGTGCCTCCTAATTACATTATTTTTTACATTCATGTTATTGGAGTTCCTGCACCCAGGCTGGAGAAATATCTACAAACGTGAGTGCCTTTCTTGGTATGTGTTTTATATATATATATATATATATATATATATATATATATATATATATATATATATATATATAGATATATAGATATAGATAGATAGATAGATATTTATATATATATATATATATATATATATATATATATATATATATATATATATAAATGGGTTAAAAACTGTCTCATTCGATTCGCACTACTTCAGCCAGAAAGTCTAGCCTCACTAACTTTGCTGTACTATTGTTTGCAGGAAACTTTTAATTGTCCAATAATTTAACATTTTCTAAGCATGGCCAATTAAGTTTACACTGAGCAGCCTTAGCACAGGACTATAAACTAATGCACACAGAGATTTGTTCATTTTTCTCCTGCTGCTAACAAACAACACAGATAATGTTGGCTGCCCTTCTAAGATTTGCAGGTAAAAGGTTATTTAAGTCCTTTATAAGAATTAATACCTCATTAACTGACATGGTAATGGCAATAATTATATCTATAAAAGTGTTATCGCCATAGCTTATTCTCTCTCACTTGATGCCCTCTAACAGGAGGAAGGTCCAGTGCTATTTTATGCCAGAGTAAAGGAGTAATCTTCAGTAAAAGACCATTCTAACATGGGCATCTCTGTGCAGTATGGTTTAATATGTTCAAATAAAGGTGCCAATTACGGTGGTTGGGTATGCGATACTGAATACCTAAATCCCTGAGAAGACTTTCAAGCGACTGATGTAATTTCTGAAATGACTAAAATTAGACATGTTTAAATAATGACATACCGCAATTCGGGAACACTTCTACATTATACAGTCGGCGGGTCAAATCATTGCCCCCTTAATAGCCTCAGCCCTAACAAGTGACGTGAATCTGACTGTCTGGATGTATGTTTGTGTGAACTGCGGTATGTCACTATTTAAACATGACTAATTTTAGTCATTTCGGAAATTACCTGTCGCTTTTAAAATGTCGTTGAAAGTCTTTTCGGGATTTAGGTATTCGATGTATCGACTACCACCGAATTACGGAGTCACTACACAAGCAATACTGACTTGTGACTTTAGTATCAGGTACCAAATGCTTACCCTACATGAGGACCTGAGTAGGCCTAAACTTTGTGGCCTATTTGCTAAATATTGTAACAGCAAGGACTCAGAAGGTCAAGGTAAGTACATTTCCTCCACTATATATAAATGACTGTCAGAATGTAGCCTGCAAAGCCGTGCCTACAAATTATTTCAGCGAAAGATGCAAGTCACAGCAAATTCAAATTGGCTAAACCCTTCTATTTATTACCTTGCATCAGTTTTAGAAGCACCTCCCAAAAAGCACATGATCTAATTAGTAACTGTGGAATCTATAGGAACAATTGTAAAACCAGTTGTATGGTCATCTATGGCAGTAGCTGAAGGTAATCACAGGGGATATTACTTATGTACTTTCTTACCAATGAATGATAACCAGACAGAGATGTTGACTTGTGCATGTGTGGTATTATACTTTGCAATTAGGAATTCATTATATTAATTAATCATATTACACAAAAAAAGAAGGTAACATTGAGGAATGTCCTTAAAATATGACAGTAGTGCTTTACGAGAATTTACACTTACAAAGGTTTTAATTAACAGCACATCCACTTATTAATTAGTGATTGTGATACAAGAACATTGGAAATAATAATGTTTCCTAACAGCTAAAACTTATTTTACACTTAAAATCTAATACCAGTCACGTAAAGCAAGTAAAACCATGTTGACATGAACTAGAGTTTATGTATTCACAGTCCTGATAAATGTTGTTATAAAAGAGTGGTGCTGAATAACTCAGAAATGTCCTCTATTGAGTTTATCCCAGCACATGCACACAACAGAGAATAAATGGATGTTAGCAGACACACTAAGCAATCACACCTGCCTTTAGTGTGCTTTATTATGGCTTTCTCAAAGGCTGTAGGAATGAAAATCAGCTCTGAGCCACTTTACATAGACTGATCAAAGTGACATTGGCCAATGAGTAAAATATATTAGCAGCTAGACAGAGGAGCCTCCAATGGAGGTTTGTCATGACAGCCTTCCAAATTGACACAATTTTTTAACCAGCTGCAAGTTAGTCATTTATACTGATATTTCATTCACCGAATCAGAATGTTTACAGTGCTGTTGAATTAAAGCTCTTGTGTGCAGCAGCAACTGATAAAGACAGTCATTTCTGGTGGTGTAGTTGCTATTGGTTTCTTAATATTGAATTGTGAGTAGCAGGCGATAATCAATACCTAATGACATCATACAGAAAAGCAAGCAAAACATGTTTCAGATGAGGCTTGAAATCACATCAGCATTGCTTAATAGATACTGACGCGCCTAACTCTCATTTCTACCTTATATAGACAGGCCCGGCGCTCCCATTAGGAGAGGTTAGGCAATTGCCTAGGGCGCCGGGACCTGCAGGGCGCCTCGAAATGAAAAAAAACTGGAAATCCACGGGGAGGAGAGGAGGGAAGGGGCTATTGAATCTTACCTGCATGAAGCTGCTCCTCTCTGCTCTGTCTTCTCCCCTCCGCTCACTGACGGTGACAGGCCGTGATGAGGATGTCATCATCACGGCCCGACAGTGTCTGTGAGTGCAGGGGAGAAGACAGAGCAGAGAGGAGCAGCTTCATGCAGGTAAGTTAAAGAAAGACATGGGGAGGGGTGGGGAGGGAAGCGCAGCGGCGATTTTCAAAGGGGGGGGCAGCGGCGATTTTTAAAGGGGGGGCGGTGATTTTCACATGGGGGGTCGGCGATTTTCACATGGGGGGGCGGCGATTTTCAGACTGTGCCTAGGGCGCCAAGGACCATAGCACCGGCGCTGTAAATAGAATAAGGACTAACAAGTAGTAAATTATAAATGCATGGGTTGATCATCTTCATTCACTTACCTTTAATTCTATGTGAAGTCTTTGTACCTAAGAATCCAATAGGGTGGCTGGTAGAAGTAAAATTACAAACAGTTGCGATTGTGTGTTTGTATTACTGTACATTTTTATGTATCCCTATGTGTATATTGCTGGGAATCCATGCCATTGTTGTCCAGGGTAATCTTTTCAAAAACATAATTCCTGTGAATGTAAGAATTTGAATGACATGTGTATGCAATGGAGCCCAGG
Organism: Mixophyes fleayi; assembly: GCF_038048845.1. NCBI lineage: Eukaryota > Metazoa > Chordata > Amphibia > Anura > Limnodynastidae > Mixophyes > Mixophyes fleayi. The sequence continues at coordinate 69,386,157 of NC_134405.1, forward strand.
GAAAACAGACACTCATACGAACACTACAGAAAGGAAAGTTGCTCAATCAATTTATAGGTTCATAGCAGGTGCTTGAAAGGGTGGGGTTATCCAGATACATACTAACACGTAGGGCCTGGTTCATCAAGGCACGTATCTGCACATTTTGAGCGTATAGTGCACAAAATCACTCTGCCCATATCCCAGTATCGGGAGACACGGACGTGAATGCAGCCCTGTCTGCTGCGTCTTTTGACACAAAGGACACTTGCGACGGCATACGATTTCGGGGAGTGACGTGGGCAGGGAAGGGGCGTTTTGCTGTAGTAAATTTACAGTAAGGGCATTGCAAACTCAAGCGCACGCAGCCATGTCCGAATCCAGCTCTGGGCATCGCAAAGTTACTTGTTTTTCTGCCGTATCTCTTACTCCAGCTACAGGACTAGTCTAAGTCCTGATCAGCAGTGATGACAGCCTCATGTGCATGCTATAACATGTGCTTGCAATCACAAGCAACTGTAAAAATGTATTTTATGCTCACTAGACATTAACAGCTATTTAATAAATGTATTTCATAGCAAAAAAAAGAAAATAAAAACTTTTTTTAAAAAACTGTTTTATCATTATATTATTACCAAGTGACATAAATTCAATATTTTTTTTTTGCTTTTATGAATTTGTAATCCACATAGGTATTGGACGTATACTGCAGCATCTTGTGTAGTAGAACAAAGCAGACCTACACCCGATATCGACAGCACATGTATCTTAAGATCCTTGCCTTGTTGAATTCAGGAGTACGCAAAGCCTAAATACGTGCATTTAGTACTAAACTCAGGTTGCACTCAAAATGCGTGCCCTCATGAATCAGGCCCATAGTCTTTAAACACTTTCATAATAAAAACTGACCAACCTCAAATTAAATTTATTGTTCATTGTAGTTAAGTTGACAAGTAGGAGGGACTATAGTTCTTCTGCTGTCCTTTTAAAAATCATTTCTGTTTCAAAATCTCTCTAGGGGTTGCAAAAACAACAAATTGGTTGTCATTTACACAGATTAAGGATCTCAGCTCTCAGCATGTCTTGTGAAGGCAAAGGTAGGAGGAGGAGGTGTATTCTACATCATACCTGCCTACTCTCCCGGAGGCTGAACGATTTTGGGGAGTCCTCACGGACTCCCGGAAGAGAAGCCAAAACTCCCGAAATTTGGCGAAATTCACGGCAGTGAATGGATGGGGCGGGGCTTCATCACACATTTAAGCTCCGCCCCTCCATTCAATGCCGAGAATTTCTGCTTTTTATAGTGGGGCGGGGCTATGGTGACGCGAAATGTCACCACGCCCTCCTCCTACCCCATGTCACATGACTTTTCCCCTGAATCTTGAAAGTGAGCATGTTCTACATTGTACAGAGCATCTGCTTCAAGTAAATTTTTGGGGAAACATTATTACTTTCCATTCAATGCCGAGAATTTCTGCTTTTTATAGTGGGGGCGGGGCTATGGTGACGCGAAATGTCACCACACCCTCCTCCTACCCCATGTCACATGACTTTTCCCCCGAATCTTGAAAGTGAGCATGTTCTACATTGTACAGAGCATCTGCTTTCAAGTAAATTTTTGGGGAAACATTATTACTTTCTGAACTCCAAATACACATGTAATCAGTAATAAAGAAATAAAGTACCAGTGTATTTATACCTTTATATAGGACTCTTCCTAAGTAATATTTACAATAGTATTAAAAGGCAGACAAGCCTGATTAGTTAATGGCATGGTTAGTAACTAAATAGCTTCATTAAACAAAAACTGTACATAAACACAATTTGAAGGCAATATAGTCTTGAGTTCTATCTGATAACACAGGGTTTATAAATTTCACCACCTGCTTATACCTATAATTCTGTAATCACTTATAAGTGACATTGTGTAACAGCTCCCTGCAGTCTTGGAGCAGGAAAGATAGTCATAAACGCAAATAAGAAAAATAATGTATATCACTACGGACCTCCTTCATTAAATAGTCAGGTTTGGGAACTGTAAGATTCATCTGGAAGTAAGTTGGTATGAAGAATATAGACAGCTTGTTGTATAGTAGCTTTCACTGGGATGCTGATGAACTTTACAGTCTCACTATTCATCCTTCAATGGCACCAAATGTCCCTCAGCGTAAGATATTGTAGGAATCCAATTTACAAATTCATATCAAAAACAGGACATTATACAGACAAAGTCAATTCATATGCGTCCTTCGGGAGTTCCATACAGAATTGTCAAACGCAGAGAGAAGATGCATAAACATACTCTAGTCATCTATGCACTGTGGGCCGGATGCAGAGTTGGGTGTAATTTACGTCAAACAAAGCACGCACAATTAGCGTATTTACACCCAAATGCTGAGCCATTCGCAGCTGAAGATCCATGTAGGTCTGCACTAGTAGCATATTCACCCGGTTTACACCAGGCACACATAACGGACACTTATGTCCGTCTTGCGCCATGTTTTTATCCATTTGTTTTATATGCAAGAAACGCATTCGCAATTAGTCGTCAATAAAACTTTCAAACCTTTCTAGTGCAGCAGAAACAAGTTCCCGTCTCGTGTACGAAAAAAAAAGCATTACTTAAACACAGACACGAAAACATAATATATGCCCGAGCGACAAAGAAAGCACCAATTAGTGTTGCAAGAGCAAACAGCCAATTACAAGAGTTTGGATGGTGTCTGAGACTGTATTTACCATCATCTGCTATTTACACCTGCTTCTGGCCACACACAAATAATACAGCTGTCTCGGGCGTATTTGCGTCTTTTTCCCGGCCTGCATCCGTTTACAGTTGCACAAACATGCCCTTAATATATTGACTGTACTCTGCATGGGCGCATATGTGTGTGCTCACTTTCTGGGCCTGCTCAGAGGGATTTTAACGTAAGATATACTACGCAAACTAATGTAGTACTCACCATGCCTCAGCCCGTATGTGTATATACATTACGGACACACACTGTAAATGCAGGCACACGCTCATAAATGCGAGTCATTGTCACATTAAATGGATGAAGTGGTTGAAACATGATTTTTACATGATGGTCGGCACAGTTTAGAGGACAGTTTAGAGATTTCAAATGCACGTTTTTTTAAAATATATGTGCATTTGAACAAATGCAAAAAGCAGTGCCGGACCACATTGCCTGCAGTTAATATATCCCCACAAGAGCTTGGACAGACCTGTCAAAGTTTTACTATGCGCCACTGTCATTTCTAGTTATGCATTTGCAACTATCAAAAACAAGCAATGTCTGCTTGTTCACTGGCATCCTATAAATCTCCTTGCTACAATGCTTCCATGTCATACCGTTGTCACAACGGATAATGAGAGTTGACCATTTCCATTATCATAGAAATTACTATACGCCAACCCAACATTGAGAGTCATCGTCAGGGCAGAACTAAACCATAGTAAATAAATATTTATTACACATTTTTTTGTATGTATGGGCAGCATGGTGACTCAGTGGTTAGCACTTCTGCCTCACAGTACTGCACTGCACTGGGGTTGTGAGTTCGATTCCTGATCATGGCCTTGTCAGTGTGGAGTTTGTATGTTCTCACTATGTATAGGTGGGTTTCCTCTGGGTGTTGCTGTTTTCTCACAATTTTGTCAGCAGCCAAATAAACTCACATACGGTAGGTGAATGCGAGCGGGGCCTTCTCACCTCTTTGTCTGTTTTACCCAGTTTGTTTTTTAGTTTACTATGTTTGTTCCCAATTGTAAAGCGCTACGGAATATGTTGGAGCAATATAAATAAATGATGATCATGAAATATTCTCTGTAGAGCTCTGTGGAATTGATAGCGCCATATAAATAAATGGTGGTGATGATGTTGGTGATGTATAGATGCTCCTTGCATTGAATTTTTTTTTTTACAAAAGTTGTATTTCTATTTTCATACACAGCATTTTTTAACACTTCTAGATTTGAGCTCTTCTGTATAAACATCTTCAACCTCTGTTAACACAAACTCCATTGTTTTACACTATTATAATTATTGTCTCTTCTATGATTAATATTCAACTTTGAAAACTGCACAAATCTGTGGAACATAAAAGCGCTGCTCATGGAAATAAAATGTTCTAAAAACAACAGCTGTGACAACATATTCTCACGACGTTACTTTTCAATGTTCCATTTGTGCAGAACCTCTGACCTATTGTAAACTAAATTCATTTTAGTGTGTGAACACAGCTGGAACGAAGATCAATTAATTCTGCTTTGTGATGTGGTGCGAGTAGGACTGGGAACACTTAAGGCCAAATTCCGCCAATGGTACATGTAAAGTTTTGCAGCTAAATGCAGGATGAGGCAAATATTCAACAGAACACTGCTTTATAATGTCAGGTATGGCTGGAAAAAAGGTGAGTTATGTACAACAGGAAACACAACAGAGAGCAGATCCCCAAGGCTGTCTGTCAAGATAGTAAGTATGGGACTTTATTTAATGTAACTCCAACTTTTAAACACAAAGAACTGCTTTGTTTTACTGGGCTGGTACGGTTTTTCGGTTTCGAAAAATCTGACACCCACTTCAGCTACGAAAAAAAAATCAGAAATTTTTAAAAAGCGATGTTAATATTTATAGACTTACCTTTAAAGCGACTCTGCAGATCACTGATGGACCCGAATGCTGACCACAAGTGATTTGATTGAAGAGGTGTTCGGCACTACGGTTTACTGTCATCGCGACTTGTATTCATCTGAATTTAAAGTGGCAATGTCGGCCCCCGCAGGTTAAGTGTTTAAACAATTAACCCGATATTGGCACTTTAAATTCAGATGAATACAAGTCACGATGACAGTGAACAGTAGTGCCAGACACCTCTTCAATCAAAATCAATTGCGGTCAGCATTTGGGTCCATCGGTGCTCTGCAGAGTCGCTTTAAAGGTAAGTCTATAAATATTAACATCGCTTTTTAAAACTTTCGGCTTTGTTTTGTAGGTGAAGTGGTTGTCGGAATAGTGGTTTTACTACATGTGGATTTTGAGTTCCAAACAAGTTGCACTTGTACAGTAAGGAGATGCGGCTTATTCTGAGTATGCTGCATCTTACCCTACATCTGGTGTAACAACTCCACTTACTCTACCCAGGTGCAAAGATTTATTGCTGCTGCTGAACATCAGCAGCATGGATCTTTGCAATGTTGAAAAGAAATACAATAAATAAATGTAAAAAACCTGACGTGCCTCCTTCACCCAAAGTGGACTGAGCACAAGTGCCTACCGACTAAACTGAATACTGCTAATGCAGGGGGACAAAAATCTTATTTTTTACTATGGAGTACTACATGCCCCACTTTGGTTTTTATGTTCTACTAGAGTCAGTATACACTTGCAACCATGGGCATGCTAGCGCTGGTAGTTCTTCCACATACTAAAATGCTATTTTTAAACTATGTTTCAGATATTACCCCAGAATCAATGATGGGCTACCACCATGGGTCTAATGGGTGGCCCTCAGTAATAAATTAAAACAATGCAAAACGAATAGAAAGAGACACCTATCTACAGGGGAGGATTGTGAACTTAAAGTGACTTTAGAAAATTTCCAAAAGTGGCCCTGATGGGCAACGCTAAACCAACTGTAGGCAGGGCCAATCCAGAAGCAGGCTGGGTAAGCACGCCATTTTCCCTAGCCACATCAGTGGTTGGCGAGCCTAATGCAAACCGCAAAATTTGGCAGTGTCACAGCAACACAAGGAAAAGCTTGTCGCAGTATGAGCACCTAACACACAAGTAGGCTAAGCGTTGCATTGCTAGGTGGAGCAAACACAAGCAGGATTATACAGCATTGTACAACTTCAAAAATATCAGTAAATAGCAGTAACAACATAGACAGTGTTGTTCTCTCTTACCTGTTCTTGCTGCTTTCACTATCTGCTGTTCCTTCTTACCTGTTCTTGCTGCTTTCACTATCTGCTGTTCCTTCTTACCTGTTCTTGCTGCTTTCACTATCTGCTGTTCCTTCTTACCTGTTCTTGCTGCTTTCACTATCTGCTGTTCCTTCTTACCTGTTCTTGCTGCTTTCACTATCTGCTGTTCCTTCTTACCTGTTCTTGCTGCTTTCACTATCTGCTGTTCCTTCTTACCTGTTCTTGCTGCTTTCACTATCTGCTGTTCCTTCTTACCTGTTCTTGGTCTTTGTTGCCAGTTGGCTGGCTCCTGTTTTGAAAATTTACAAAATTGCATTATAATACAAAATGTTAAAAACTATGGAAGATTAGGCTCTTTAGTTAAGCAACACTCCATTATGGCCAGGTAAAACTATCCCCTAGAACAAGCATGTTAAACACCTGACCCATGTGGTGGGAGGCAGATTACTCACTGCTCTGCTCTCTGGAAATTTCAGCTATATGAGGGCTAGCATTGTCCCAAAGGCATACAGTATAAGCGAACAGGTTGTTTGAGATCCTGCATTTAGCCCATGCAAGAGTTAATGTTTTAGCCTAGTATGGCTGCCAGGGACTGGCCAATAACAAGAGGTTAAGAGGGAAGTCTGGGATACCACGGATAAATTTATCAAGCTGCAAGTTTGAAAAGTGGCGATGTTTCCTATAGCAACCAATCAGATTCTAACTATCATTTTGTAGAATGTACTAAATAAATGATAACTATCATTTGATTGGTTGCTATAGGCAACATCTCCACTTTTCAAACGGAAACTCGCAGCTTGATGTTTAACATGTTTTTTCTTCCAGAAGGGTGTGTCGGGGAAGGAGGACAATCAGCAGCCATAGAAGACGAATTGTGTGGCGGTGGAACACTCTGCCTCAAAAAGAGAGGCTCATTATTAGTAACACTTCCCCTCTGGGGGAATTATGAGGCAACATCTGTGGGGGTGGTCCCCAGCTAAAGAGCCAAAGGAGAAGGATTGGGGCCTCATAGCTTAGAAGCATCAGGAGCGTACGATCTCCCCACTATGGTTTTAGTAATGGCTGGTAGCTGATTGGCCTATGCATTTTTTTACCACCACTGAAATTAATTTAATTCAATAAATTTGTGACCGTTCACATCCAAGCAAGCCTCCTGTGTTATTATTTGCTAGTTAAGTGAAGAGTTGTCAGGGTGCATAATACAAAGGAAACTTCGATTGAACCACTAGGTGGCTTAATCTTCTGGAAAGCCAAGTTGTGGTTGTCCCCTCCTCCATCTTAAGACATAATAGGAGGAAGGAAACTCTACTTGCCAGTTCATGTAGCTACAGACAAAGGCCCAGAGCAGTGGTTTCTATATGCAAACTGTACTCCTCCTCCAATCACATCACATGTTGGAGGAGGATACAGACACTGCAGCTTCGGAATCTGCAGTAGTATAAATAGTAAGATGAGATGAGAGATACTGCAAAATCCTTCTCTTCTCTCCTCCATGGAGAGCGGGAAGCAGAAAACTGGAAAATCATCTCCGCTTTCCTGGAGAGAAGGAAAAACACTTGTGCTCGGGGAGAAGGAGGAGGCGTTATACATCAAGTTTTTATTTATTTAATTATTTTATATTTTATATATACATTTCAAATGTCAGTTATTAACTAAATTGATGATCAAGACTGGCTTATTTAGTATTAAGTCTTATCAAGCTACACTCAACCCAGCATCCATTGTGTCTCCTCTATTACTCTCACACAGCATTGCAATTTTAAATTAGCTGGGCTATCACCAAGAATGCCAAGAAAAGTGCATTATTATAGGTGTGAGAACACTGGGCGCTAGTCCCGATCCCCCAAAAAGTATTTGGCCCATTAGCTTCAATTCAGGGTAAGGTGACTGCACCAAGCAATGATGAAGCAAAGAACATGAGGTTTACTATTGGTCTACGCAGTCACACCACCCAAGGGTGGGCGGTCAGTACGGACCAAGAAGTTGATATACTATTGGCTGTCACTGTCACAGAAGCTGACAGAACAATGTAGATCGGGAAAAGACATTTTTGTGAAATGTAAAATACTTAAGAGTGTATATTTACAGGTTTTTATGTTAGTCTGGAAGTGTACTGAAGAGCCATGTAAGTATAAAACTATTAACACTAACATAACAGACAATGGTTCATAAAAGACATCTCAAATATCCTAACTTCCCTGAGTTACTTATTGGATAGATCCACCTTTTCCCTTAAAACATATGAGACCACAAGATCAATTTTATAAATACCAGCCTCTTCCTAACTTTTTTCCTGGTTAGAAGCATTTGCTTTCAGTTTATCTGACGTTACTTGCAGTAGAAAATTCTGGAAGGTGATAGTAGCATTTTAGACAGCTTTGAAAATCACCAGTGTAAAACTATTCGAATGTTGAATTTCAAGCTGAAAAGTGACAGATTTCTGAAACACTGAGCTAAATTGGCTGATTGATGGTATGCAGCATGTCACAGAATCACACAGAAACAATGGGATTCTACAGTCTGCCTGGTTTAGCTTCGTCCACCATGGAGGCGCGGGGTCTAGCATGGCAAAGATTTTTGCCAGGGACCTCTGCAAGAAGTGGTCTTTGATGCTTACACCATCCATGTCGTGGTTCTCTGGATGAGGGGAGACCAGAATTGGAAGGCTAGGATATGAGGATAACAGATACCGGATACAGGAAACCAGGAAACAGATACAGGATACCAGGAAACCAGGCTTAGCTGAGAAGCATATAACGCTGGTTACAAGGATCTGCTGAATAGGAATGAAAACAGGATACCTGATAGGAGGTAGCTGAGTAGCTGAGAAGCATATAATGCTGGATATCAGGATCAGCTAAATAGGAACGGAAACAGGGTACCAGAATCACCTGAGAAGCATACAGCGCTGGATACCAAGATCTGCTAAATAGAAACAGATACATGATATCAGAATTCACAAGGAAAATACAAGATGACAAGAACCAGCAGGCTTTCTGGACATGAAGATCTGGCACCATATTGCCAAAACAGGTGCCTTAAATAGACTGGAGGATGAGGTGGATTGTAAAGTAATCAGCCAATGGCTGAACAGGGAAAACTATAAAAGATGGGAGTGTGCAAACAGAACCTCCTAAATTTGACATGGAATTTGTTCAGAAGAGTAGGAGCATGTACATAAAATTAGTCAACCCAAGTTTCTTCTTGAGGACCAAAGCCCTTTCAGTCCAACAAGTGTTGAATCTTTCCTTGGGAACGCCTGAAAACAAGGATCTGTTATGTCGAAGTCGTATAATTGGATGAACGAAAGTATATTAATTAATATTGTTTTGCCGTGCGATTGCGATCCGTATGTCACGTAATGCGTGGCATGGTGCGATTGCACGGTAAAATGCGCACGCACGCACACGCACTATAACATTTTGTTTCACATATATATTTATAGATTCCATTCCAAAGTGATTAATGAGCAGATAGTATTTGGTTTATTATTAGTTTATATATTATGATTATATGTACACTTTAGTGTTATTTAAGGTTCAGGTTATAGGAAATGTGTCATGTCTGATATCATACTAATCCCCTATTCATCAGCAGCTGTCCGGTTCCATCGCCGAAGAAATCGCATATTGCATACTCTAGTTATTGATGTTAGGGAATAAATAGCCAGAGTGATATCAGATGGTAAAATGCTAATGAACAAATTGTAGTGGAGCACATCCCCTGGAGAGATGACCCCCACCTTTGGATTCCTTAGTCTGAACTAGCCTATGACCTGTTTACCCTGGACCCACCCGAAGTCTGAACCTATAGAAACAAGCCACGTGTTTTCTATTGTTCTCTGTAACACTGAATGTATATATAATTATAGCTGCTCATCCAGTCTTCAGTCTATTATTATTATTAATATTTATTTATAAGGCGCCACAAGGCATCCGCAGCGCCGTACAGAGACAAACAAAATCACAATACAATGGGAGACAGCACAGTACAGTAAACACAGCAACTCAGTACGCTCAATGCACAGCTAGAGAGGGCGGGGAAGGGGGAGGGAGGATCCGCAAACAACGGGGCCCAAGAAGGAGGGCGCGGAAGACAGGGAGACCCCCAGGGGGGAGGAGGGAGCGAGAGTGGATGTGGGGTGGAGGACCCTCGAGGAGGAGGGCTAAGTAGCTGGAGAGCAGAGTTAGAAGTGGTGGAAACAGGAGGAGAGATGGCCCTGCTCAGAGGAGCGTACAATCTAAGGGGAGGGGTGGACAGACAGAGAGACGCAGGGGAGAGAGGGAGAGTAGGGGGACAGAGGCAGAAGATAAGGTAGGAAGTTAAGTGGGAGACAGAAAGGCTTTAAGAAAAAGGTGGGTTTTTAGGGCCCGTTTGAAGCTGGACAGATTAGGGGAAGTTCTGATGGAGGGAGGGAGCTTGTTCCAGTGGAGGGGGGCAGCGCGGGCGAAGTTTTGGATACGCGCGTGGGAGGAGGTTATAAGGGGGGAAGAGAGGCGACGGTCAGAGGCAGAACGGAGAGGGCGGGATGGAGCATGAATAGAGAGGAGGGTGGAGATGTAGGGCGCAGTGGAGTTGGCGAGGGCCTTGTAGGTGAGTGTGAGGAGCTTAAAGAGGATTCTGAAGGGGAATGGGAGCCAGTGAAGGGCTAGGTAGAGGGGGGAGACAAAAGAGGAGCGGCGAGAGAGGAAAATAAGCCTAGCTGCAGCGTTAAGGACGGATCGAAGGGGATCGAGATGAGAGTGGGGGAGGCCAGTGAGGAGGAGGTTGCAGTAGTCCAGGCGGGAGATGATCAGAGAGTAGATAAGGCATTTGGTGGCATCTTGGGAGAGGAAGGGCCGGATGCGAGCGATGTTGCGCAGCTGGAAGCGGCAGGATTTAGCAAGAGAGAGGATGTGGGGTCCAAAGGAGAGAGAGGAGTCGAGGATGACACCAAGGCAGCGAAGTTGGGGGACAGGGGAGATAGAGGTGTTGTCGACAGTGATGGAGAGGTCAGAAGGGGATGGGGTATGAGAGGGAGGAAAAACTATGAGCTCAGTTTTGGCAAGGTTAAGTTTGAGGAATCGAGAGGACATCCAGGAGGAGATGGCAGAGAGGCAGGCGGACACCCTAGAGAGGAGGGAGGGAGAGAGATCAGGAGAGGAGAGGTATAGTTGAGTGTCGTCAGCGTAAAGGTGGTAGCTGAAGCCGAAGGAGCTGATGAGTTCACCCAGGGAGGAGGTGTATAGAGAGAAGAGTAAGGGTCCCAGAACAGAGCCCTGAGGGACCCCGACTGGAAGGGTGGATGGGGGGGAGAGAGATCCAGAGGTGGTGACAGAGAAGGAACGGTGAGTAAGGTAAGAGGTGAACCAGGACAGGACTGGGCCGGAGAGGCCGAAAGACTGGAGGGTGTGAAGGAGGAGGGGGTGGTCAACGGTGTCAAAGGCTGCAGAGAGGTCAAGGAGGATGAGAAGGGAGAAGTGGCCCCTGGCTTTTGCAGAGAGGAGGTCATTGGTGACTTTAGCCAGGGCAGTTTCAGTGGAGTGGAGGGGGCGGAAACCAGACTGGAGAGGATCAAGGAGAGAGTATTCAGAAAGGTAGGAGGTGAGACGGCTGCAGACGAGCCTCTCGAGAATTTTGGAGGCAAAAGGGAGAAGAGATATGGGGCGATAGTTCGAGAGAGAAGTGGGGTCGAGATTAGGTTTCTTAAGAATGGGGGATACGAGAGCATGTTTGAAGGAGGAGGGGAAGATGCCAGTGGAGAGGGAGAGATTAAAGAGGTGAGCGAGGTGGGAGCAGGTGGTGGGGAAAAGGGAGCGAAGAAGGTGGGAGGGGATGGGATCCAGGGGGCAGGTAGTGGGGGGGGAGGATAAAATGAGAGAGTGGACTTCCTCGCCAGTGTGGGACGGAAGGAGTGGAGGTGAAGGTGGTTCGGGGGGAGGACAGAAGAGTGGGAGGGGTGGAAGAGAGAGTGGAGGAGGAGATTTCAAGTCGGATGGCCTCGATTTTAGAGGAGAAGAAGGAGGCGAAATCAGAGGCAGTCAGGGAGGAGGGGGTGGGGGGGAGGGGAGGGGGCCAAGAGAGTGCTGAAGGTGGCAAAAAGGCGGCGGGGGTTAGAGGACTGGGAAGAGATGAGGGATTTAAAGCGAGAGAGAGCTGTAGGATGAAAGGATGAATTTAAAGTGGAGGAAGTCAGCCAGGGAGCGGGATTTTCTCCAGTGACGTTCGGCAGAACGGGAGCATTTTTGGAAGAAGCGGGTAAATTTGGAGTGCCAGGGTTGGGGTTTGGAGCAGCGGGGGTGGACGGAGTGGGCAGGGGCGACCGCGTCCAGAGCGGAGGTGAGGGTGTGATTGTAGAGGGAGACCGCCTGGTTGGGGCAGGCCTGGGAGGAAAGGGGAGAAAGGAGGGTATCGAGAGAGGAGGACAGAGAGGCAGGGTCAAGAGCATCGAGGTTGCGTATGGACAGAGTAGGTTTGGGCAGGGGGAGGGGAGTAGGAGAAGAGGAGAGAGAGAAGGAGAGAAGATGGTGGTCGGATAGAGGAAAGGGAGAGATGGAGAAGTCGGAGAGATTACATAGGTAGGAGAAGACAAGATCAAGGGAGTGACCAAGGCAGTGGGTAGAGGAGGAGGTCCATTGGGTGAGACCAAGGGAGGAAGAGAGGGTGAGCAGTTTGCTGGAAGCAGGGTAGGTGGGGTTGTCGATGGGGATATTAAAGTCACCGAGAATGATCGAGGGGAGATCGGAGGAGAGGTAGTGAGGAAGCCAGCTAGCAAAGTTGTCAAGGAAGAGGGAGGTGGGGCCAGGGGGGCGGTAGATGACAGTGACGCGGAGATGGATGGGGTAGAAGAGGCGGATGGAGTGAGCTTCAAAAGAGGAGAAGGAGAGGGAGGGTTCAGGGGGAATGACACGAAAAGTACAGGTGGAGGAGAGGAGGAGGCCAACTCCACCGCCAGGGCGGGCACCAGGCCTGGCGGAGTGGGTGAAGGAGAGGCCACCATAGGAGAGGGCAGCGGGGGAAGTAGTATCAGAATCGGAGAGCCAGGTTTCAGTAACGGCAAGAAGGTTAAAGGAGTTGGATAGAAAGAGGTCGTGGATAGCAGTGAGCTTGTTGCGGACGGATCTGGCATTCCAGAGGGCACAGAAGAAAGGGGGAGAGAAGAGGGGGGAAATGGGGATGAGGTTAGCAAGATGAGCAGCGCGCGGGCGATGGCGGGGAGGAATGGGAGAGGTAGGGCGGGGGAGAGTATGGGTATGGAGTGAGAGCGGGGAGGCATAGTAGGGAGAGAGAGTAACAGAACAGTGAAATAGTGGGGACAGTGAAAAACAGGTAAGAACAAAGGCAGGAAGACAATGAAAAGGTGGAAGATAATAACGAATTAGGGCGTGGAGGGCATGGAACAACAGTACAGTGAGATAATAAGGACAATGAAGACAGGTAAGAATGATAGCAGAACAGTAAGATAGTAAGGACAGCGGATAACAGGTAAGAATAAGCAGGGAGACAATAGCAAGATGGAGGACAATAACCAATTAGGGCATGGAAGGCAAAGAATAATAGAAGGAGAGGTAATAAGGACAATGGAAATAGGCAAGAATAATAACAGGTAAAACTAGTTGCTGGTAAATATAAAATCAGGAAAAACAAGATAAAGGCATATAAATAGTAGAATAATAACAGGTAAAAAGTAGAAACTTGTAAATGTACAATCAGGAAAAACAAAATAATGGCATATAAAATAATGTTTTATATGCAGTTGATGCAGTTAAGCCAGGGATTCAGCAGGAGAAGGGTTAACTGACAAGTTGGGTCGATACACAGTAGATCAGTTGATGCAGGTAAGCCAGGGATTCAGCAGGAGAAGGGTTAATTGACAAGCCGGGTCGGTACACAGTAGATCAGTTGATGCAGATAAGCCAGAGATTCAGCAGGAGAAGGGTTAATTGACAAGCCGGGTCGGTACACAGTAGATCAGTTGATGCAGATAAGCCAGGGATTCAGCAGGAGAAGGGTTAATTGACAAGCCGGGTCGGTACACAGTAGATCAGTTGGTGCAGATAAGCCAGGGATTCAGCAGGAGAAGGGTTAACTGACAAGTCGGGTCGATACACAGTAGATCAGTTGTGTTTAGCTATTTATCCAAGCTGAATGCATAAACCTAATTAATGATCAGGTATTCTGCATAATTATTTGGGATATCTCCCTAACCAAATAGGGTGTGTATATGTTTAGAACAGTAAATTTCCCACCTTGGATTGCTATGTGTAGAAGGATATATTGTCTTTCAGGGTCAAGTATGGTATTTGGGACACTATATTGTAAATGTTTGCTCATTAATATGGCTTATCTTCTCTTCTTTTTAGATTAGGGGACCAAAATGCAGTCTTGGATACAGAATTTGCTAATGTGAATAGAAACATAGAAAGGTAGAATTTGACAGCAGATAAGAATCACTTGGTCCATCTAGTCTGGCCATTTTTTAACCTATGGTAACCTCAATTTATAGGGTTAATTGACAAGCCGGGTCGGTACTCTGACCACAGTATTCTAAACAGATATACTGTTCACTGGGGCCCGTGGTAGCGCAGCGATAGCAGCGGTATGTATTTATCTTTTGGTATTGGCTGTACTGTACTGTATTATACTACAATCATGTATTGAACTGTTAAACTTTACATCTGCTAAAATAAATCACTTTGTGCGTTAGAAACACAATACAATCGCTTGGGCAATGCTTATTTGAAAACGATAAAATTACTTTAATAGTTTAACTTCTAATCTGTCCCTGTGCTGGGTACAGATTACAGATGGTAGAGAATACATATAAGAAAAATGATTAATAATGAGTGGTTTCAATAAAGAGATGTGGAAGGTATTGGAGATGCAAAGTGAAGGTGGCAACATCAGCTTGAATGCCACTGGGTTAAACTCTTGAAGAATTTTGAAAGATCCAATCTACTTGAGCGCAAATTTCATACATGGAACTTTTGAACGTATGTCTAGTTGAAAGCCAGACTCTCTACCCCTTATTTAGTGCACGCTTAACACATTGTTTCTTGTAAAAAAAAAATACTAGCGTTTGGAGGATATCTTGAGGCTCTTAATTACATTAGATCAAACAGTAGAGAAACCCTGAAAGAATGAATTAACTGCTGTAAGGAAGAAAATTTTGGAACTAGTGGATAAGGTCCATACACAGTTAAGGAAATGAGGAGAAGAGGAAAAAGATTGTCCTGTACGAATTCAGCCCATAGGAGTAGGTCCGTCCAATTATCTTGATTAGAAAAAGTGTATATCTTAATAAAGTCTCTATTCATTTATTCTCTCAGTTTGAACATTAGATTGGGGATTGTAGGCCAAGGGAAAGTTGCGACAGATAGTAATATATTTACAAAGGGATCTCCTAAATTTAGAAATGAATTGACCTCCACGGTCTGAAACAATCTCCCGGGTATTCATGTAGATAGAAAATTTCTTTGACAAACATTTTAGCAAGGGTTGAGGCAATATGTAAAACAGTTAGTTGGATGAAATGGACCATTTTAGAGAAATGATACAAAACTACTACAATGTGAGACCAGTCTCACAGGAATGGGTAAAGGAAAAACAGGACCAAAGGGTGCTAGATGAGGCATCTTGTGTTGAGCACAAGTTGTACAGGCAGAAACAAATGACCCTACATCCAGACAAAGGGTTGGCCACTAATACTTCCTTAACATGAAATCCTGAGTTTTTTTGAGAAATGGCATTGCCAGAGAAGTGAGAAGAATGCACCCATAGTAGAAGTTTCTTTTGAAAGTTGGGTGGAGCAAAAGTCTTCCCGGGAGGAGGAGTCACAGGGAGATCCACAGAGTCAAATAGCAGGAATTTGGGATTCAGTATAGCATGATTTTCTGGACCTTTAAGGTTCTGATCATCTTCAAATGCACAAGAGTGAGCATCCGCTTTCTCGTTCCGGTTCTCTGATGTAAAGTTAATATGAAGATCAAATTGAGGGAAATACAGAGACTAGAGGGCTTGGTGAGGACTTAAATATTGAGTAGATTGGAGATACAGCAGATTGTCATGATCCGTAAAGATAGTTACAGGAAAGCAAGAACCTTTAAGAAGATATCTTCATTCAGTGAGGGAGAGTTTAATGGCCAGAAGTTCCTTATCCCCAATTAAATAATTTCTCTCGGCTGGGAGGAATTTTCGAGAGAAAAAACTGCAAGGGTGCAACTTCCCTGTGAAAGATCTTTAGGAAAGAACAGCTAAGGCTGGGTATACACTATAGAATTTTCCGGTCAATGCGTTATCTACCTACAACAGAAGTTCCGATCAGTCCATCGATTAACGCCTACACACTATACATGATTTAAACAATTTTTGCATGACTAACCATCCGAGCAGAGATTATTGTCTGTCATAACGTAATCATCATCATCATCACCATTTATTTATATAGCGCCACTGATTACGCAGCGCTGTACAGAGAACTCATTCACATCAGTCCCTGCCCCATTGGGGCTTACAGTCTAAATTCCCTAACACACACACACACAGACAGACACACACATCTCAAAAGATTGTGACTTCATACACACTGAAACGATATATGACCTCCCTGCAGCAATATAGCAAATAAATTTAAATAAATGGCTAAATATCACCAGTAAAAAACTCCCACAAACGCAGATTCCAGAAAAGGAAAGATCGCCATTTAGTCTATAGCACATATTTGTGTATAGTCTATGCTCGTTCACAACTGCACATTTACTACGGTTTATTTTACAATTTATTTTAATATAATGGCCACAGTTGAACAACAACAATCTTGTGGTATTTTGCTTGTTGCTATGGTAAGAATACTGAAAAATAGGAAAAAAAGAGAAGAAAAGGCTGCGCTGTGGAATGGTGATAATTACATTACAAATATAAATATAAATATGTATGTGTTTCTGGAGAAACTCTCAAATACATGAGAATAAGCAAAAAAGAATATTAATCAAAATAACATATTTAATAATCACAAAAAATCAATCAAATATCCACATCAATAAAAATAAAAAAAATATATAAAAAAAGGTATAACAATTGATAAATAGTAGTAAGACAACCACTGTAACACGTATTCTCAATAATAATTATTCGTTCTAATAGATCTATGCGTGCTGAAATTGATTATGACCGATAGGAATAAAAGAGAGGGAATACCCTCAAGTCCTTCTCCTGAACAAAACAATTGATCCAATTCCTTCAATTCCTGGTAAGAACACTGCAGCCACAGACCCGAAGGGAAAGAAGGAGGAACAATTGGACCTATTGAACCAAAGAGTGGTTCCAGAAGAAAGACTGTTTTCCTCGTATGCCCCTGCTGCAGGAGATATGGGGCAACAACCCTTATTACTTCAAAAATTTCCTGAGGATGAATGAACCCACATTCCAGGAGCTGCTCCAGCTTGTCACACCTCTCATCCAGAAAGAGGACACCCATATCTGCAGAGCAGAGACTGGTTGCTACCCTAAGATTTTTGGCCACATGATGGACACTGGCTGATCTGAAATATGCAATTTCACCACAAGCTCTGGGTTTGATTATACCTGAGACTTGTGAGGCTATTGTACAAGCTCTGTGTGGGCAATATATGAAGGTTGGTAAAAGATATACTCTGTTTTTTAAACAAGGTTATTTGTATTGAAATAGGAATTTATCATTTCATATAAAGGCATATGCATTTTCATATCATATAAATTAATATAGTGCATCTAAAACATAAAATAAAGGAACTCTAAAAAAAACAAAATACACAGGGGTCACAGCTGTTCATAATGCAAATGTTCACTGTTTTCCAATTGTGATGGACTTTCTGTGTACTGTAGCATACTTGTACTACTCATTGCATCATTATTATCATCATAATCATTTATTTATATAGCGCCAACATATTCCGTAGCGCTTTACAATTGGGGACAAACATAATAAACTAATAAACAAACTGGGTAAAACAGACAAAGAGGTGAGAAGGCCCTGCTCGCAAGCTTACAATCTATGGGACAATGGGAGATTGACACATGAGGTTAAGTTTACATTTTGCATTTTGGCCCAGGTAAAAGTGACTCATAAGCTAAATGATCCCGTCACACAACAATGTTGGTCAGGGGGTAGTTGTCTTGTGTGAAATTGTGTAACAGGCTAAAGGTAGTGAGGTTAAGAGGGTGGTTGAGGAATATTATAAGCTTGCAGAGAACGCTTGAAAGTTTGTAGACCAGAGGAGAGTCTTACTGTGTGAGGGAGAGAATTCCATAGAGTGGGTGCAGCCCGAAAAAAGTCCTGTAACCGGGAATGGGAGGATGTAATGAGGGTGGATAAGAGACGCAGATCTTGTGTAGAACGGAGTTGCCGAGTTGGGAGATATTTTGAGACAAGAGAGGAGATGTATGTTGGTGCAGCTTTGTTGATGGCCTTGTAGGTTAGTAAGAGTATTTTATATTGAATTCGGTACAAAACAGGCAGCCAGTGTAGAGACATTCAGAGTGATTCAACAGAGAAATAACAATTTGCAAGGAAAATCAGTTTTGCCGCAGCGTGCAAAATAGATTGTAGGGGTTTGAGTCTGTTTTTGGGAAGACCAGTAAGGAGGGAATTGCAATAGTCAATGCGGGAGATGATAAGTGCATGAATTAAGGTTTTTGCAGTGTCTTGCGTGAGATATGTGCGAATTCTGGAAATGTTCTTTAGATACATGTAGCAGGATTTAGATATAGAGTCAATGTGGGGAACAAAGGATAGGTGTGAGTCAAGGATTACACCTAGGCTTGTGGGGTGGGATTTATGGTCATGTTATCAACAGAGATAGAAATGTCAGATATGCTCTTGTTGGTGGGTTGCACTATCTGTTCCTGTGCTAAAAGTTCAGGGCAAATTATTCCGACATGGGTGCAAACACAAGGTTATTATACACTAATGATAGTTAACCACAATGTTCCACTCTGCAGCTGTAGCTGCTGTGAATGATCCATACCAACTGTGAACACCAATTTTCGGGTTACACAATTATAGAGGAGCCAGTCTGCCGCCAGCAGTGCGTGAAAAGATGGCAGATGAGGAACAGGTGCAGGAGAAAAGTGACAGAAGTAATGCAGGAGTGGAGGGGAATCATGAAGAAGGAATGCAATTGGAGGACGTTGAAAGAGCCAAGCCAATGAGCCCCAGGGAAATGGAGATGATAGTGAGATTGTTAGACCAGCACGGCTACGAATGCCAAAACGAAAATACCAAAAAGTATTATACAGAAACTCGTAAATCAGATTAGGCATAAACTTGGTAAAAATACGAAAACATTTCAAATCCAAAATTATGGTCTGACTTAAAAAAATAAAGAGCAAATAATGCTATTGAAAGTGAGTTTTAAAAGTGGTTCTTGATCAAATTTAAAACTAGTTAGTAAATGGTGTTAGTAATTAATGGTAACAAAAACAATTAGCATTATCACCAAAACTTTGACTTCTGTTTTCAGATTGAAGAATGCACAATGAAGTGTGCAGCATAGCTACTGAAAAGGTAAAAATGTAAGATGCTGTAACGACTATAAAACAAGAAATGACACAGATAGGATATGGAAAAATAAAAGAGGAACTTAAAGAAGGTAATAAAAATCGTTAAAAAATTGAAGCAAACATAAGGTGCACCCTGTTTCATTATATTAAAAAATGGCGTCTATATTTCAGTTGTTATAGACCAGCACAGCAGCATGCCTGGCCAAACCCAGGAGAGGTGATTTCAAGCAGTGCCCAAAGTGAGCAAATGGTAGTAGTCTCTCTGGTAAAAACGATGTTGTGTTCCGTTTCTTCGTTAAACATACATATAGATACCATCGTCATATCTGATGAAAGTTCTAAAGGAGAGAAGGATGGCACATGCACTAATATTTATAGTACTTCCGGTGATGGAAAAGGTGTGGTCGAGAAGAAAAGCTGAACAAATGTTTTAAAGGATTTAGAGCGAACATCAATGATGTTAACAAAAAGTTCCACAAACTGGAGAAAAATGACCTTGAATTGTTTCAAATATATGAGAAAGTAACGCTAGAATGCAGAACCCAGATTAAACGTTAAATATGTTAGTGAATTAAGAGGATCCGCTATATTTTTTTCTCGTTCCATTTTTAGTGGATAATTTTTAAAAATAAGTGCTATTGAAGACAACTTTCTGGTTTATTGGATGCACTTGCAAGACAGTTATGCTTCGAATAAAAGCAAAACCAATTAACATGTTCAATACACATCTATGTTCTGCTGGAACCAGGGCTGGATTAACCATAGGGCTAATTGGGCTACAGCCCAGGGGCCTCGGGCATCCAGGGGGCCCTTTTAAGTGCTCAACAGCAGTATTGATCGGTCGGGGGGTGCCCCCGGCCCGATCAATGCTGCTGAGCACTTTCACTGCGGTCCTTCCCCGGCGCGCTGTAGTCTCCTTACTGAGGCGATCTCGTGAGTCTCACTCTCACGAGATCTCCTCAGTAAAGAGCATACATCGCGCCGGAGAAGGACTGCAATGCCAGGAGAAGGAGATAAATGCCTTGGGGGCGGCTCGGCTCACCGGGGGAGAGGGGGCAGCTCAGATCATGGGGGGAGGCCCTCACGGGGGAATGGAGGCCCCCTTAGCCCAGGGGCCTCCATTCCCTTAATCCGGCCCTGGTTGGAACAGACAGGGTGGACGTTGGTGTTCAATTATACTAAGTGACATATCAGTACACATCTATACTGATTCCTACTCAGCCATTATTTTAAGAAAGTTCAATACACATAGAGGTATTAATGGCCATAATATGTACAATCAATACATATAAATATATATACATTATGCCATTGTATTTTAACAATAAGTAAATATAATAATTCGAAATCAAATAAATGATCACATGTCCCACATATCACATCAAATGAAACGATGATCGATACTTTAGAATAACTGTCATTCATCGTTCAAGTATATACACTTATACGATATCTGCCCGAACATTCATTCATTGCTGGATTAAACAAATGGTCGGCTGAAAAAACGGTAGTGTGTAGCCAGAATAGTACACTGCCTGAGGAGGCATCAACTTCCAAAATGAAAGCAATAAAAGTGGCCGTGTCAGGCGCCGTCTCCGCACCGACACTTGGTGCAGGAGACGGACGCCTGCACCTTCCAAGCAGCCACGTCCTGTTGCCTAGCAGCGGGACGCTATCTCTGCTCACCTGTTTGCAGCCGGCATGTCTTACCGCCAAAATCTCCCTAACCCTATCAGGCGGCACCTTAGGGTATATAAGGCAGCCTCTGACACATGTCTAGTGCCAGAGTATTTGGTCTTCAGCCTTGCTGCAGCGTTTGTTCCTGTGTTGCTGTTATTTGGATTCTGACTCCGGCTTGTTCCTGACTTCTCCTTTGGTTCCTGATTCTGGCTTAGAGTGATATTTGGTATTGACCCGGCTTCCTGACCATTCTCCTGCTTCTGATTTGGCTATATCCGTTCCTCTGGTTTTGACCTGGCTTGCTGACTACTCTTCCATCCTGTATCCTGGTGGGCTATCACTGCTGCCTCAATTGTTACCACGCCAGCTGACTGATACTGAGGGCAGCGAA
Organism: Mixophyes fleayi; assembly: GCF_038048845.1. Classification (NCBI taxonomy): domain Eukaryota; kingdom Metazoa; phylum Chordata; class Amphibia; order Anura; family Limnodynastidae; genus Mixophyes; species Mixophyes fleayi. Next base: position 69,407,654 of record NC_134405.1, read on the forward strand.
GTCCATACCTCCTTGCGGGGGTTCCTGGTGAAACCAGGGGCGTGTTAGACTCCGCGCCTCAGTACTCAGTAGCGCCAACTGCTGGCAGGTATCATCAATTCCACCTAGTGATTCTGACAGGCCTATTTTGAGGACAGGAGCAGACGAGAACGTCACTTTGAGGGATAGAAAAGCTTAAGATGCTGATGTGTCCCAATTCTTGATCTCTGCACCATTACCAGTGAGAGAAATGATAGGAGCAGCTAGAGTGAAATATTTTCAATTTTCTGTAATAATTGACAAAGTCGAGAAATCGCTGAATGGCTTTGAGGCCCATGGGATGTGGCCAGTCCAAGATGGCACAAACCTTTTCTGGTCTTCAAATTGACCCAGAAAAAAATTGTGCCATCTTGGACTGGCCACAACTTATTTAAATGCCTTTTCTCAGGTATGCTGTCTCTGGCAGGATACCTGAAAAAAGGCATTTAAATAAGTACAAAGGAACTCTTCTCTAATTTACAATAGAGCCGATGTTTGTGTGGGCGAGATAGAACCTCTGAAATTTGAAGGAGGTGAGAACAATTAAGATGTCACTCAAATAGACAACCACACAGGAGTTAAGTAAATCTCTGAAGATTTAATTAACGAAGCTCTGGAAATCTGCCGGGACATTGGAGAAGCCAAAGGACATCACTAAATACTAATAGGCTATCTCTAGTATTAGTTGTTTTTTATTTATCCCACTTTTGGATATGAATCAAATTGTAGGCATCATGAAGATCGAGTTTAGTGAAGGTTTTGGCTCCATTGATGCAATTAATTAACTCTGTAATGAGAGGAATACGGTAGCGATTTTTAATAATAATAATAGCATTGAGGATTGAGCATTTTTTTGCACAAAGAAGAAGCCAACCCCAGCTGGTGAAGATGGCGGTCTAATGAATCCCCATTGTAAATTCTCTTTGACATACTCAACCGTGGCATGAGTCTCCTGTAAGGATAAACACGTCCCCGCGGAGGGATTTTCCCAGGAGGAAAGTCAATTCGGCAATCCCATGCTTGAAGATGGGGCAAAGTCTCATACTGGTGTTTGTTGAAAATGGCCTTAAAACTTGAATATTGCGTAGGAAGGGAAGAAGTAACAGCTGTAGTCTAGGTAGGTAACAGCACTGAATACAAGGATCTGCTGAATAGGAATGGATACAGGATACCAGGATTAGCTGAGAAGCATATAGTGCTGGATACCAGGATCTGCTAAATAGGAATGAATAGGGGATACCAGGATTCACAAGGATAATACAGGATAACAAATGCCAAACATTCCAACAGCTAGCAGGCTAACTGGACATTCATATCTGGCACCATATTGCCAGAACAGGTGCTTTAAAAAATCTGGAGGATGAGGGGGAGGGTAAAGTAAATAGCCAATAGGATAGATGCACATAATAAAATTGTGCATTACACATCCTGGCATAGTGTTTAAAGGAATTGTGCTGGGATTACTCATTTTAAAAAACAATTTAGATCTTGTCTTGCTGGGTAAAGCAGTGACTGAGAGACGTTAATTCAGAGCAATCCTTTTACCGTATTTGATTATGATTTAACCACAGTTTGACTGTTCTTTAGCTTTCAGTGAATGATATATCATTTTATCTAAGTGGCTCTATCAGGATTGAAGCTTCCAGGTATATTATTAAATGCAGTTATGCATATAGATATGATGATTGATCAATTACAGAAAAATGAGGGTCCTCAAGCAATGCACGTTTTTATAGCATATCTGTTTAATAGAAGAGCAACCTTTAATTTGAAAAAAATACCCAGATACAAACTATAAAAGAATTTGTAGTCATATTTTTGGAACTGAAGGTATTTATTGCTATAAAAGGTGTTCATAGGAATCTGAGCAAATGAGACCCAATTTGTATGGCCACATAAGAATTGGATCTTGTTCGAAACAACCTTTGTTTAACCAACATGATATTTTAGAGATTCTGTGTCTGATTCATTAAGGAACGTAAACGCCGATATGCGCTGTATTTTGCATTAATCTACTTTGCGCATGCCCGTAAAATGATTATACGCCTGAGAATGCAATTCATCTTTGAGCGCAAAGGACACTTATGGCAGTCTATGATTTTATAGGTGGAACAGTGAGGGGAAGGGGTGTTGCACGATCTCAATTTATTTAAGGGCATGCCAAGCTCCAGTGAATGCAGCAGTGCTCTATTTAAGCTTTGGGCATCTCTAAGGTAGGGGTGTGCACCGGCCACTTTTCATGTTTTGGGTTTTGGGTTCTGATTAGCTTGAGGTTTTGGGTTCTGATTTGTTTTGCCAAAACACTGCACGAAAGGTTTTGGTTCTGATTTTGGGTTTTGGGTTCTGATTTTTTTTAAAAAAAGCATAAAAAGTGCTAAAATCCATATTTTTGTTTTTTTTTCAGACGGGAGCACATTATCCCATATAACATAAGACAGCTCATGTGTATGATGTCTATCCGGTATAATTCTGTGTGCACACAAATCATCTATATTCCTTCTTGTTACATTTTATACATTTATTATGGATTTAATGGAAGAATCCTTGAAGAACACATTTATAATTATTTGCAAAGCGCTGCGCAGCCTCGTGTCAGGGACATCACTGCGTCAGCGCTGTGTATTCCCTGTGCAGCCATTACTGTATGGAAGCGGGTGTATAATAGGATATAACGGAACATACCGCACTCTCCGTATTGTGGCAGGTGATCGGCGTAGGGCAGACGGGCCAGTCTTACCACTTCTGACCTGGCGCTGATGGGAACTGGTAATTTATTAATTTAGCCGTGCCATTAGGAACATAATTAGCCGATCGAAGCAGGAACTGACTTTCTAGAAATCCTGTGTTAGCTGCCCCTTTAAGTGAGCCATTTACAGAGGTTTAATGCTGGGTAATGCTGTGAGGATAAAACAGGTATCACTGTAACATACCATAAATGTAGCAGCACTGACAGATTGTAAAAGTACTTCTATTACTAGATCCTGGTAATCTCACGTATGCTCAGGTCACTGAGCAGATGTCTGACATCTCCACTCTCTGCACGTGTCAGGGTACCAATAAACATTTCAATCTGATTTGATTTCAATCTGCTGGCAGTGAGATCCCACGAGATCCGACGGGGTGATGACGAGGTTTTGCCTCGTTCTGAGTTTCATGATCGGCGGGAATACCCGAACAGTGCTCGGATCCGGGCTCGGATCGGCACTGTTCGGGGGGAAGTTCTGATTTGCCAAATCCGGACCCGCTCATCTCTACTCTAAGGTATGGGTTTTTTTCTGTCATATGACTTGCACAGCTACAGGACAGGTGTCAGTGCCGAGTGATAGTGATGACCGTTGCGTATACATGCTGGAACATGTGTTTGCAATCAAGAGCAAATGTAAAAATGCATTTTATCTACAGTTTACAGAAAATAACATCTTAATAAACGTATTATATGGGGGAAAAGAAAAAAACTATCTTTTAAATGATTTTTCATTTATGACTATATTATTAACAGGTGCGGGTAATTGAATACTTTTTTTTTCTTTTGTGCATTCTGCTGGGCATATTCCACATAGGTATTGTATGTATCCTGCAGTTTGGTGTATCTGTCTCAATACAGCATGTGCCGTTTATGCAGAGTGTACCTATACCCACTTTCAACAAGAGACGTTTCTTCAGATCGGCGTATAATTGAATACGAATGTGCCCATTACGTGTATCTTTAAAAGAAGACACACATTATGTTCATTGTGCGTGCCTTAAGGAATCAAGTCCACTTTATCTTGCTTTTAAATTCATCTAACCACAATGTAATATAATATCTTCAATTTATTTTCACTTATTCTGAATTGTTTTGGAGATGTTGTAAACTACAAACCTTTTTGTTATACTAATGTTACATATTATTGTTCACTTTATGATTCAAATAAAATTATTTTTTTAAACTAATATGATAACTTCTAGGTAAAGTGAAACTTTTTAGATAACTACACAATATATATCAAAGAAAGTATATCTTGTTCTAACTCCCGGCAGTGCAGGAGTCAATCAATATACTTTTATATATATCTTGTAGTTCTTTCGCACACTAGACTCTTGGCTTATCCTGTGAAATGAGTTTCATTTTGCTCAAGGGTATCCTCTACACAGATTATACATCAGAAGGAATATTTTAATCCACCTTTGCAACACATTTACACAAACTGTTGCCTGGGCATCGCCTTATCAATGAATTATATTCCTTCACGCTTAGCGACCAACCATAGATTGAGCTGCCCTGAGTAGTACAACATCGGGACAGCAATCGGTACAAATGGACGTCGTTAAACACATTATCTCTGGATGCACTTAAGTTACCAGACTAGGCTTTGATATTTCCCTGGACTCAGAAGCATTTATATTAATAGATTCTCACAGTAGCAGTCAGAAGGAACAGCAGTGTACTGAACACACTGAAATGAAATTAGAGGGTTCTATGCGTTAAATACATGCTATACAGACAAATTGCTTGCTTGACATTTTGAGTATTGGGATCAGTCACCATCAGCAGCACCAATGCATGTTCCTATGCTATCATCTGTACATACTTAGATGCAGATTTTGGGCCTGATTTAATAAGGAAAGTAAAGCAAAAAAATGAGTAAGTTTACTCATGGACAAAACCATATTACAATGCAAGGGGTGCAAAAGAGTTTATTATATTGCACATAAGTTACCGTATATACTCGAGTATAAGCCGTCCCGAATATAAGCCGAGGCACCTAATTTTACCACAAAAAAATGGGAAATTGACTCGAGTATAAGCCTAGGGTGGGAAATGCAGCAGCTACTGGTAAATTTCAAAAATAAAAATATTGGGGGTGGCTTCTATGCATTAGATAAATACACTATTCTTTTTTTATTAAATCTCTGTTTGTAAGCTAATAAGAGACCATCAGTAAATGTTAATCTGGTTTGGAGGGGAGAGAGGGGTCATTCTTGATGAATTGTCTTGTGACCTTTGAATCTTGGCATGGCCAGATATTTGTGTTTTTCAGGGTTGTTTATTACATGTGATGAGTTTTTATAACTGCGTCTTGAAATGAAGTAGAAACATGGCTCAAGATGAGTACAGGTAGAGAGAGAGAGATATTTTACTTAGTTCCGCAGTGGAACGCATGTGCGTTCCACAGACATTTCGCGTTCCACTGCGGAAGTTAAGAGCTGAGGGACCAGAGAACAGGTAAGTTCACTCGTGTATAAGCCAAGGGGGGCTTTTTCAGCATAAAAAATATGCTGAAAAACTCGGCTTATACACAAGTATATACGGTAAATACTGGCTGCTTTCTCATGTAGCACACAAATACTTGATAGCTTTATATTTACACTGAAATTTAAAGTTGATCTAGGACATGCCTTGCCCCAACTAAAAATCTGTCCTCACATTTTAAATTTAGCTCCCCCTCTAATGCAACATGGTTTTGCCCAGGTGCAAAGCAACTCATTTTTTTTTTCTTTCCTTTCCTTAATGAATCAGGCCTGTTGTCTTTAGCACTCATCACTGCACCTTCAATCTCTTAATGCTTGAACAGGAGTCTATCATTTATTCTCATTGCTTCCAAAACATGCAGCTCCTTTATTGATTGAGCAAAATAATCTCTGGTTATTTCATTAACTACAGATATATTAAAAGCAGAACTGGCTGCTTCAAAATATATTTCGGTGAAAATCGTAAAACCAACCTCCCAATAAGAGTTGAATAAAACATGCAACATAAGTATACTTTCTATGTTAAATTTGGGAACAATAAAATCAGATTCACCAAATGCAGCCTGACTTGTCAATTTTAGCACAATATTAAAAGACTAAGGGGCCTGTTTATTAAACTAGCAGTTGCTGAGGAGAAAGATGTAATCTTTAATAATAAAAAATTACTAATTGTTGCGATTTACTATTATTTTATCATGATGACAACTGGGCGAAACCTTAGACTCACCACTATTTGATTTTTACTTGTTTCACACACTTTTCATATCCAAAAACTCAATAAAGTGAAGGGTCATTGGGGACACTTTCATTTTAAGTATAAGCTACATGCTCTGCACCTATCTCTACGCTGCCCGTCACCTGATTTGAATATCTAGCTCTGCTAAGAACAAATTGTTTTGTGAATCTGCCTTATCTTAAAGAATGAGAGAAGTAAGCCTGTGCTCGGTTAATACCATATTACACAAGGTACCAGCTGCATGACAATATAAATGCCCTATATGTATACAAAACAATAAGATAGTTGTTGTCAGCACTTGTACTTAACACTTATGGGCCTGATTCATCAAGAGATAATCCGCAAACTTGGGCTGCGTAGGCCCAGAACTGGACCATACACAACTAAACGCAGCCATGTTCAATTCCTCTGCGTATGCAAAGGACTATTACTATAACCTACGATTTCTGGGAGGGAACAGGACAAGTAAGGGACATTCACCAAACTCGAACGCACATAGCCACATCCAATTCAAGCTATAGGCATCTCAATGGTATTTGTTTTTCCTGACGTATCTCTTGCTCCAGCTACATGGCTAGTTTAAGTCCTGATTACTAGTGATGACAGTCGCGTATGTATACCATAACATGTGTTTGCAATCACGAGCAACTGTAAAAATGTATGTTATGTTCATTAACAACATCCTAATAAATGTATTTCATGGGAAAAAAAATATTAAAAAAAAATCATTATTGTCTATATTATTGACAGGTGACGGTAAGTTATTTATTTTTGTGTGTGTGCTTTTTTTGCCAGTTTATATTCCACATAGGTATTGGACGTATCCTGCTTTGTTTTGTGTGGTAGAGTTGAGCAGACCAAGATCATCAGCACACGTATCTTTTGATGCGCTCCTTGTTGAATTTAAGCCTCCGTAAGCCTAAATTCAGTGTGTTTTAAACTTTGTGCTTAGTATTTGCCTTAATGAATCAGGTCCTCTTTCTGTATCTAGCGAAATGAAAATGTGTGGTATTGGTTCATATTATGATCAAAATATTTAAACCTGCATCCCAGTGTCAAGGGCACCTCAATGTATGCAGGTCCTACACTGACCTAAATGTTTTATACACCATTAAAATGCAGTGAAAATCAGATACACTCACCTCCCGGGTACAGGGGCTTGCATCTAACTAAGGCTGGCTTGTAAGCTACACCAAAAAGGCCTTATATAGGCCTAAAAGAGAGTTAATTTATGTTGCTGTGCAGCTGATACCATGTATAGTATGGGATTAACCGAGCGCTGTTTTTTTTTCTCAGATTTTGTTTCTTCAAAATATTGCCTTGAGTTGTTATGACAGCTGTCTTTTAGGCCTATATAGAGTCGTTTAGGTGTGGCTCACAAACCAACGCTTGCTAGATGTAAGTCCCTATAACTGGGAGGTCAGTGCATCTGTTTTTAACTGCATTTTACCGGTGTTTGCAGCATGTAGGACCTACATACAATGAGGTACTCATGATGCTGGGATGCAGGCTTAAATATTTTGATCAAAATATGGACTAATACCACATGTTTTAATTTTGCTAGATACAAACAGATATGCAGTGATACGATCAAGCCCCTACAACAATCATCATCATAATTTATTTATTTATATAGCGCCACTAATTCTGCAGCACTGTACAGAGAACGCACTCACATTAGTCCCTGCCCCAAATAGAGCTTATAGTCTAAATTCCCTAACATACACACACAGACTAGGGTCAATTTGATAGCAGCCAATTAACCTACTAGTATGTTTTTGGATTGTGGGAGGAAACTAGAGCACCTGGAGGAGACCCACACAAACACGGGGAGAACATACAAACTACACAGAGATGGTCGGGAATCGAACTCAGGACCCCAGTGCTGTGACTAACCACTAAGCCACTGTGCTGCCCACATAGAGCTATGAATATTGTGCCTTAACTTTATTCAGTAGTTTTATTATGTATTTCAACAATTGTCTTTTTGTTTTATATCTTAAAGATATCTTGCTTCTAGCCTGTACTACTTAAGCCTTGTTCTGCTCATCAACAGACATAAGTTTGCTCATTTGGAAACAGCAGCCATCTGTTCACACAAATGCATGCAGAGACCCGTGTACAGAGGTTCACTACATGCAAGTACCAATTCATGATATCACATAGCCAATTGCAAATATGATGCACTGTGGGCTCACTTCGTAAGTCCTCTCAATCCAGTCGTATGCAGGAATGGATAAGAACACAGTTCCTGTATAAGAAAAATGTTTAGAAATTTAACCACATAATAACTACAAATATTTAATTGCTAAGGAGTCAAAATAAGGTTGAGTTGAGTTTTGAGGATATATCAGATAAATGAAGTGATACTTGGAATAGGGTAATGTTCTACAGATCTATAGCAAGAGGTTTAAAGGTCGATAGGTCCATATAGTTAATTATTGTTGTAAAATTCTTTGTTTGTACCCTGAGCACAATTATGTGTAACATTCATGTCAACAACAGTAAATAAAGAGTTCAGTCGTTGAGCACCAAAATGAATTACAAATTTTTGAATTGCGTATGACATCAATATTGTCATATGGAATCAGTTGACAGAGGCCATCCCTTGCACCATTTTCAGGCTGAAGATGACATACGTTCTTTGTGCTGTAACTTAACTCTCTACTGACTTCTACTGAAATTCAAAGCAAGGTCAGTCCAGGATAGAGACTGTTCCGATGAACAGGCTTACATTTCCTTGCTTTCTATTTTATTACCCATGACAATCAATAGATAAATTTGTGGCTGCTAGCAAGGGAGCCCTCTTCAGCATAACTCACATCAGGTGGGAAACCAAAGGGGATCAATCTGTCCTGGCGTCACCGGATTTCAGAAGTTTTTGAATTGAAGGCAATAAAAGGCAGATCAATGGAGGAAACATTGTGAGACTCAAAGTGCTCTTATACTGCTGTGTATCCGCAACACGTAGCAGACAGGTTGTTGTGTGCTATTAATGCGCAATCGATCACAGTATTTTTATGCAACTAACTTTGCAGAGATAAAAGAATTCACATCATTTATGTGGGTTTAGTTCCATCAGAATGTTACATATTCAGATCAAAATAATATTTGGGGCCGCCAGGGTTCACAGCTGAAAAATAAGATAGACTGGTCATATCTTTTGCACAGGTTTGACAGGTCTCATACTTTAACAACTGTCAGTGTTAGAGGCCTCCATGCATCTCCTCTAAGGGTGACCCACTAAATTCCCTCTCCATCAATGAATACATTTCTATAGGAAAGGGTATCAGAGAGCTAGGCCATATGTCCCAAGCACTGTGTTCTAGGTCATTATTCTTATTAAAATAGAATGTTGTTTGATTCCAATACTAGTGTATCTATAATAAACCAAAGCAATCTTATTTTATGAGTATTAATTGTAACCTTACACTATGGAGTCCTGAATCTATTTAAAATGCAGCACCATCCCTGGAATATGGTTTATATTACTTGACTGCAGCTCTTTTCTTCTATGTCAGATTAATAATGTATTGGAATTAAGTTATTCTTGTCTACAAATAGTATTTTAATCAGTCATACCAGATGCTAAACACTGATGAGAGACAATTTTTAATCATACTCGCCAAGTCTCCCTGAATGTCTGGGAGACTACCGAAATCCCGGTAGGTCTCCGGACTCCCAGGAGAGCAGGCAATTCTCCCACATCCTGCCCAAGGATAGGAACCTCAATGACGAAATTTGTGGCCAATCGCGTCATTTTGGACTCTGCGACAAAATGGCAGCTTTTCTGCGAGGGCAGGCCAAAATGACGAGATTGGCAGTGCCCCCTTCCGCCCTCCTACCATGCTCCCTATCTGGGATCTTCCCGAGTTCAATCATTCAAAGTTGGCAAGTATGAAATAACTGCACACCGGCAGATAGCAACAGTCTAATAGCCAGAATTATAACCAAGAGGGGCCTTATATAACTCTCCCAAAACACCCAGTGCACCGTACAAGATGGCACAGGTTAGCGGACTGTGATAGCAGTAAGGAATATTTGTTATGTTAACACCGAATCCACATTTAATCTAATTCACATTTGTGTGAATAATTACACCAGTGAATTTCTGTGAAAATTTTCAAGCATAAACATCATAAAATTACACTTATGGCCTTTTCAAGGCAGCTTCATTGTCAAGTCATCAGAAAAAGCAGATGGGATCATTTGCATGGTAATACTCACAAATATGCACATTTTTTACCAATCACGGCTTTGATGAATCAGACAGTGTAACAGTTGTTAGTACATGAATCTTGTGTGGCTAATGTGAAAAAATGTACTCATGCAAATCCGCACGCATTTCAGCTTCACAGGAGTATTTGTATGCAAAATCGCAGGTGAACGTTTGCAAATTTGACAAATGTTATTTTGATGAATAGGTACTATGATTTCTCCCAATTATGTAAAAAATAAATATGAATATATTACATTAAATGCTGCATTGTGTAGTCAAGGCATAAAAAATTAAGCTCATGTGTCACAGCAAGGACACATATTTCACATGTGTCCTACATTTGTATGCATTAAGGGGAATGAAACCTGAAATTGCAATTTAAAGCTCTATGTAAGGGGATTTTATACATATATTTGAAAATGATATATGTAGGGCTTAACTTCAGTCAGGTCATACAGAATGAACAGTCCATTTTTCTACCATTAAAAACATTCTACCCTAAAATATGTTTATATTTTGTGTTATATAATATTTAGAACAGTGAACAAGGAAAAAAAATCTTATTTGCTTCTTCTATGTTGAACCAATAAGCTTTAAATTATCCTTGTCTACTTTCCCGCAATGTCCATGTGACTTGTGGATTTCGGGGAGTCCTACCAGAAGAGAAGGCCACCTGCTCGCATTGGCGCACTTCATTAGTGATGTCAGGAAAGACCTCAGTGACAATGAAAAGAGGGATGATTTTTGGAGGACTTTTAGCAGGAGCCTGAGTGTCCATCATCATCATCATCATAATCATTTATTTATATAGCGCAAACATATTCTGTAGCGCTTTACAATTGGGAACAAACATAGTAAACTAATAAACAAACTGGTTAAAACAGACAAAGAGGTGAGAAGGCCCCGCTCGCAAGCTTACAATCTATGGGACAATGGGAGTTTGACACATGAGTCTAAGGCTAAGTCTACATTTTGCATTTCGGCCCAGCCAAGTGGCTCATAAGCTAAATTACCCTGTCACACAACAATGTTGGTCAGGGGGTAGTTGTCTTGTGTGAAATTGTGTAAACAGGTGGTAATAGGGTAACGTAGTGAGGTTAAGAGGGTGGTTGAGGAATATTATAAGCTTGTCTGAAGAGGTGGATTTTCAGAGAACGCTTGAAAGTTTGTAGACCAGAGGAGAGTCTTATTGTGCAAGGGAGAGAATTCCATAGAGTGTGTGCAGCCCGAAAAAAGTCCTGTAACGGCTAATTGGAGGATGTAATGAGGGTGGATAAGAGACAGATCTTGTACAGAACGGAGTTGCCGAGTTGGGAGATATTTTGAGACAAGAGAGGAGATGTATGTTCGTGCAGCTTTGTTGATGACCTTGTAGGTTAGTAAAAGTATTTTATATTGGATTCAGTAAAAAACAGGCAACCAGTGTAGAGACATACTAATAATATTTTGAAGGGCAAGGCAAACAGGGGAGCAAGTGCAAATCAAATGACAGCAAATTTCAACCTATTGTGGAAGTATACAGTTCCATGAAAAAAAGTCCAAAGAAAACACCACAGAGCAGGATATCATGGTCAGGGTCCAGTGTATAAACCTCTCATGGCACATAATGCACTTTTTGCAAGTTCAGTAGAGCAAAGAGTACATGAGATGATGAACCCCCTAGAACTGCTTCAAGAGATTTTTACCTAAAGCAGCCCCCTTTCCCGTTGAGCAGGATATGCTCGGCAATACTTAGTGTATTCCAGGGCTCAAGATGGACTGAACAACTGGAGTCAATAGGAAACCCAGAACAGATACCAGATGGATTGGTATCTATTAGAGAAGGAGCAAAGTCAAGTAAAGAATCTGAGGACAGGAGCAGGCAGCGAACAATGCAAAGTTCAGTAAACATCCGAGGTTAACAGCTGTTGGTAGATTGATTTTCACTGAAGATTATTGACAAGTTTCAGAGTTTCAGGCACATTCCTGTGTTTAACTGTATCTTCCACTTCCTGAAAGAAAGGGTGAGTAAAATATGGCTGTGGTTAGAGATCAGTATAGCTGTCCTGATTCGTTTACAAAATATTTGGAAACACTGATGTAAACTAGAGATGAGCAGTTCGGATTTATATATCTGACAGATCCGAGTTTTGGGGTTCCGAGTACAACCAAAACATGACTCAAAGGCGGATCTGAAAACGAGGGAAAACCTAATTTCCGGGAAAATAACGGATCTCGCTAGTTTTGGATCGATATCTTTCAGATTGATATATTCCTCATGTTATTGTCTGCCATTTAAGAGGAGAGAGTGTTAGGAGGAGGGTGGTTGCAAGGCTACGCTCCGAAAAGTGCACTTAGACTAGAATCTACAGTGTTAGATAGTGTGAAAGAGGGAATTTACATAGAAAACAATACACTAGCTGTGTTTATTTTAATGCAGTTTATTTCTGTAGAAATCAGTCATCTAGGGGTAAATGTATCAAGGTGCTCTTTCGCAAATCCAGCAATTTTCTCAGGAGGGTTGAAACTCACAGATGTATGAATCTGAGATTTCATGTAAAATCGCCAGAGATGTGTTTCTGTCAAAAGCGCTATTTCCAAAATCGATAAAGATCAAACTCCTGACTGTTTAAATATCAACTTTAAATTTCAGTGTACAAATAAACTATCAACTCCCGACTGTTTAAATATCATCTTTAAATTTCAGTGTACAAATAAGCTATCAAGTATTTGTGTGCTACATGAAAAAAAAACAGTCAGTATTTAACTTATGTGCAAAACAGAATACTAATTTGCACCCCTTGCATTGTAACATGGTTTTGTCCAGGAGACTGAAATAAGAAGTTTCTTAAGTTAAGATCCTTAATGAATCAGGCCCATACTTACCAACTTGTTATTCTTTCCCTGCAGGAGATCCCAGAGGGGGGGGGGGTTGAAATGTGAGGACGGAAAGCCCAAATCTGTGAAGTCGGTTCAAAGGCTCATCTGGCACAGTGATAGTTCAACCTTTACCATTTTGGGTCAGTATCTATGGGGCAGCTGAATATCGCTAAGTGATATTTTTTTGATAAATTGTGGCGATAAGGGATTGTTTGCATATTACACATCACCACAAAAGGGCTGTTCATGATAGAGAGCTCTCTATAACTTTGAACCGGATCTCTTGTTTTTAACAGAAATTAAATTCATCAAGTTTCTTGGTCGTCCTCATAATGCTAGTTTAGACAAACTGTATCAAAATGAATTAATATTTTTATTTAAATGTAGTTCTCGTGTCATGTCTTCTTTTAGTATACTAAGAGACCTTAAAATAACAGCGCTTACATAACATATATTTACTCTGTCTAGCAATGCAAGCTTCCCACGTGGATGTACTCCGCTCGACTGCACTGCTCTGGAGAAGCTACAGAGAAGAAGCAGGCAGGTTAGAATACAGGCTGAAAGGTAGGTGGGACTTTACTTTTATCAGTGCTCTTCAGTGCTGTAAAAAGCTCAACATGTCCTGCCAGAGAGCAAGCTGGAATTTATAGTTCCTAAACAGCTAGAGAGCTTAAGTTCCATAAAGCGAGTTACATAATACACAAAAACTGTTACACTGGCACCTACAAATGCATTCCCTCAGTGGATCCTTTATGCTCCTGACCTACATTGTCCCTTGTGTTTTTTCTTCCTTCTACTTGCCCCCACATGATAGCCATGGCCCCGAAGCACTTCAGTACTGGGAGGGAGGGGGCGCCGAAGCATGTGCTAGCTCCAGGTGCCATGGTTCCATGCTATGCCTCTGCGTGCGGTCACCCAATTATTAGATGAGCATGACACTCATGTTATCCATATGTCATGGAATTCTCAATTGCAAGATCTGAAGGTAATTGAGCATTTATACAATGTTTTGAAATGACGCTAGAGACAGTGTTTCTTTGACCAGCAACCAGATATTAATTGAATGACTTTATTGTGAAAGAATGGTGCTGCAATATCTCTGCCCAATTCCAGATGTTGGTAGACTCAATGCCATGGCCCATACAGGCCACACACCTTATCAAGGCCATCTTAGCAACATTATGGGCCCCTGGGCAAAGCAGTGCATATATATATATATATATTAGGGATGTGCACGGGCGACTTTTGAGGTCTCGTGTTTTGGATCCGGATTTTCTCGATGTTTTGGGTTTGGATTTGTTTCGCAAAACACCTGCCGAAAGGTTTTGGTTCGGATTTAAGGTTTTGGATTCGGATTTTTTTTGAAAAAAGCATAAAAAGTTAAAAAAAAATAATTTTTTTGGGTTTATTTTCACTCCTACGCTATTTTTGACCTCAATAACATTCAATAACAAGCATTTCCACTAATTTACCGTGTATTCTGAACACCTCACAATATAGTTCTTAGTCCAAAACGTTGCAACGAGCTATCTTTCTGGACTGCGTAGTGGAGTGGTCCCCACAATATAATAAGAAAACCATCAACTGGTCTTAATCGCACCAATAATGTACCTGGACTGCGTAGAGGAGTGGGTCACCACAATATAAATTAAAAACCCTGAACTTGTATGATTCGCTCCAATAATGTACCTGGACTGCGTAGAGGAGTGGGTCACCACAATATAAATTAAAAACCCTGAACTTGTATGATTCGCACCAATAATGTACCTGGACTGCGTAGAGGAGTGGGTCACCACAATATATATAATAAGAAAACCATCAACTTGTATGATTCGCACCAATAATGTACCTGGACTGCGTAGAGGAGTGGGTCACCACAATATAAATTAAAAACCCTGAACTTGTATGATTCGCACCAATAATGTACCTGGACTGCGTAGAGGAGTGGGTCACCACAATATAAATTAAAAACCCTGAACTTGTATGATTCGCACCAATAATGTACCTGGACTGCGTAGAGGAGTGGGTCACCACAATATATATAATAAGAAAACCATCAACTTGTATGATTCGCACCAATAATATACCTGGACTGCGTAGAGGAGTGGGTCACCACAATATAAACTAAAAACCCTGAACTTGTATGATTCGCACCAATAATGTACCTGGACTGCGTAGAGGAGTGGGTCACCACAATATAAATTAAAAACCCTGAACTTGTATGATTCGCTCCAATAATGTACCTGGACTGCGTAGAGGAGTGGGTCACCACAATATAAATTAAAAACCCTGAACTTGTATGATTCGCACCAATAATGTACCTGGACTGCGTAGAGGAGTGGGTCACCACAATATATATAATAAGAAAACCATCAACTTGTATGATTCGCACCAATAATGTACCTGTACTGCGTAGAGGAGTGGGTCACCACAATATATATTAAAAACCCTGAACTTTTATGATTTGCACCAATAAATGTACCTGGACTGCGTAGAAGAGTGGGTCTCCACAATATAAATTAAAAACCCTGAACTTGTATGATTCGCAGCAATAAATGTACCTGGACTGCGTAGAGGAGTGGGTCACCACAATATTATTAAAAAACCCTACACAGGTCTGAATTCCACCCAAAAAGTTTATGGACTGCGTAGTGTAGTGTTCCCCACAATATTATTTAAAATTTTTGCAGCAACAGTCAACGTTGTTTAATATCTGATACACCTCTATCTGGACTGCATAGTGGAGTGGCCCCGGTACCCAATTTGGTACCGGGGCCACAATACCTCCTCCAAACATGGTACAGACCATTCGTCATTGAGATCCCATCAAGTATGTTAAAGACAGACAGGGTCGAAGTGTTATTGGTTGACTTTGTAAACCAAAAAAAGTCCCTGTTGCACATAGTCGTGCAATGAAGACTGACTTTTTCATTTAAAGGCACCATCTTTCAAGTGTAGTGTTTGTAAGTCATATTATACTTTTGGTAAAATTGGTTTATTTTGTTCCTCTTTATGGTAACTACTAATAGAATTAAAGTATTAAATAGAAGCGGCAGTTCCTCTTTATGGGAATTAGTAATAGAATTAAAGTATTAAATAGAATTAAAGTATTAAAAAGAGTGGTATAGAGTGGTAGTGTGGTATAGAGTGGTCCCCACAATATAATAATAAAACCCTCAACTGGTCTGAATTCCACCAAACAAGTATCTGGACTGCATAGTGGGTGGCCCCGGTACCCAATTTGATACCGGGGCCACAATAAAATAAATACACCCTCAACTGGTCTGAATTCCACCAAACAAGTATCTGGACTGCATAGAGGACTGGCCACTGGCCACCACAATATAATATATAGAAAACCTTCAACAGGTCAGAATTACACCCAAAAATAGTATCTGGACTGCGTAGAGTAGTGGG
Source organism: Mixophyes fleayi (assembly GCF_038048845.1). NCBI lineage: Eukaryota > Metazoa > Chordata > Amphibia > Anura > Limnodynastidae > Mixophyes > Mixophyes fleayi. Next base: position 69,424,135 of record NC_134405.1, read on the forward strand.
CACTGGGCACCACAATAAAAAATATATAGAAAACCTTCAATAGGTCTGAATTAAACCCAAAAATAGTATCTGGACTGCATAGAGGACTGGCCACTGGCCACCACAATATAATATATATAAAACCTTCAACAGGTCAGAATTACACCCAAAAATAGTATCTGGACTGCGTAGAGTAGTGGGCACTGGGCACCACAATAAAAAATATATAGAAAACCTTCAACAGGTCTGAATTAAACCCAAAAATAGTGTCTGGACTGCATAGAGGACTGGCCACTGGCCACCACAATATAATATATAGAAAACCTTCAACAGGTCAGAATTACACCCAAAAATAGTATCTGGACTGCGTAGAGTAGTGGGCACTGGGCACCACAATAAAATATATAAAAAAACCTTCAACAGGTCTGCATTACACTGCACATACGGCTGCTCCTCCATCCTCTCCATCATATACATGTTGGAGTTTCAGCGTGTGAAAACCTCTTGTTTTTGATAATGTAGGTGCATTTTGAATATTTTTCAATTTGCCCCACACCACTGAATGTACTTTATCTATGATACGCATCTATCTATCTTGACGGCGTAGTGTGGTGGCCCCGGTACACAATTTGGTACCGAGGCCACAATATAATTAAAAAACCCTCCACGGGTCAGAATTCCACCAAAAAAGGGTATGGACTGCGTAGTGTGCCCGGAACACAATTTTTTACAGCGCCAACAATATAATTAAAAAATTGGGCATCAACTGTCACCGTTGTTTAATATCTGATACACCTAAATATGGACTGCACAGTGGAGTGGCCCCGGTAGTAAATTTGGTGCCGGGGCCACAATACCTCCTCCAACTTCCAAGTGTAGTGTTTATAAAGACAGACAGCGTCGAAGTGTTATTAGTTGACTCTCTTAACCCTAAAATTGTCCCTGTTGCAAATATTCATGTAATGGACAGTTACTTTTTCATTGAAAGACTCAAGCTTTCAAGTGTAGTGTTTATAAAATATAAACAACAATACAGTAGTTTTAGAGCACGTCAATACCTCTTGTTTTAAATTATGACAGGGCATTTTACTTTTGGTTTAATTTCTTGAATTTGTTTAAATTTGGTTTTACTTTTTGAACATGGCAAACGACTGTTGATTGGTCATATAATGCAAAAAAAAAAGTTCCAAGATGGAATTGTCCTTGGGCCCTCACACCCACCCTTATGTTGTTGAAATAGGACATGCACACTTTAACAAACCAATCATTTCAGCGACAGGGCCTACCAAACAACTTTGGCTGAAATGATTGGTTTGTTTGGGCCCCCACACCAAAAAAGCTATTCATCTCTACCTGTACAGACTAAACAGGCTCTACTGAGGCAAGATGTCGTCCTCATCCTCAACCTCTGATTGCTTTCCCCCTACAGTGTGTACTTCCTCCTCATCACACATTATCAATTCGTCCCCGCTGGACTCCACAACCACAGGTCCCTCTGTACTATCTGGAGGGCAGTGCTGTACTTCATTGAGGAATTGATTATTCATTTTTATAAACATCATTTTTTCAACGTTATGAGGAAGCAACCTCCTTCGCCGCTCACTGACCAGGTTCCCGCTGCACTAAAAACTCTTTCCGAGTACACACTGGAGGGGGGATAACTCAGGTAAAATAGAGCCAGTTTGTACAGGGGCTTTCAAACTGCCTTTTTTTCCTGCCAGTAACAATATGGACAGTCTGACATGTCTACTTGGATGGTGTCAGCTAAGTAATACTTCCACAATTTTTTCTATTGTGACAGCATCCAATGCAGCGAGAGTAGACATGTCTGCAATGGTTGGCAGGTCCTTCAGTCCGGACCAGATGTTATCAGCATCCCCGCCAGCGCTTCTTTTGGAAAAACTGAGCTTTTTCCTCGCAGCCATAGATGTGGAAGAAAATGAAGGTGGAGCTGTTAGCATGTCACGGTCCTCTTCAGAGGACAATCTCCTGACCAGCAGGTCTTTGCACCGCTGTAGACTTGTGTCCGCCGGAAACAGAGACACAACATACGCTTTAAACCGAGGATCGAGCACGGTGGCCAGAATGTATTCCTCTGACTTTAAAAGAGTGACCACCCTCTGATCCTGGCAAAGCGTACGAAGGGCTACATCCACAAGAGCTACATGCTTGGTGTAATCGCAATGGCTTACCAGCTCCTCCCTCACTTTCTCCAGCTGCTTCTGCAACAGCCTGATCAGGGGAATGACCTGACTCAAGCTGGCAGTGTCGGAACTGACTTCTCGTGTGGCAAGTTCAAATGGCTGCAGAACCTTGCACAACACGGAAATCAGTCTCCACTGCGCTTGACTGAGGCGCATCCCCACTTCTTTGCCTATGTCGTAGGTGGCTGTGTAGGCCTGAATGGCCTTTTGCTGCTCCTCCATCCTCTGCAGCATATAGAGGGTGGAGTTCCAGCGTGTCACAACCTCTTGTTTGAGGTGATGGCAGGGCAGGTTCATGCTTTTTTGATGTGCCTCTAGTCTGCGGTAGGCACTGGCTGAATGCCGAAAGTGTCCAGCAATTTTGCGCGCCACCACAAGCATCTCCTGCACACCCCTATCACTCTTGAAGTAATGCTGCACCACCAAATTAATGGTGTGGGCAAAACATGGGACGTGCTGGAAATTGCCCATATTTAATGCCCGCACAATGTTACTGGCATTGTCTGACACCACAAATCCCCATGAGAGTCTAAGTGGGGTAAGCCACTGGGAGATAATTTCCCTCAGTTTCTCTAATATCTTGTCAGCGTTGTGCCTCTTATTAAAGCCTGTAATACACAATGTTGCCTACCTTTACACGAGCAGCCATTTTGTAGATGCTGCTACTGATGCAGCTGTTGCTGTTGCTGTGGAAGGGGATGCATCTACCTAGTGGGCTGTCACAGCCATATAGTCCTTCGTTTGCCCAGAACCACTTGTCCACATGTCCGTGGTTAAGTGGACAGTGGGTACAACCGCATTTTTTAGAGCACTGAGGACACTTGATCGTACTTCTCTGTACATTTTTGGTATCGCCTGCCTAGTGAAGTGGAATCTCGACGGGATTTGGTACCGGGGACACAATACCTCCATCAACCCTCTAAATCCCACTCCACTGATGGCGGACACCGGGCGCACGTCTAACACCAACATTGCAGTTACAGCTGCAGTTATACGCTTTGCAATAGGGTGACTACTACCGTATTTTGAGGTCATGGCAAACGACTGTTGGACGGTCAATTGTTTTGTGAAAGACTTAGCGGTCTTACGACTTCCCCTCTGGGAAGATGACCGACTAACAGCAGCAACAGCAGCAGTGGCAGTAGTAGGCGTACCGCTGCAGGATTCCTCGGATGAATCCCGTATTGGAGAGGACTCAGTCTGGCTGCTGACTTGGGCTGCAGGACTGAATCTGATGGAGATCGTGGAGGAAGTTGATGAGGAGGGTGTTGCTGGTGTGTATCCAACTTGACCACGGGATTTAGGTGTCCCTGTACCGATGAGGGTCCTAGCCCCAGTTCCTGAACTAACCACTGAACTATGAAGGTTATTCAGGTGACGTATAAGGGAGGATGTTCCTAGGTGGGCAAGATCCTTACCCCTGCTTATTTGAGCTTTACATAAGCTACATATGGCCATACATTGGTTGTCTGGATTTGGATAAAAATAACTCCAGACCGAAGAGGTGCATTTTTTGGTCTTCTGACCAGGCATGACGATGGGCTTTTTCATCCCATGGACATCAGCTGTTTCCCCCCCTGGTGCCTCATTTACAATAACCACATCACCATCCTCATCATCAAGTTCCTCCACAGCGCCAGCTACATCATCAATAGGCTCCTCCCGAGCCACCTCTTCCCGTACAGTGATGGGAAGGTCAGGCTTGACAACCACCAACACCCTTGGACTCGCCTTGAGGATTTGTGATAATTTCTCTTTAGAAGGCAGAGTTGTTTGCTGTTTTGTTGCTGACAGCATAACTCTCTTCAATTTTTTGGAGGGGGGGGAGGAGGAGGAGGGATAAGATCCGTGGGTGAAGCTGAACCACTAGTCATGAACACGGGCCAGGGCCTAAGCCGTTCCTTGCCACTCCGTGTCGTAAATGGCATATTGGCAACTTTACGTTTCTCCTCAGATGATTTTAAGTTTCTCTTTTTGCTACTTTTTCTTAACTTGGGCTTTTTGGATTTTACATGCCCGGTACTACGAGATTGGGCATCGGGCTTGGAAGACGACGTTGATGGCATTTCATCGTCTATGTCATGACTAGTGGCAGCAGCTTCAGCATTAGGAGGAAGTGGGTCTTGATCTTTCCCTACTTTATCCTCCAAATTTTTGGTCTTCATTATATGTAGCACAAGATACTGCAGAATGTGTGAACTTGGTAATATTGCAGTACCAATGGACTTATACTGCTGGATTGGTTTTGCAAATTTGGTTATAATTACTTTTTTTTTGAATTTTTTATTTTAATATTTTTTATAATTTTTTTTTTAATTTTTAAAAACTTGGGAATAATGGGGAAATAACTATGCCCTTAGAAGCACAGAGCACAGGACACAGCACCACTGGACTGAACAGGACACAGCACAGGACCCAGCAGCACCACGGAACTCAGCAGGACAGAGCACAGGACACAGCACCACTGGACTGATACTGCAGAATGTGTGAACTTGGTAATATTGCAGTACCAATGGGCTTATACTGCAGGATTGGTTGTGCAAATTTTGTGGTAATTAAAAAAAAATTAAATTAGTTTTTGGTATTTTTTTAAATAACTTTTTTTTATTTTTTTAAACACAGGGGAATATTGGGGAAATAACTATGCCCTTAGAAGCACAGAGCACAGGACACAGCACCACTGGACTGAACAGGACACAGCACAGGACACAGCAGCACCACTGACCTCAGAAGGACAGAGCACAGCACACAGCACCACTGGACTGATACTGCAGAACACAGCACAGCACAGCACAGCACAGCACAGAACTAAACAGCACAGCACAGAACTAAACAGCACAGCACGAGATCTACCAGGACAGAGGACCACCTAACACACCCTCCCTCTACCCTGATCAATGCCCGAGTGAAGATGGCGGCGACTAGCGGGGAATTTATAGGATCCAAGTATCGCGAGATCCGACAACGGGATTATGAGTCAGAGCCTCAGTTTCAGATTTGAATTTGGCGCCAATACCCGGATCTGTCTCGGATCCGACTCGGATCGGCAACGTTCGGGTGGGCTCGGATTTCAGAAATCCGAGTGCGCTCATCTCTAATATATATATATATATATATATATATATATACATATATATATAGATAGATAGATGTATAGAGATACAGATATAGATATATAGAGATGGATAGATGTACTTGCTCACTGACCCTTGAAGGTTTTTTTTGTAGTTTTTTTCTTTTGCAGGATTATTTATTCTAATTAAGAGCCCTGCCTATGGGGCCCCCTTGCCCGTGGGGCCCCCGGGCACCTGCCCATCGTGCCCAATGGAAAAGATGGCCCCGCACCTTATTACATTGCTTTATATTGGTATTTCAATTTTTTATCCTAGTACTGACCAGTATCAGATTAACAGGCAGCATTTACCTGCCACCCCCACTGTCATTGGTGCCTTTTACTCTGATGTCAGAGGAGGCATTCAGTGATCACCTCTTACACTGACCAATCACAACAATCCTCATTTTGAGTGTCTGTGACAAGTAGAAATAAGTGCAAAAGTATGTCTAAAAGGCTGGGTTACCTAAATGCTACCAGTCCAAAATACAATAAAAAATGTTTTTTTTTGTTAGTTCAATAATGAATTAAATAATAATGTCCCCTCACCACCATCTGTTTTATGAGGTGAAATGCATTCTTCGTCTCTTGGCAGAAATGCCCCTGGATCTACCAGATCCCGCTTAGCTGCTTTTTGCACCTAGGACAATGTTAAGTGTAATTGTTGTCTACATGCTGTGCTGGCAGGCATATTTTAAGTTGAACCAATATTCTGTCTATCAATTAACTAGAAACAAATGGCATCACAAAGCCATGACGTACAACGTGAATTTAATAGGCTGAATATTGGGTCAGCTCAAAAAAGTCACCAGCTTGTGTAGGCGACTGATACACTGGTTTTTCAGGTGCTTGTAGACCAAAACAGTTCTACAGTTTATTTTTCTTTAGATTGCAGTCTCTTCTAAGCAAAGACTCCCATATATTTTTGAAAATGATTAAAAAAAAACTTCCTGTTCCATCCATAAATAACATTTTTCTGTCTTTGTGGCTAGCTATAGTATTTTGTGATAAAGCAACACAAATTAACATATTTTATTAACACTGATTACCTCCTAATGATTAGGACTCCCCTATATCTCATTATGCTCTCCATTTTTACTCCATTCTGCTTGCTGTCGAAGGACAATGTTGCATCAAGAACATTCTGCAAAATAAACCTCTTTAAATACACAATGCTGTGGCATAGGTGACACTCTCCTCCCAGCAGGAATTTAAATACACAGCAGTTTATATTAAATGAAATCCTCTTAGCAGGTGATAAATTCACTCTACAATCCATTGCAAGACTGATCATCTTCCTAATATTCCAGAAGGCATGAGGATCATTTATTGTACAAATGGTGATCTGCACAGTTGTGAAGATCAATGTATCACAATGATAAGTAGTGTTCATAATGTTAACATTGGGAGAATTGGAAATCATAAGCAGAAGTGATTTGTTTTTTGCTCCATAACATCTGAACAGTATGGGCTTACACATACTGTAGGTCTCTGGTGGTTGCCAAACTACAGCCCCTATTAGGCTATTTCTGCTTTAGAAGGCTGAAATGGAAGAGAATAAAATCTAACTTTGATTGATGCCTATTACTCCAGACTACTCACTAACTTAATTTGCAATTGTAAGCTTTCTGAACAGATTTAAGATAAGACTAAATATATACAATACAGTAATGCAATACTTTATGTGAATAACATGTAGAAGTTTACAAGATAATAGGAATACAATACAAGAATACAAAAGAAAGAATACAGAAGAAGTACAGTGACAAAATGTGTCTGGTTCGTTGGTCTTGAACTTGTCCCCAATTGTGAATATTAACTGATTTGATTTTATGGTTTGACGTTTGCGTTCACGGTTCTTAGAATCATTACAATAAACTATAAAATGCTGCCTGTTTGAGCTTACATGTCTGCATTTTATACTATTTTAACAGTTTCATTTTGAACATTTCAAGGCTAGCCGTTTGCATGGAAAACTGTATAATACCATAGAGTGCAGTCATTAACCACAACCAGGGGCGGGCTGGCCCGGGGGGCAGGGGTCCGCTCAGTCTAACCGCTATTAGGGCTGGGGGGTAGGCCGGCCGGCCAACCCTCGAGTGTAATATACAACCTTTTCCCCGGCGGCCGCATCTGATGACATGAGATGCCACCGCGTCAGCGCACAGGCGGCCGCATCATTGATGACGCGGCCGCATCCCTTTTCATGAGATGCGGCCGCCTGTGCGCCCCTGGGCTTCTCTCTCCCAGCCCGCGCCTGACCACAACCACGTTTGCACTGGCTCAAACTTGTTTGATCCGACGTCATTATGGTTGAATCTGTTAACCTTGAAACTTTTAGGGGGAGATTCACTTGCCGGCGGTATGGTGTGCGGACATCGTGCCGTCCCCATTGTAGAAATCTCCACTCATATTCCATCGTACCTCTAGGAAAAGTGTCTTACGGGTGTTCCAGAGACACTTTGCAGCTAATTGAATCTCCCCCTTAGTCAAACCAATTTGAGATTTCAAAATTTCTAGCAGATTTTTTAGCATTAGAGCCGACTCGTGAAACAATTCGGGAACCACCTTTTAAGTTTGTACATCTATAATCTTTTTCTTGCATCACTTTGCAATTGATTGGTATTTCTGATTTCCTTGTGGTCTTCTAGGTAACAAAATTACTTTTTAGAGATAAATGAATTTACATGAATATGATCAGCTATGACACTGCAAGTTTAAAAGAACATACTATATTTTGCTTTTTGAAGGGTTTTATTTAACCCTTTACAATAGTGTTGTCACTGGCATCAATCTGGGTAATGCATCTTTTGCTGTTTGTGATTTAGGCGTAACCTTTCATTCTTACTTTGACAAAGAGAAGTTCACCCTATCACAGTTATTTCCTTGGGTCAGGCACTTTCTCACTTGTGAAAATCGACTTGCCATGCGACAACCAGACGTGTGCAATTGGGCTTGTGTTTATGTCTCCATGTCTCAGTACACACCCGCACTGAGAGAGCTCACAGTCCATCCGCACTTTCCATATCTATCTTTGAAGGTGGAACTGAATAGTGTATCAACACTTGCACCAGTGATAACATGACCACTAAACATGGCATACTTTCAAATGTGACCTGTAACCGTCATTAATTAAAACTTTCCAATATTTCTCAAAATATTGTGCTAATTTCAGCCTAATTTATGTTTCATATGACTCATGAAAGAAGGGGAACATCAGTGGATAAATTAATCAAGCTGTGAATTTTGCAGCCATTTGAAATCATTGCAAATAGCTAGAGATCACTGGTGATTTTAGCCTCCAAGTCATCATATGTAAGCCAGCAAACTTGAGTGAGTTGCAGCAGTTTTCCGTAGACAAGAAATGTCTCAAATCATCCGTGTTTAAATCGCAATTTTAAAACCAATACTCATTTCTGTTGGAAGTTCTTAATTGAAGATTCATGCTATTTTGACCTCACTTATTAGCAGTGGTGATTGACCTACAGATGTTTATTTGATAAATTTGGCAGAACTTTTACAAACATTTTTACCTTTTAATTATTCTATTAGCTTTGTTCCAAAGCACATACACATGACCCTTTAATTGGTGATAGAGGTTACATAGTCATATAGTCCTGTGCTTATGATGATGGACTCTACAGTATATATATATATATATATATATATATATATATATATATATATATATATATACAAGTTAACCCGTGCATGATACTCATGCATTCTAGTCAAATCAAGCTACTTAAGGTGTTAAAAAGGTTCTTGTCATGCATTTGGGCCATAGCCCAGGCCTCAACCACCAACCACTCCCCACTGTCACCCCCGGCAACCACCAACCACTCCCAACTGTCACCCCCGGCAACCACCAACCACTCCCCACTGTCACCCCCGGCAACCACCAACCACTCCCAACTGTCACTTCTCCTTCAAGAAATATATTTATATATTTTTTTAAATCTTTATAAACACTTTTAACAATTAACAAATTAAATTAACAAATTAAAAACATCTTAGTATACCAAATTTCAGCCCTTTCTGAATTTTTTTTCCCACACACACTAAGAATTTAGTAGGTCAGTGTATAACTCCGCCCAGCAGGTGGTGCTGCAGCATGGTTTTATTTTTTCCACACACACACAGACAGACTAACACACGCCACTAGACATTTATATTATAGATATATATATATATATGTATATATAAAAAAACATTTTCATGGTAATTACTTTACAATTTCGCTTTCTTAGAAATAATGTTTACCTGTAACAAAAAATCTAAATAATCATTTCTCCGACCTGCCTCCCCCCTCTATTATCCACATCAGCTGATGGTATGAGCTCCCCTGCTTCATCACTGTCTACTGCTAGTGGTAGGGGTATACTTTGACTTAAGGCAATTATGCAGCAGACAGTAAGACAACGTGACAACATGATATCAGCCATCTTACCTGGGGCATAGAGAAGCACACCACCAGATTTATCAAGGCTGAATCTGGTCTTCAGAAGGCCAAAGGTACGTTCTATCACCCCTCTAGTGGCTATGTGTGCCTCATTATATCAGTGCTGTGCAGGAGTCTGTGGATTTAGAGGTGTCATTAACCAGGATTAACACCCATATCCTGAGTCATCTAGAATGACACACAAATACTTATTTAAATCACCACCAAACAATAAAATAAACATATAGGGCCAGAGTCATTAAGGAGAGCAAAGCAAAATGAGTAACTTTGCTCCTGGACAAACCATGTTACAATGCAAGGGGTTCACATTAGTTTATTATTTTGCACATAAGGAAAATACTGGCTGCTTTTTCATATAGCACACAAATACTTGATAGCTTTATTTTTACACTGCAAATTAAAGTTGATCTAGGACATGCTCTACCCTAACTATTACTCTGTCCCCACATTTTACATTTACCCAGGGCTGCCGAGAGGTGGAGGGGCGGGTACTAATGGCCTGGGCATGCCAGGGGGCCCGGACCGGACCCTCACTGATAACGTTTTTTGTTTTTCCTCATTCAGTGAGGAGCGGCGCAGAGAGGACCAAGTCAGAAGAGAGAAGACAGAAGACAAAAGAAAGAAGAAAAGAGATGAAAGAAACCAATACAAAGGTAAGTAAAAGAACGGAGGAAAGCAGAAAGGCACACAGTGATGAAGAAGAGGGGGAGGGGAGAGAGAAAGGCACAGGGTGATGAAGAAGAGGGGGGGTAGGCACAAGGTGATGAAGAAGAGGGGGGGAAGGCACAGGGTGATGAAGAAGAGGGGGGTAGCATGGCAAAGAGTGATTAAGGGGGAGCAGTAAGGCAGAGTGTGAAGAGGGGCAAAAGCAGCATAGCAGAGTGTGAAGAGGGGCAAAAGCAGCATGGTAGAGTGTGAAGTGGGGCAAAAGCAGCATGGCACAGGGTGATGAAGGGGGGAAAAGCAGCATGGAGGGTGCAGTGTGATCATAAGAGGGCATAGTGTGGTTGTGATGAAGGGGCACAGTGTGATCATAAGGAGGCACATCGTGGTGATGATGAAGGGGCACAGTGTAATCATAAGGAGGCACAGCATGGTGATGATGAAGGGGCACAGTGTGATCATAAGGGGGCACATCGTGGTGATGATGAAGGGGCACAGTAATGTGTGTGTAATGGCACAGGGAGCTTTTGGCAATGTAGTGTTTGTGAGGTAAGTGGTGGCTAATTAATGGGTGCTATTTTGTTTGTGTGGTGATGGTGGTTCAATGTAATAGAGGGGACTATTAATGTAAGATAGAGATGTTCACTGACACCCCTGTTTTGGTTTTGGTTTTGGATTTGGATTAACTTTGTATTCGGTTTTGGTTTTTGCAAAGCCGCCCTCGCGTGTTTTAGTTTTGGTTTTGGATCCCTACTTTTTTCTAAAATCCCTATTTTTTGCTAAAATCACTTAATTTGGCTCTTGTTTTGTACATTCATGGTAAATAACAGATTGGTGAGAAAATTCTCCAGTGTGTGCCTAGCATTACAAATTGCTTTTGTCACTCTCCTTTCATGACATTATCTTTACGGCTATATCATCATTCACCCTTGTCCACATTTCCCCTTCATTATTCCACTCACCCCAAGTTAACGCTCATGACCTTTTGTCCTATATATTTTCTCTAACTGGAAAAGCCTCCTCCTCTCGCCAGAAAATAAAAGGTCACACATTTTACAATCCTCTTACCTTTCACCCTCTCTGCTTCTATTAGTTGATGATATATCACCTAATCTAGGTCCCCCACACTCCTCCAATACACATATATCAAAACTCTACCGAGATCCAGCAAACCTCAAATGCACCACCTGTCTTCCCACTCTTCCAAAGTCATTTAAATGTGCCCTTTGGAATGCACATTCTGTTTGTTACAAACTTACCTCCATATACAACCTCTTTTTCTCAAACAACCTCAACCTTATGGCAATAACAGAAACATGGCTTATACAATCAGACACTGCCTCATCTGCAGCCCTTTCACATGGTGGCCTCCATTTCACTCACACCTCCAGGCCTGGAGGGAGACAAGAAGGTGGGGTTGGACTACTTCTCTTTTCACAGTGCACATTCACAGTTCTACCAATTGTCCCATCACTTACTTTCCCATCTTTTGCAGTACATGCTATTTGGATTTTTAATCCATTCTCTATGCTGCTGGGATCTATCGCCCCCTGGAGCGCACCAACAGTTTCTTGAGGATTTTTCTTCAACATACATCTCCTCAGTTGTCTCAAAATATCTCCCAACTTGACAACTCCATTCTGTACAAGATCTGCATCTCTCTTCCACTCTCATTACATCCTCCCATTCCCGTTTACAGGACTTTTTCAAGCTGCACCCACTCGATGGAATTCCCTCCCTCACACAATAACCTCTGGTCTACAAACCTTTGAGCGTTCTCTGAAAACCCTACCTCTTCAGGCATGCTTATAATATTCCTCAACCATCCTCTTAACTTCAGTAGGTTACCCTATTACTACCCTTTACACAAGACAACAACCCTTTGACCTCCTGATCAAACATTGCTGTGTAACTGGATCACATAGCATACAAATCACAGTTCAGCCGGAAAAAGACAGCTGGGTGAATGCCAGATAAACAGAATGATAGTATGGAGTGATTATTTCAGATACACAATGTTTAGTTTGTACCTCTGATACAAAGCATTGCTTGCTTGCATACATTGTTCTAATAAACCTATACTGCTTGAGTCCATGTGTCTTTTTAATACAAATATTAGCATGCGTGCTATAAATTAGGTACAGATTTGAGCATATTAAGTTATGTTTTAATAAAATTGTCATTTGATAGGCTTTATCATTGTTTTATGCTGTGGCTAATCCCTTTATTCATAACACACATTAACAAAATGATGAATGTGACACACGCAGACTTATTTAATGTATTAAGTACTTATTGATATGCATATGCAGAATGAACAATAGTTTGTCTTGGTTTTTGGTAATGTGGTCCAGAATGACTGCAGATGAACAGTATAGTAATACCCTGGACCTCATTTAGGAAGCACAGTGGATGCACACCACTGCACACAGATGATACACCAAGCTCACTTCGAGGTACACGTATTCTTTCCACTCCTGGAACATGGCTCTGCAATCTAGAAGCGCACTTATGTTTGCGGCGAAGTAGAAAAGTCTGAAGAAGTGCACAGTACAAAATTGTTTATATTAGAGATGAGCGGGTCCGGATCAGGCAAATCAGAACCCCCCCGAACAGTGCCTATCCGAGCCCGAGTCCGAGCACTGTTCGGGTATTCCCGCCGATCATGGAACTCAGAACGTGGCAAAACCTCGTCATCACCCCGTCGGATCTCGCGAGATCTCACTGCCAGCAGATTGAAATCAAATCAGATTGAAATGGTTATTGGTACCCTGACACGTGCAGAGAGTGGAGATGTCAGACATCTGCTCAGTGACCTGAGCATACGTGAGATTACCAGGATCTAGTAATAGAAGTACTCTTACAATCTGTCAGCACTGCTACATTCATGGTATGTTACAGTGATACCTGTTTTATCTAGGGATGAGCGGGCTCGGATATCTGAATTCCGAGCCCACCCGAACCTTGCCGATCCGAGCCGAGCCGGATCCGAGACAGATCCGGGTATTCCCGCCAATTGCAAAACTGAAAGCGAGGCTCCGAGTCATAATCCCGTTGTCAGATCTCGCGATACTCGGATTCTATAAATTCCCCGCTGGCCGCCGCCATCTTCACTCAGCCATTGATCAGAGTAGAGGGAGGTTGTGTTAGGTGGTCCTCTGCCCTGCTATATCCTGTGCTGTGCTGTGCTCAGTCCAGTGGTGCTGTGTCCTGTGCTCTGTCCTTCTGAGTTCAGTGGTGCTGCTGGGTCCTGTGTTGTGTCCTGTTCAGTCCAGTGGTGCTGTGTCCTGTGCTCTGTCCTTCTGAGTTCAGTGGTGCTGCTGGGTCCTGTGCTGTGTCCTGTTCAGTCCAGTGGTGCTGTGTCCTGTGCTCTGTCCTTCTAAGGGCATTGTTATTTCCATATTATTCCCAAGTTATAAAAAATTTTAAAAAAAAGTTATAAATAAATAAATAAATAAATAATTATAAAAAAAAGGAATTAAAAAAAAATATCCAAAAACAATCCTGCAGTATAAGTCCATTGGTACTGCAATATTACAAAGTTCACTGATTCTGCAGTATAAGTCCACCAGTGGTACTGCAATATTACAAAGTTTACTGATTCAGCAGTAAAAGTCCAGTGGTACTGCAATATTACAAAGTTCACTGATTCTGCAGTATAAGTCCAGTGGTACTGCAATATTACAAAGTTCACTGATTCAGCAGTATAAGTCCAGTGGTACTCTCCTGTACCGCATATAATTTTTAAAGGCTTTGCCTAGTGTGTGTGGCTTAGGGGTACGCTCTCTTGTGCTACATATAATGGAAAACAAAAATTTGGAGGATAAAGCTGCGAGGAAAAAGCTCAGTTTTTCCTTAAAGACCTGCTGGCGGGGATGCTGATAACATCTGGTCCGGACTGAAGGACCTGCCAATCATTGCAGACATGTCTACTGTTGCTGCATTGGATGCTGTCACAATAGAAAAAATGGTGGAGGATTATTTTGCTGACACCATCCAAATAGACATGTCAGACAATCCATATTGTTACTGGCAGGAAAAAAAGGCAGTTTGGAAGCCCCTGTACAAACTGGCTCTATTTTACCTGAGTTGTCCCCCCTCCAGTGTGTACTCGGAAAGAGTTTTTAGTGCAGCGGGGAACCTGGTCAGTGAGCGGCGAAGGAGGTTGCTTCCTCAGAACGTTGAAAAAATGATGTTCATAAAAATGAATTATCAATTCCTCAATCAAGTACAGCACTGCCCTCCAGATAGTACAGAGGGACCTGTGGTTGTGGAGTCCAGCGGGGACGAATTGATAATGTGTGAGGAGGAGGAAGTACACACTGTAGGGGGAGAGGAATCAGAGGTTGAGGATGAGGACGACATCTTGCCTCAGTAGAGCCTGTTTTGGACTAAAAACAATATTGTGAGGTGTGAGGTGTTCAGAATAGACTTGGAATTAGTGGAAATGATTGTTATTGAATGTTATTGAGGTTAATAATAGCGTAGGAGGGAAAATAAACCAAAAAAACTTGATTTTAACACTTTTTATGTTTTTTTCAAAATAAATCTGAATCCAAAACCTTTAAATCCGAACCAAAACCTTTCGTCAGGTGTTTTGCGAAACAAATCCAAACCCAAAACCTCAAGGAAATCCGAATCCAAAACACAAAACACGAGACACCAAAAGTGGCCGGTGCACATCCCTAGTTTTATCCTCACATCATTACCCAGCATTAAACCTCTGTAAATGGCTCCGTTAAAGGGGCAGCTGACACAGGATTTCTAGAAAGTCAGTTGCTGCTTCGATCGGCTTATTATGTTCCTAATGGCACGGCTAAATTAATAAATTACCAGTTACCATCAGCGCCAGGTCAGAAGTGTTAAGACTGGCCCGTCTGCCCTACGCCGATCACCTGCCACAATACGGAGAGTGCGGTATGTTCCGTTATATCCCATTATACACCCGCTTCCATACAGTAATGGCTGCACAGGGAATACACAGCGCTGACGCAGTGATGTCCCTGACACGAGGCTGCGCAGCGCTTTGTAAATGATTATAAATGTGTTCTTCAAGGATTCTTCCATTAAATCCATAATAAATGTATAAAATGTAACAAGAAGGAATATAGATGATTTGTGTGCACACAGAATTATACCGGATAGACATCATACACATGAGCTGTCTTATGTTATATGGGATAATGTGCTCCCGTCTGAAAAAAACCCAAAAATATGGATTTTAGCACTTTTTATGCTTTTTTTAAAAAAAAATCAGAACCCAAAACCCAAAATCAGAACCAAAACCTTTCATGTGGTGTTTTGGCAAAACAAATCAGAACCCAAAACCTCAAGCTAATCAGAACCCAAAACCCAAAACCCGAAAAGTGGCCGGTGCACACCCCTAGTTTATATGATACCTCCTATCTCTGTAGAACCATTACTTTCATTAAATAAACCATTTTCATTGTTCTGCTAAAACACTGCTAGCTTAAGCCTCATTTATGGGATAGATAATGAGAGTGAGGGGGCCTCCTCTGTATTTTATAATCAGTCTTCGTGGGAGGACAAATGTATTTTAATTTTTCATTGGAAGTGGTGGAGACAGGGCTGGATGTACCGCTAGGCAACCTAGGCACCTGCCTAGGGCCTAGCGGCTCTCGGGGGGCACAGCTGGGGGGGACAGGAGCAATTTTTGAAAAAAAAAAATTCAGCCCCTCCCCCGACTCGCGGCACCCCCCCACCCCTATAGGGGTATATGGTAGGCATGCGGCGGCACATGCTTTCACTTCTACGTAACTATAGGGGTATATGGTAGGCTGCAAAAATATAGTGCTATGGATTGTTTCAGGGAGGGGGCCCAAAAACAGTATCCTGCCTAGGGCCCTATGAGGTCTAAATCCGGCTCTGGGTGGAGACAATAGATGGCTGGTTAAAAACAGGCAGCAATGAACCTAGTTGTTTGTCTAAGCGGAAAACACAGTTCTTCCAAAAGAGACTGGTTCATTTGCATCTATGCTTTGTATACCGAGGGATGCACAGCACATTTTCCTCACAGACACAGATTTTTATACCTGTGGCATCAGTACAGACATTTATGGCTACATTGTGGACAGTGACTCGGATATTCAGTACTGTGTGGCAGTTAAGTGTTCTTGTGCTAAGATCAACCATGGTTTACTTAACCTGGTTTAATTTCAGAAAAGTACAATTTCAAAGCAATATACCCACATACAGTAGACACATACGTCCAGTATGCAATGCAGAGCCTCTCTGAACAGTATACACTGCAGAAACTCATTGTCACGATCTGCCTGCAGCATACTGCTTTGCCTGGCAGCTCCTAACCTGGACTATCAGACTTTACTATTTGTGTTCATTTTGTGTGTTGCAGCAGTACCTCTGATCACCAGAGGTGCTGCTATTGTGCCTGTTCCTAGTTTCTTAGGAGTTAACACTGCCTCACTCATTATCCCATGCACCTGGGTGTGTTCCATATATACCTGTCACTCCCAGCACACATTGCTGGTTATTGTTGTCATATCCTGTTGTTACACCCTGTTGATTCTACCTCCTGCTTTGCTTCTTTTATTATGCTGCATTGGGATCTCAACATTCATTCATTCTGCTGACCTGTTTTCATCTGTGAACCTGGTACCTCCCTGTGCATCTCCCTGTACTGCTGCCTGGAATCTTTCCACACCTCCTGTTTACCTGCAACTGTGTATACCTGGTAATTTCTACAAGACCACACTACATCATCTGTTCAGTCTCTTCAGCAATAAACTTGTATGTTCTACATTGATCCGTGACAGTATAACCAGCCAACAAAACAGCTTAGGAGTCAGGTGAAAGTTTTGTTTTATTTCTGGGACCTTTTTTCTGCAATCAATTTTTTATTTGTTTTTTGCAATATGTCTGTTTCACCAATCTTGGAATTGCCACTGCTACAAACTTTACAGATGGACATTATCTTGCTTCGTTCTCAGCTTGCTAGATTTTCCGCTTTACTTGTGGACCCTCTCAGGAGACTGTCTGATTATGTCTCTCCTAATACAGAAGCTGCTGGTCTGTCTCAATCCAGCTTTACTGCTGCTGAACCTGTGCAAACAGCACCTCCTAATTGTGCTTCTACAAATTTGCTGTTTAGTAAGAACTATGGGGTAACTAATTCCCAGTTCACAGGTGGTCTACGCCCCCATCTGACTGAAGAGGAGCGACGGCGCAGAATAACAAACAAGTTGTGTCTGGAGTGTGCCAGCAGTGAGCACTTCTTACTGGACTGTCCTATCCGTAGACCACGTCAGCCTACTGATCCATCCCCTGTTGCTTCCTCTCTGCATTCCAAAATTGTTTATGCTTCACCATTTTTGTTCTCTGGGAAGAGACCCAATCAGCCAGCTCCAGCCGCCTGTCCTGAGGCGCCAGCCGCCTGTCCTGAGGCGCCAGCTCCAGCCGCCTGTCCTGAGGCGCCAGCTCCAGCCGCCTGTCCTGATGTGCCAGCTCCAGTGCCTGTCCTGAGGCGCCAGCCCCCTCTGTCTCCTGTTGCGAGGTGCCAGCCTCTGTCTCCTGTTGCGAGGTGCCAGCCTCTGTCTCCTGTTGGGAGGTGCCAGCCTCTGTCTCCTGTTGGGAGGTGCCAGCCTCTGTCTCCTGTTGCGAGGTGCCAGCCTCTGTCTCCTGTGGCGAGGTGCCAGCCTCTGTCTCCTGTTGCGAGGTGCCAGCCTCTGTCTCCTGTTGCGTGGTGCCAGCCTCTGTCTCCTGTTGCGTGGTCCCAGCCTCTGTCTCCTGTTGCGTGGTCCCAGCCTCTGTCTCCTGTTGCGTGGTCCCAGCCTCTGTCTCCTGTTGCGTGGTCCCAGCCTCTGTCTCCTGTTGCGTGGTCCCAGCCTCTGTCTCCTGTTGCGTGGTCCCAGCCTCTGCCTCTTACTCTGAGGAGTCATCATCTGCCTCCAGCTCTGAGTCTGCTGCCATGGTGTCCGGGCCGGAGTCTCCTGCCACCGTGCTGCCTGGTCCTGAGTCTCTTGTCACTGTGCTACCCAGTGCCGAGTCTCCAGCCGCTGCCTCCAGTGCCGAGTCTCCAGCCGCTGCCTCCAGTGCCGAGTCTCCAGCCGCTGTCTCTATTCCAGAACTACAGCCCGTTCCAGAAACTTTGCCAGTCCATGCGGTCCAGCTCGAGTTGCCAGTCCATGCGGTCCAGCTCGAGTTGCCAGTCCATGCGGTCCAGCCTGAGTTGCCAGTCCATGCGGTCCAGCCCGAGTTGCCAGTCCATGCGGTCCAGCCCGAGTTGCCAGTCCATGCGGTCCAGCCCGAGTTGCCAGTCCATGCGGTCCAGCCCGAGTTGCCAGTCCATGCGGATCAGCCCGAGTTACCACTTGGTGCTGTCTACTCCAAGGCTTCTCAAAGTGCTGTCTGCCCCCAGGCTTCTCAAAGTGCTGTCTGCCCCCAGGCTTCTCAAAGTGCTGTCTGCCCCCAGGCTTCTCAAAGTGCTGTCTGCCCCAGGCTTCTCAAAGTGCTGTCTGCCCCCAGGCTTCTCACAGTGCTGTCCCTGCCGAGGCTTCTCTCAGTGCGGTTCCTGCCAAGCCTGCCGCCCAGTCCGGTTCTGCTGCCAAGTCGGCCACCAGGTCCGGGCCTGTTGTCAAGCCTGCTGCCCAGTCCGGGCCTCCTGTCTAGCCTGCTGTCAAATCTGCCGCCCTGTCCGGGTCTCCTGTCAAACCTGCTGCCAAGTTGGCCGCCCAGTCCTGGTCTCCTATCAAGCCTGCTGCCAAGTCTGCCGCCCAGTCTTGGTCTGCTGCCAAGTCTGCCGCCCAGTCCGGGCCTGCTGCCAAGTCCGAACCATCCGTTGCCGAGGATGCCAAGTCTGAGCTGTCACCCACCTTTGAGGGGCACCTTTCTCAATTTAGTGCTCTAATGAGGTTTTGTGCTTCTCATTTCCCCTCAGTACCTAGCCTTGTCAGTGACCAAAAGAGGCAAGTTTTGTTTTTGTTAACACATTTTAGAGTAGAGGCTATGGAATGGGCAAACCCTTTTGTTGAGTCTGATCACCCCATCCTATCTGACTTACAATTATTTGTTGAGGCAGTGATCAGCAAGTTTTCACCACCACCTCCCGCTATGCCATCTTACGGGGCCTCAGCAGTATCATCTGTACCGCCCACCTCACCTGGTCAAGAGATACCTTTGTGATCCACCCAGTTGGCTCAGGTCCCAACTCTAAGAAAGTCCCATAAAAGGGGAGGACGTAAAAAGAAAGGAGGTTCTGCAGTGTTTTAACTTCCATCTGGCATGGTCTCCTTTGCTTCTCTGCCCATAGAAGAGGACTTTTCTGCCGGGCCCCCCATTCTGGACTATGATTCCGATGAATTCAGACATTTTTGGTAATTGGGTGTCTGGAATCCACCCTTAAGGGAGGGGGTAATGTCCCGATCTGCCTGCAGCATACTGCTTTGCCTGGCAGCTCCTAACCTGGACTATCAGACTTTACTATTTGTGTTCATTTTGTGTGTTGCAGCAATACCTCTGATCACCAGAGGTGCTGCTATTGTGCCTGTTCCTAGTTCCTTAGGAGTTAACACTGCCTCACTCATTATCCCATGCACCTGGGTGTGTTCCATATATACCTGTCACTCCCAGCACACATTGCTGGTTATTGTTGTCCTATCCTGTTGTTACATACTGTGGATTCTTCCTCCTGCTTTGCTCCTGTTATTATGCTGCATTGGGATCTCAACATTCATTAATTCTGCTGACCTGTTTTCATCTGTGAACCTGGTACTTCCCTGTGCATCTCCCTGTACTGCTGCCTGGAATCTTTCCACACCTCCTGTTTACCTGCAACTGTGTATACCTGGTCATTTCTACAAGACCATACTACATCATCTGTTCAGTCTCTTCAGCAATAAACTTGTATGTTTTTCACCATTATTCATGGCTCCTTAGCTGTATTTCTACATTGATCCGTGACACTCATCTGATGAACAGTATATCATGCAAAGTCCCACTGCATGACCAGATAACCATTTTGCAATGCAGACCTAATTTGGGTGATAAGTATAGAATGCAGAGACCATTTAGTTGGTAAGTTGTAACGTGCCTATGAATATTAGCATATCTAGCACTAAAAAAGTACCCAGCACCAGAAGTCCAGTGATACCTATTAGAAGTAATATACCTCGTAATATTTATAGTCTACTTTCTCACCCCTTCACTTCTGCCCCTGACTCTTCACTGCTCTCCTGCCAATTATTGCGCACACTCACTATTTCCCTTTACCTTTACTGTATTGACTGCTCTTAACTCTACCATTACTTTACTACATTGCCTTTGCCTTTGTACTGCTCTACACTAACATTGCTATGTCAAAATATTGGCTTGCTCTTGTTTTACCACTTTGATTACATTGCTACTATTATGGCTTCCTTGCCACCATTTGGGCTTCTACACTACCTATTCGCAGACACATCATGCTCCCTGTACCTTTTAAGCCCCTCACCATCCTGGACATTGCACAAATTGGCCTCTGCACCATTTTGGCCATCCAGGACTCTGTACCACCTAGGCTTAGCACCATCATAGCCCAATCTGGGCCTATCCACATCACCATAGTGGACCTCACTATGCCCATTGTTCCCATATGCTCCCTACCCCCTCTCTGTAGAATGTGAGCTCTCACGGGCAGTGTTCTCTATTTTATGTGACTCATGTTTCTCCTTTCTCTGTCCTCCTGTCTGTACCTGTTTTGTCTGATGCTGAATTTATTTTGTATGCCATGCGATTTGTTCTGTTATTTGCATCAATGCATTTATTATTCCACTGTACCCATTGTTCTTATGTGTATGTAATTTTGTTGTATGTTCCAACACCCTATGTATGGAAAGCATTGTGGTGCCTTATAAATAAAAGATAATAGCAATAGTCATTTCCATAAATAATTCCAGTAGTATTCACAGCAGACGTAGCAATCCCTACTAATATAGCCAGTGGTAATAATTACCATTAATATGAAAAGCAGTAGTAATAAAGCCCAGTAATATGCACAGCATTAGTAGAACCACCTTTTCCCTGTTCTGATTCTGTGTTCTACCTTTGTGTCCCTTAGTGTTGCTGATTGTAGATCTACACCAGTTGCGCATAGGGTCACATTTCTCATGATGTAAGCATATGCACAAATCTGTTTCTAATTGGCCATTCATTGGTGGCCAAATAGAAGCGGTCAGCGTGCACCGACAGGCACGGAATGAAGATTGGGTGCACAGCACCATGAAAGGAGATGACTGGGTTGGTACATGCAGATAATCTTACATTCATTGCCACCTCTCATCATCTTGGAGCTATCAGGGTTCCATGAAAGGGTGACATAGAAGAGTCTTTGCGTGCACTTTGCAATGTCATTTCTTTTTAAGATGCTACCTGGGAAAAAGTACTCACTTTTGCCTCATTCAAGCAACACCCCTGCACACACCAGCAGCCACACACAGGAATATAATTTGGCACCAGTCCTCAGGGGAATCTAGCTCTACCACTATATATATACATAGAGAGAGCTGAATAGCACTGCTTAGCAAACACGGAGACATTGTGGTCCAGTGCATAATGAAACATGACATGAACACCACAAAATCTATGTGGCTAGACATTTTTGTTCTGTTGTTCTCTCAGTCTGCAATTTTAAACATGCCTTTCATGTTTTAATCCACAGCCCCAGAGGATGAAATCGTGGAGGGCCAACATTATCAGCACTGTTGTGATTGCTGCAGAGAACTTGGACCACTCAGCGTAACGCCAACGACAGTTTGAATGAAGAGGCGCTGAACGCTTTATCGATTCCTTTCTCATCCGTGAATCTTCTGTGGGTCAGCTTGAGTGACCACATTGCCAAGGATAACATCATTAATATGCGTATCTCACCTCCTCCGGTGCCTAACCCCCGGAACGTGTAGAAGAGAGGAAGAGAGAGAACGCTTTTCCTTTCTGCCAGAAAGCCTGGCCTCATTGTGCAAGAGAGATTACAGCCGGTGGATAAACTAAACAGGCTTATTTATAAGCAGTGAAATACGTCTGTGCTTCTCTGCTAATTCAACGAGAGAAGTCATCCTGTAGAGCTTGAAATTTTAGCCGGCTGTGTATCCAGGACGAGCGTCATCACAAAACCTAAAGAACGTGCATATCCACATCTAAAGGAAGACAGAAAAATGATTGGTGCTATTAAAAACAAAAGTTTTAATATGGAACAAATGATAAATACCGATAAATTTTGGGGGGAATAAGTTTTTGGATCAAATATTTTATAACTGTCAAATAATATAAACATCACCCAAAAGGTTTGAAAACAAAAAAGAGATTCCACTCTGAGAAGGCAATTATCAAAGGTCGGATTTGTGTGCGGTTTGAAAACCGACACATATAGCTTGCACCCATGTGCATGCTGGCACTTGTACTGTTACAATTGTACAGTATACATAGTGCCCCATCATAAAATAATAAGTGTTGCACTATTGACAATAAATTAGTATTGCCCCATAATATAATTATATTAACTCTGCCCCTTAATATAATAAAAAATGAATACTGCCTACAAAAGATGACTATTACTACCATTTCTCCATTAATCAATAATTATTGATTGCCCTTATAATTCATATGTTTATTGTGACTCCTCTTATGTTGTGAACGGCAAGATAGCTCAAAACTGCATGTGGTGACACCTGCGGTTTGAGCTGGAGGCTGACACTTATAGGAGTATAGAATAATAGGCATTTTCACTTGATGAACACAACATGACACACTTTGAACCTATATCCTTTAAAAGACTCCACATTAGTATACATTTTTCTTTAATTAAATATGACCCACATGAACATCAGCTGTTCTCCCCAAAGCTGGTTCTCATTGCAGCTCTTTAAAGATCATTGCTCCACTGTCTGCCAGAATTAGTTGCCTTTAAGGAGGACCTGTCAGACCTGTGAAAGTACGTTTTACTTGCCTTGAACAATCCTGCCCGAGGGAGAGCATAATATATTGGTGAGCACTATAGGCCTACATCAGTGTCTGAGTCATTCTTACTCCTCAGAGGAGCTGTGGGAGGAAGCCACCCAGGAGCAAGCATGTACTCATCATCATTTATCATCATCATCATCATTTATTTATATATTGCCAACATATTCCGTAGCGCTTTACAATTGGGGACAAACGTAATAAACTAATAAACAAACTGGGTAAAACAGACAAAGAGGTGAGAAGGCCCTGCTCGCAAGCTTACAATCTATGTACTCAGCATATGTCATTTGCATATAGTGTACAATTATATATTATTTTCTCTCCTCTGTGGAGAGAGAAGAGGGGATTTTTTAACACATATATAGTGCACAAGTCACTAAGAAATACTTCATCTTTCACCAGGGCCATTACAAGGGCGGAATAGATGGTGTAACTGCCCTATGCACTCTCCTGAGGTATTGCAACAGCCACCCGCTCTTTGCCCATACTTGAGACCCCAGATGTATATGAATGCAGTGTTGCCAAAGAAAAGCACGGCATTTCTGCACCTGCCAGGCAACAGAAGAAAGGGTACCCAGCTCCCTGCAGTGTCCTGAAGAGGAGCCAGGAAGATAAAGAAGAAAGGAGAAGCAGAGAAAGTGGGAAATATGAGAAGATAATTTCATTACTTCAGAAAAAACAGGGGGGAGATATGACTGGAAAAATGGGGAGAGGTGGCTTTAGAAAACAGGGGAGAGAGGTGGCAGGAGAAAAATGGGGATAGAGGTGGCTGGAGAAAAAACAGGGGAAGGGGCTGGAGAAAACAGGGTGAGAGGAGGCTGGAGAAAAGAGGGGAGAGAGATGGCTGGCAAAAACACGAGAGAGAAGTGACTGGAGAAAACACAGGGAAGGGAGCTGGAGAAAACAGGGTGAGAGGGGGCTGGAGAAAACAGAGGGGAAGAGGGACTGGAGGGAAGGGGGAACAGAGGGGTGTTACAATCTGCCTCTGTCTGCAGTACATCATCTCCCCTGGGGATGCTGCTTTGCCTATGCCAGATCCTGTCTGCAAGGGGTTAAGCTCGCATCACTAGTTCTGGATCCTGATCACCTGTATTTGACCTTTTAAAGACTGCCTTTTTCTCTGCTACTGGTCTCTATGAGTAACTCCTGACCTGTCTCCAATACGGTGTCTCATCGTATTGCACCTTTTTTAGTGACCCTGTCTTCAGCTTTGTTTGACTTCACTCCTGTTTATCCTCTGGTACTGTTGTGGACCCCTTAACTTCTGATCTTGGCTTTCCTGATCTACCTCCAGTCTGATTCTTCCCTGGATCATCCAGTGTCTCCTGCTACCACAGCTAAACCTGGTGATTCCAATATCCTGTACATGCAGCTTTCCTATTGTGCCTGGTATCTAGTGACTTCTGCTTCTCAGCTAAACCTGGTAATCCTGGTATCCTGTATCTGTAGTTCTCCATTTGTGTCTATTATCCAGTAACTCCTGCATCTCAGCTGAACCTGGTAATCCTGGTATCCTTCACCTGCAGTTCTCCATTCGTTACTGTTATATCTAAGGTCTTGTGCTAGGTGTTTTTCTATTGACTGCATCTAGTTTATACCAGTGTGACCGGTGTGTAAAATAAAGACACTCTTTTTATTCACAACTATGCTCTTAGGTATCATAATGGAAACCCTAACAAGGAGCTGGATTCAGGGAGCTGGAGATTTGAGAGAAAGGGGTTTTTTTTTGTGCAGATAAATACTATAAAACAGAATAAGTAATTAGATATAACTATAGAAAAAAAATTGGTAATATATTCAAAAGGAGATGATATCTTTATTAGTCTATTAAATGTGGGAGGATATCTTAATTTACTCTTGGGGCTGCTGAAGGCGGGAAACATGTTGGTTTATTAAAGGGCATTGAATTAATTTAATGTTAGGGTTTGTGGTGGGAAATATGTCTATATAATTAATGGGAATGCTATTAATTTAATGTTGGGCTGGTTAGGAGGCCTAATTAAAGGTGGGTGCTATTAACCTAATGTCAGGGCTTTATAGGGAGGGGAATTGGCATATTTATTAACTGTGAATGCCATCAATTAAATTCTGGAGCTGATTGGGTGGAAGGATTTATTAAACAAAAAAAGCTACTTATTTAATGTCCTGCAGGTTTAGCGGGAAGGAAGCCTATATTGTTCACTCACTGCTTGGCTTTCCAGGTGGGACATAATAACTACCTCTTTTCCAAACATGCCAAAACATTCCAGGGTCAGGCCAAGCTTAAGTCACCAGAAGCAGCACCACGTTGTCAAAGCTGCAAGAACAGGGAGGGGAACGCAGCACAGGTTAGGAGAATGGACTTGCGTTTGTAGAGGGCTAGGTATCTCCTCACTATAGGATGGCGGCATCTACTTCCACCAGAATGCGCGTGGGGCATCACCAGTGTTATGTCTTGTCCAGAGCAAGAAAATATCTAGCTATGGCTCTGTGATTCACAATCTTGACAGGTACTCATCAGCGCCATCTTTTCCATTGGGCACGATGGGCAGGTGCCCGGGGGCCCCACAGGTTAGGGGGCCCCATAGACAGGGCTCTTAAGTAAAATAAATAATCCTGCAAAAAAAAATAATATCCTGCAAATATATCATATATATATATATATATATATATATATATATATATATATATGATACACATATATATATTTATATATATTTATTTCATATATATATATATATATATATATATATATATTATACACACACTTACTTATTTTTTGCAAAATGATTGTAATTTTGCCCGTTCTGTGTGCAAGTGTCTTGCTGCTAGTGCTTCAATGTATGCGCAGCTTGACAACTTTTGGTTGTGGTCAAGCTGCGCAGGGACATGGCCATGCAATGTTGGTTCGTATCATGTCTCCCCGTTTGTTGATTCAAACTTCAATTGAAATTCTCAAACCTAGACTATACAACCGAGGCTACATTCAGGGTTAAGTCTCCAGAGTGTAGCATCCAATAACATTCTCTGGGAGTGTCCATGTTTTTTCTCTATATAAGTCACCAGCATCTTGCAATTGATCCTTTTGTTGCTGCGTCTGGATTTTGGCTGACTGCCCTGCTCTCACCCCCACCGCTTTTGAACTACCAGTTATAATTCTCTTAATTGTGTTCTTCTTCCAAATCATAATTTGGTGTCCGTGTTTTTATTTGGTAAATTATAAGAAAAAGATGTTAAGTCTAGAATGGGGTTAGGTGCATGAAAAGAGTGGTGCTTGCAATGATGTCTTTGCTGCCACACAGGTCTAGAAACTCTAAGATGTGATTAATATTTGATGATCAGGAAAGGAGAATGTAGAGTTGGGGAGATAGATTGTTGTACAGTGAGGGAAAGTTGTTGAGGATTACTAGAACCAAGATTTATATGGGTATGTAGAAACTTGGATGTTAGAGTGCAAGGGGGTGATCAAAAACATTGGTAGTCAGTAGACAGTGACAGACAGGAAATTGCTAGACTGCCTGTTGCTGTATGGGGTCCCAGAGAACTATGTGGCAGACAGGAAGTCTCACATCACTTCCTGTCTGCCTGATGTGAGGAGCAACGCCGGCCAGCTCAATTATAGGTATGTGAGTGGGGGGGGGCTGCCTATTCTAAAGTATAGGGGAGGGGCTTCCTATATTAAAGTATAGGGGGGCTGCCTATATTAAACTATCTAGGAGGCTGCCTATGCTAAACTATAGGGGGGACGGCCTATATTAAACTATAGGGAGTGGGAGGGGGCTGTCTAAACTAAACTATAGAGAGTGGGAGGGGGGCTGTCATACAAACTATAGGGAGAGAGGTGGGGCCTGCCATATAATACTATAGGGAGGGGGCTGTCTATACAAAACTATAGTGAGGCAGGGAGGGCCTTCTATATACTACTATAGGGAGTGGGCTGTCTATACCAAACTATAGTGGGGGGACTGCTATAATGTGTGAGGGAAAAGGGTGTATGTTGGGTGATATGAGGGAAGGGAGGTGGTCTGTCTTAATATCATTTCGGTGGGAGATAGGCTATTAATATAATAGTGGAGTTTAGGTGGGGCTAATTATTTAATGTGTGCCATTTTATTTGTGGGATGATGGTGGGACAATTTAATTCATTGATGGGGCCTATTAAATTAAGATGGGGCAATAGGACCTTTAATTTAATGCTTGATTCAATACAGGGGCTGGTTGGAGTTTACCAAAGTTAATTTACCCATTTTTTTTTCCAAATAACGCCTCCACCATTCCAGGATCCAGACAAACAGCAACTGATCTAAAGAAAGCAGCAGCCACAGGCGGTGAAAGTGACAAGAACAGGTAAGAGAGAGCAGGACAATATGCCAACTGTCCTGACTCTGGTGGGGCAGACATGAATTTGGGTGACTGTCTCGCTTAGTCAGGATTTGGTCCAACAAAAAGGACAGTTGTGAGGTATGTCCTGCTTCACACTGTACTGCTCGTGAAGGCAGAGCTGCATGCAACTGTAGTGTAGTGAACAGTAGTGCACACAGTTTTGCCTATGTATTTGTCTAAAATGTATCTAAAAGGATAACCTTCCTGTTTTAAGTGCCCCAGGCCCCCCAGAGCCTTATTTCAGCTCTGGCAATACTTTAGTGGTTCTTGTATTGATTCCATTGCCTGCCTTCTACCTTGCACCGGTCCCATTCTCTGATCACTTTGTAGAATGTATGGCCACCACCCATTGCACACAACAGTATATAACACATGTAGGTAACATTGGCACACAGTAGTAGTGGAACGGAAAAGTGGTGCAAGATGGAAATGTCCTTGGGCCCTTCCACCCACCCTTATGTTGGATCTTAAAAAGGACATGCACACTTTAACAAACCAAGCACTAAAGCAACAGGGAGTGTAACTTTTGAGGCTGATGTGCTTGGTTTGTTTGGGCCCCCACAAAACAAGCTAACAATGGGCTTAAGGCACCTATGGTAATAGTGCTGTTAATGAACTCTACTGTGGCAAAATGTTGCTGTCATCCTCAGCCTCATCCTCACTCTCATCAGTTTGTACATCATCCGCACACATTATTAATTCATCACTGCTGGAATCCACCATTACAGAAGTTTCAGCATTTTGATGTAATTGGCGGGAAAGGCCTGCCTCGTGCAAATTGAAGTTAATTTTTATGAACATCATCTTTTCCACATTTTGAGGATGTAACCTCCTACGCTGATCGTTGATAAGGTTCCCGGCTGTGCTGAAAACTCTTTCCGAGTACACACTGGAGGGTGGGCAGCTTAGACAGTGCAAAGCGAGTTGGTACATCGGTCTCCAAATTCTCTATTTTTCCTCCTAGCATGTAAAGAGACTGTCTGAAATGTTCATTCCTATGCTGTCGTTAAAATAATCCTCCACCATCCTTTGGATGTTGATAATAGGATCAGGTGGAGTTACGGCAGAGGTGTCACGTTTTTTGGTCAATTCTTTTAGACCAGACCATAAATAAAAATGTGGTGCTGAGTCATCTGCATCATCCCTGGGTCTCTTGGGAAAGCTAAGTTTTTTCCTAGCAGCAGTTGAGTGAGAAACTGAAGGAGATGCCGTCCTGTCACGTAACACTTGAGCTGTCATCTTGCTCATCAGGAGCTCCTTGCATCTCTTCAGCTCTGGGTCAGTTGGAAACAAAGAGAAGACATAGCTCTTAAACCTAGGATCAAGCACAGTCACCAAATTGAAGTGATCCGATTTAAAGATTTTGATAACTCTTGGATCCTGGCGAAGCGAATAAAGTGCTTGATCTACAAGTCCGACATACTTAGCGTAATTGCTTTGTTTAATCTCCTCCTTTAGTTTCTCAAGCTGCCTTTCCAAAGGTCTAATTAAGGGAATCACTTGACTCAAGCTAGCAATGTCTGAACTCACTTCACAGGTAACTCCTTCAAATGGTTTCAGCACCCTGCACAACACAGAAAGTATTCTCCA
Organism: Mixophyes fleayi; assembly: GCF_038048845.1. Lineage (NCBI taxonomy): Eukaryota > Metazoa > Chordata > Amphibia > Anura > Limnodynastidae > Mixophyes > Mixophyes fleayi. The sequence goes on from NC_134405.1 coordinate 69,453,476, forward strand.
ATGGACTTGAGTAAAATACATCCCCCCTCCTTTCCCAATGTCATGGCTTGTGGAGTAAGCGATGATGGCTTTTCGCTGTTCCTCTATCCACAGAAGCATATACAGGGTGGAATTCCACCTTGTCACCACCTCTTGCTTCAGTTCATGGCAGGGCAAATTAAATTGCTTTTGTAGCTGCTGCAATTTCCTACATGCTGTTGCCGAATTCTGGAAATGTCCAGATATATTATGGGTCACAGACAGCATCTCCTGCATGTCCCTATTATTTTTAAAAAAGTTCTGCACCACCAAGTTTAGTGTATGAGCAAAATAGGGAATGTGATGGAATTTTTCCAGCTGTAATGCTCTCACAATATTGGTGGCGTTATCAGAAATTAAATATCCTGAGGAGAGTCCAAGCGGGATAAGCCATGTTGCACTGACATCCCTTAGTTTTTGTAACAGATTGTCAGCTATATGCCTCTTAGTGGATCTGGTGATACACAGAGTAGCCTGCCTCTGAAAAATGTGACGTACTTGGGTACATGCTGCTGCTGTTCCTGCTGGTGAAGGAGAGTCACCAACCCAGTGGGCTGTCAGTCATATAATCTGTAGTTTGCCCAGTTCCGCTTGTCCACATATCTGTGGTTAAGTGTACAGTGAAAAGAATGGCATTTTGTAGCCCAATAATTAAATTTTTACGAACTTTCTGGTAGAGGTGAGGAATAGCTTTTCTAGTAAAATGGTGTTGTGATGGAATTTGGTAACGGGGACATAAGACCTTAAGTAAATGTCTAAAACCAGCTGCTTTATTAGTGGATATTGGACGCAGATCTAATACTAGCATAGTCGCCATGGCGTCTGTGATCCGCTATGCGACTGGGTGACAGTTTTCATACTTGCTTCCTCTTGCAAAGGATTGTTTAACAATCAATTGTTGTAAACTACTAGTAGTCTTCTTCTTGGTCTGCTTCTGGGATGAAGATTCACCCCCAGCAGCAGCAACAGCAGCGAGACTAAAGCTCAAGAAATCTTCAGAGGAATCCAGGATAGTGGAGGAGTCATCTAGCCTTACCAACTGTCAGGCGCCGTCCGCACGGCTGCCTGACCGCGCGTCTGGTTGCTAGGCAACCAGACGCATCACTTCCGGATCTCCCCTGTCAGCTACCCCTCGCTGTATGACGCGCCCCGTTGCTAGGCAACGGGACGCTATGTAGGACTCCCGGCGGCAGGTATGACAGCGCTGCAGCGCTGATGCTGATTGGGTCACCACATTATTTAAACCTCTTCCTGCCCTCTAATCAGTGCCAGAGTATCAGGTCTTCCTGTCTCCAGCGTTTGTGTGTACCAGTTGCTGTATTTGTTCCTGACATTCCTCGTGCTGCTTGTGACCCTTTTGACCCGGACCGTTTGACAACCCCTATTTGGATTCTGCCTTTGTACTGCGCTCCCTGAAAGTTACCGACTCGGCTTGCCTCACCATTCTTCTGGATTTCCCTTTGTACCTCCTCTACCTGAACGTTGCCGAACCGGCCTGTCTGACACCCCCTTGTATCTCGCTGTGGACTCTAGGAAGGACCGCGACCTGCGTGTCCCTGCAGCGGAGTCCATACTTCCTTGCGGGGGTTCCTGGTGAATACCAGGGGCACGTTAGACTCCGCGCCTTCCTCTGAGTTGCGCCAACAACAGCAGGTACCCATTACCAGTCATACACCCACTATCAGTCGTGACAGTATACTCTGGCCATGACAACGGAAGGGTCTGGTGAACCGTCTGCTCGTGACCTACTCCTGCATTTGGCTCAACGAGTGGAGCAACAAGAAGCAGCCCAAGCGCATCTTCTACAATGTGTCCAAGGGATTGCTACCCGCTTCGATACATTTCAGAATGCTGTACCCGCTACACCAGCCATAACCTCTGCGGCATCCACAGCATCCAGTGTGGTCACGGTCTCTACAGCGGCCTCCGGTGTATGCATCCCGACACCCGAAAAGTTTGACGGTGATCCCAAGAAGTGCAGGGGCTTTCTGAACCAATGTGCCATTCAATTTGAGTGCAACCCAGGGGCCTTTTCTTCAGAACGCACCAAAGTAGCCTTTCTCATCTCCCTCCTCAGTGGTCAAGCCCTTGCCTGGGCCTCACCTTTATGGGAACAAGGAGGTCCACTTCTTAATAACTCCAACTCTTTCATTGAAGCTTTCAGGAAAGTCTTCGATGATCCCGGAAGAGTTGCTTCTGCAGCTACCAGCTTGTTACACCTCCGCCAAGGTGACCTGTCCGTGGGGCAATACGCAGTTCAATTTCGAACCCTGGCTTCCGAGTTAAAATGGAATAACGAGGCACTGGTGGCAACCTTTTGGCAAGGTCTGGTGGACCGGATTAAGGATGAGCTAATTTCCAGAGAACTCCCGGCGGAGTTAGATTCTCTCATCTCCATGTGCATCAAGGTGGATTTGCGCTACCAAGAGCGCACGCAGGAACGCTCTCCTGGCAAACGGTTCATACCACGGCTAGCACCCCAGTTCCAAAATCCCATCCTGCCAGTGGACGAACCAATGCAAGTTGGACGCTCTAAATTATCCCTTGAAGAGAGGGAGAGACGCTTCAAACAACGCCTGTGTCTGTATTGTGGAGATCCGGGACACCTGCTAAGAGTCTGTCCCAAGAAACCGGGAAACTCTTCCTCCTAAACGGTGGCGGGGAGGCCGTTTTAGGAGAATCCACAGTTGCTCCCTATTCTAAAGAAAATTCCCCAGAATTTCAGATGGCTGTCATCCTGAGCACCCCCAAGGGTACCTTTTCCACCACGGCCTTTGTGGACTCCGGCTCCTCCGGGAACTTCATTTCGGCAGATCTAGCTTCGCAGCTCCAAATACCTCTAAACCCATTGCCCCAACCGTTATCTCTGACGGCAGTCGACGGAAGTCGTGTCACTCACGGCTCCATCTCCTCCGTGACTTCTCCTGTTCGGTTGATGGTAGGAGTACTTCATAGCGAAATGATCCAACTTTTGGTGTTGCCGAGGTCCATTAATCCCCTCATCTTGGGGCTACCGTGGCTGAGAAAACATTCTCCTCAGATGGATTGGGACCACGCTCAAGTTATGTCGTGGGGTTCAGGATGTCGCTTTGAATGTCTGTCTAGAGTCTTGCCTCCAAAATGTCAAGTAATGGCTCATTCCGAGCTAACCCACCTTCCTGAGGCCTATATAGAATTCCAAGATGTATTCAGTAAAGTGGAAGCGGAGATCTTGCCTCCTCATCGTCCCTGGGATTGCGCTATTGTTTTATCCCCTGACCAACCCATCCCCAAAGGGAGGACCTACCCTTTATCTCGTCCAGAGACGTCAGCCATGTCTCAATATATTTCAGAAAACCTGAAACGGGGATTTATCCGCAAATCCATTTCCCCAGCGGGTACAGGGGGTTTTTTTGTTAAGAAGAAGGATGGGTCTCTTCGGCCTTGTATTGATTATCGTCCTCTCAACCGCATCACTGTCAAGAATCGATATCCACTACCTCTCATCTCCGACCTCTTTGACAAACTCAGTGGATCTCAGATCTTTTCCAAACTAGATCTCCGTGGGGCCTATAATTTGATTCGCATCAAGGAAGGAGACGAATGGAAAATGGCCTTTAACACCAGAGATGGACATTTCGAGTACCTGGTGATGCCCTTCGGCCTCTGCAACGCCCCAGCCATCTTCCAAACCTTTGTTAACGATATCTTTCATGACCTGTTATACACTTCTGTGGTAGTGTATTTAGACGATATATTAATATTTTCTAAAGATCTGAAGACTCATCGGGAACAAGTAAAGGAGGTCTTACGTAGACTCCGGAAACACCACCTCTACTGCAAGCTGGAGAAATGTGTGTTTGAGATTAGCCAGGTACCTTTTCTTGGTTTCATTGTGTCGGGTCAAGGTCTTTGTATGGATCCCACCAAGGTGTCAGCTATTCTGGACTGGCCTCAGCCACAAGGCCTTAAAGCTATTCAAAGGTTCATCGGCTTTGCTAACTATTATCGCCAATTTATTCAGGGATTCTCCACCATTATAGCCCCCATTACAGCTTTAACCAGGAAGACTGCCAACCCCAGGGTTCGGTCCTCGGAAGCCATGTCTGCCTTCATAACGTTAAAAAAAAGCATTTTCTTCAGCCCCAGTTCTGTCCCAGCCAGATCAAGAACGACCCTTCTTCTTAGAGGTAGATGCATCCTCTGTAGGCATTGGGGCGGTGCTTTTTCAAGAGTCTCCGGCTGGCTCACACAACCCGTGTGGGTTTCTCTCCAGACGATTTCTTCCAAGTGAATGTAATTATGGAATAGGGGACAAGGAGTTACTGGCCATCAAGGCGGCTCTGGAGGAATGGCGGCACCTGTTGGAGGGGGTTATATTTCCTGTCACTGTGTTTACCGACCATCGGAACCTAGTGTTCATTCAAGAGGCTCGTTGCCTTAATCCTCGGCAAGCCCGCTGGGCATCCTTCTTCGCTCGATTTAACATGAAGCTCACATTCTGCCCGGGAGCCAAGAACGGACGTGCCGATGCATTATCTCGCTCATTTGACGATTCCGATCGTGTAAGACCGTTGGTTCCTCAGCATATTATTGACCCTTCTAATATCGTAGCCCTCACTAGGACCAAAACGTCCTCTCCTCCTCCAGGCCGGTCATTCGTGGAACCCCATCTCCGGCTCAAGACCCTGCAGTGGGCTCATTCATCCCGCATTGCCGGCCATGCTGGAATAAAGAAGACAACATCGCTGCTTTGCCGACGCTTCTGGTGGCCTAATGTACGTGCCGATGTTGGTAAATTTATTGCTTCCTGTACTACTTGTGCTCAACACAAGACTTGTAGAAGAGTTCCGGCAGGCCTTCTTCGTCCACTCCCTATCCCCGATGCTCCTTGGGAAAGTGTGGCCATGGATTTTATCACAGACCTACCCCTCAGCGCAGGGTTTACCACTATCTGGGTGGTTATTGATCGATTTTCGAAGATGGCACATTTTATTCCTCTAACTGGACTGCCCACGGCCAGATATCTTTATCAAGGAGATATTCAGACTACATGGTTGCCCGAAGGAGATCATTTCGGACCGTGGAGTCCAATTCACATCCCATTTCTGGAGAGCCTTTTGTAAGAGATTGAACATAGAATTGAAATTCTCTTCGGGATACCATCCGCAAACCAACGGACAGACGGAGCGAATCAATCAGGATCTCGAGACATTCCTCCGCTGTTTTACCTCCGACAACCAGAATAAATGGTCTCAATTCCTTCCTTGGGCGGAGTTCTCTCATAATCAACACATTCATGAGTCTACCGGATTCTCCCCTTTCTTTATTGTATACGGAAGTCATCCTGTGTTTCCGGATCCTTTTCCAGTGTCCTCTTCACCAGTTCCAGCCGTAGATACTCTTTATCGGGAGTTTTCTCTCATTTGGGCTAAGACTAAGATGGCTTTACTCAAGGCTACTCAGCATCACAAAATCTTTGCAGATCGTCATCGGAGGGCCACTCCTCTCTTAAAGGTGGGAGACCAAGTATGGCTATCCACCCGGGACCTAAAACTAAAGGTTCCTTCTATGAAGATGGCTCCTCGATTTATTGGCCCGTACACCATCATGCAAGTCATTAATCCTGTATGCTTTAAATTGAAACTTCCTCCTCCTCTGAGATGTCATAATACTTTTCATGTCTCATTATTACGACCAGTGGTACTCAATAAATTCTATCGACCTCCCTGTCGTCCTCCACCAATACAAACCTCTTCTGGAACTGAATTCGAAGTCAATCGGATCTTGGCCTCTCGCATTCTTCGTGGCAAACAGCAATTTCTTGTCCATTGGAAAGGTTTTGGCCCAGAGGAGAGATCATGGGTGGACGAACAGGACCTTCACGCTCCAAGAATTCTCAAAAAGTTCCTTCAAACAGGAGGAAGAAGAGGAGGGTATACTGTCAGGCGCCGTCCGCACGGCCGCCTGACCGCGCGTCTGGTTGCTAGGCAACCAGACGCATCACTTCCGGATCTCCCCTGCCAGCTACCCCTCGCTGTATGACGCGCCCCGTTGCTAGGCAACGGGACGCTATGTAGGACTCCCGGCGGCAGGTATGACAGCGCTGCAGCGCTGATGCTGATTGGGTCACCACATTATTTAAACCTCTTCCTGCCCTCTAATCAGTGCCAGAGTATCAGGTCTTCCTGTCTCCAGCGTTTGTGTGTACCAGTTGCTGTATTTGTTCCTGACATTCCTCGTGCTGCTTGTGACCCTTTTGACCCGGACCGTTTGACCACCCCTATTTGGATTCTGCCTTTGTACTGCGCTCCCTGAAAGTTACCGACTCGGCTTGCCTCACCATTCTTCTGGATTTCCCTTTGTACCTCCTCTACCTGAACGTTGCCGAACCGGCCTGTCTGACACCCCCTTGTTTCTCGCTGTGGACTCTAGGAAGGACCGCGACCTGCGTGTCCCTGCAGCGGAGTCCATACTTCCTTGCGGGGGTTCCTGGTGAATACCAGGGGCACGTTAGACTCCACGCCTTCCTCTGAGTTGCGCCAACAACAGCAGGTACCCATTACCAGTCATACACCCACTATCAGTCGTGACACCAACTTAGATGCAGGACTAACTCTGATCGCTACTGAGGATATTGATAAGGACAGTGTTGTGGGTGTAGATTGCAGATGTCTGGTTCTAGCTGAGAGTAGGGACCTAGCTGATGCTGGACTGCTTGTTGTTATTTTTTTAGCATAAGTTTCCAACAGCTTGCCATGAACTCGCTTCAAATGGCCTAATATGGATGAGGTTCCTAGATGGTTAAGGTCCCTACCTCTACTGACTGTGACTTTACAAATGCTACAAATGGCTAGACAACTGTTGTCAGGATTTGGGTAAAAATAATTCCACACATAAGAGGTGGATTTTTTGGTCTTATACTCAGGCATGATAATGGCCTTCTTCTTATCACATGCAAGAACTGCTTTCACTGGTGTAGGACTTACACAAACAATATCATCCTCATCAACATCCTCATTAGCACCCTCGTCAGCTACACAAATATCCCCCTCATCATGTTGCAATTCCAAATTGGCATCCTCAATTTGTGTATCAACAGCTACACTTGGACTGTTCATGCACACATCTGCAGAAATACTGAGAGAGGCCTTATGGGTATACTATCAGAAAAGTCAGGCTTACACATAGCACTCGTGGATAGACTCTCCTCAGGGATTTGTGTAATTTCTGAATCTGAACATACATTTTCCTCTAATGCCTTACTGTTTTCTTCCAGCTCGGCTATGAGAAGATAATACGGATCAAATAGGGCTGGTGTTAGGGAAGATTGGGAGGGCATGGTTGACTGTTAGAGCAGAGAAGTGCCAGATGGGGATGTCAGAGGTACAGTACCTGGGTGATCATGTGGGGGGAGGAAGGGTTAGATCAGAACCAGCCAAGGTAGAGACAATCCGAGACTGGCCCCAGCCCAAGACCCAGTTACATGTACTGGCATTCTTAATGACTGCAGGGGACTGCAGACATTAGGTCCCAGACTTTAGTACTGTAGCGAAGCCCCTGACAGATCTTACTAAGAATAAACTCCTAAAGGTAGTTGACTGGACACCCGCTTATGAGCTGGCATTTCAATCGTTAAAGGAAACCCTGGTCCGTGCTCCAGTACTGTTGGTGCCCGATTATGACAAGGACTTTATTGTGCAAACTGACGTGTCACAGTATGGATGGGGAGCTGTACTTAGACAGGTGGGGCCAGATGGGCAGGAACACCCTGTGGCCTATTTGAGCAGAAAACTGCTAAACCGGAGGTGGGGTATGCCACAATTGAGAAGGAATGTTTGGCAATTGTGTGGGCAGTGAAAAAATGTCAACCTTATTTGTATGGATGACATTTAACTGTGGTGACTGATCATAATCCTTTAAAGTGGCTACAACACACCTCAGGGGAAAATGGCCGTTTGTTGCGCTGGAGCCTTGCACTTCAAATTTAGGGCTCACAGCAATGCGGGTGGATTGTCTCGGCAGAAAGAGCCGGATCCTCCGGATCACCTCCGGTAACCCTAGGAGACTGCGGACCAAGATCCAAATCGCCGGACATGGCACGCTGGTTGCCGCATGAGCAAGTGGGGGGGGTGGAGTGTGACTGGTTCACTGATAAATAGCTTTGGGTATACATTTAGTTAAAAGAAATAGCGCAAGGCGCTTATTTATATAATTGCACAGGCACTTATTTTTAAATATGATGTATATTTTGAGATAGGAAATCGTTATTTCTGAGACCAGGGTAGAGAATTCGCTTTTCTTTTTTAACCTTTCTAAAGCAAATGCCTTATTGATGTGTATATCTGATACAATGAGCCTTTGTGGATGGAGGTCTTTTGTGCATTGGGATGTGTTTTGTATGTAAGTGTCATTGTTTGGGGCTTGTAAGGTTGCTAGTGGAAACCTCCAATCATAGCAGGAAATGCCTGCTCTGGCCAAAGGCCCCAGGGGGTTGTTACTGTGTTCCTTTTGTCAGTGTTCAAACCTTTCTGAACATTGTGAACAGCATGTGATGCATAACATCACAGCGTCTATAGAATTTCATAGATAAGTGTAAATATTGTTGGCTTTGCAATGCATGTAAATCCATGTTTGTGTAAACACATTACATCCTGATTCTAAAAATAGCCTCTGTCTAAACTGTGTAAAAGGCACTGGCTTGTATTGAAAACTTGTTCTTCTGATTTCATCTGACCTTAGCACTGGTACCTGTAACCAGTGTGAGAGCAAATAAAAATCTTGCTTCAAAGACATGCTAGGAAACATCTTCAATATTGCTGTATTTCTGTGACCTGCAGCTTAGACCCTAAATATAATCTGTTCTCTGGCTGTTTCTGAGGTTGGACCCAGCTTTTCCAGTACCACCCTTCTGCCTGCTACCCATGCAGCCCTGTTCACTGTGATAGGCTCGGGGGGATCCATCCACAGCAACCCTGATATATAGGAAGAGGTCAGGAGTATCAGCCCAGGTACGCAAGTAACGGGGTAGACTCGCAGCGTCAGTTACCCAGAAGAAACCCGGTTCTGGATGACTGTAAGGAATCCTGTGGTGGCAGCATTTGTAAGGCGCGCGAAAGTACAGTGCCGGCTCAGCTCGGTACTCGGATCTGCTAAGCTCGGGTGTGTTCAATTCTCGGGGAACCGAGCCTGAGCATCTCTACTTTCTACTTAGTATATCACCAGCAAACCCTTGGAATAGCTCTCCCCTTCACTTATGTCATTGTCTGCCAACCCTCCCTGCACTGTTATTATTTCAAACCACCATCAATCATTGGGAACATTTAGGGCTTATACGCAATTGTTACAAAAGAAGTGTTTTCTTGCAGATGCTTGCAGCATTTCACCTTTGTGGTGATCGCACTGGATATCCATTTATTATAAGAATTATTTTTAATGCCTTTTTTTTTAAACACACAGTACACATATCCATATATTAAAAATAGAGAAATTTTACTGGTAGTTTGCATCTCAGGACATCAGGGAAAGATGTAACAGTGGGGTAAGGTGCTCATATGCTGCTCTGGCAGACTAACCAAATACAATTGTGCCAACATGTTTTGCAATAGTTAAACTTATTAAACGAAGTCAGATGTTTCTATGAAGGGAATATTAGAAGGATATATTAGTAGGCAACTAAACAAGTTTGAGCACAGAGGTATAAAAGAGTCGCAGATCATGCGTTTTTCCTGCATTGCTTTAGAGATGACCTGCTGTGTCCTAAGTCATCACATCCAGGTTTTCCTAGATGTTATTGCAACCAAATTCCAGTAGCTCTAAATCCCACTTATTTTTTAGTTGGCCCCACCTCCACTTGACTTAATTCCACCCACATGATGCCATTTTAAGATTTTTTCCAGGGACACTTTAAGCTCCCAATCCGCCCCTGATAGGAAGTGTGACATCACAGTGCCTGTATATACAGTCTGGTAGTTTTCATTGCCAGGAGTGTTGCTAGGTTTGCAAGAGAGCCATAGCACAGGCCCACTATCAAGTTTAACACAGCAAACTAGACTACACACTACACGGGCAGGGGCGAACGGAGGATTGTCGGGGGGGGGGGTTTCCCCCCCGCGAGAGCAGCTCCGTTTCTTCAGCGCTGTCCTATACAGCAGCCACGGCGCTGTCTAAGAAGCGTCCGCGGCGGTGCTGTATACACTACAGCACCGCCGCGGACGCTTCTTTGACAGCGCCGCGGCTGCTGTATAGGACAGTGCAGCTATAGTGGCCACTTAGTTAGCGCAGGGGGGGTTTCTGGAGACTCAGAAACCCCCCCTGCGTGCGCCACTGACGGGTATTATTCAATTGTCCACCACATCTTCTGTCATTGTAGATAATAGGAGTCACTTCCTTTATTAGTACTAATATACTCAGTAACAGCACTAGCTCTCAGTAATATGCCCAGAAGTAGTACTACTGCCCACTAATATTTATAGCAATAACAGTAATACCCATTACTGGTGGTCAGTAGTACAAATATCCAGGAAAATGTCAAATGTAGTGACAGTGTATAGTAATATATCAGCAGTAACACTTATGCCCAATATTAAACCACTAATATTATCATTGCTCAATGTCAGCATCAGTTGGTAATATGCTGGGTAATATTCAGGAATGTCCATAAAAAGTCACCAATTGTAGTAATGTCAAATAAATGCCATCAGTAGCACTTATGCACAAGAACATGCTTTCACAAAACTGGGAATGAAGCCATCTCTTGCAGGCACTAACCGAGAGTGCACCCAGAGCTAATGACTCTCGCATTTGATCATCTGTTATTAGGGAATCTTATCAGCATCTGTACCAGCCCTGGTATTGTGTACTGAGAACACATTTTCACCAACACAAATATCTTGTAACAAAAATCAAGTATTATTTATTGTTACACTACTATCATCAAAGTGAAAATGCCAATTGTGACAGAAGCACTGGGGAAAATTATTGATGGCAGATATGTTTCTGTCTTAGGCGTCTTAAGGCCCCAGGGAGATTTCTTGTGTTTGAGAAAGAGCTTCCAAACGATTGTTTTCGGCTGCAGAAAAAAGCTAGTGTAGGGTCCCTGGATTATGAATGGAGAGAGAAGAGCATGATACGATCATTTGGCCCATTCCAGGGCTTCCAACAAAGCAGTACTTTGCTGGTAATCAGGTACTGTATACAGGTTGTGAGGCTGTTCCCTCAGTCTCTCACTTCCTGGAGAACAGAGAGGCCAGCTGAGAGACACTGCCATTGTTACCTATAAGTTCTGTTATTTTGTGTGTGTGGGACATTAGGTCCTTTCACTTTAAAGAAGGAATTGTCCCAATTCTGATACAAGGGGTACCTGCTAACATTGGCGCAGCTCAAGTAGAGGGTGTGGAGTCTAACCAGGGGAGTCAGGTGAGCCGGTTCGGTGATGTGCTTGCAACGAAGGTACACAGGGAGGAATCCAAGAAAATGCTTAGGCGAGCCGTGTCAATCACTTTCCAGAGGATAAAGGCACAGGGAGGTCAGACAAGCCGGGTCAATAGGAAACACAGAGGAGCAGAAGAATAGTCAGAACAAGCCAAGTGATGCACAGGAACGATGGAGCAGGAATGACCCAATACCCTGGCACGAGCATGGTGCCAGAGTCTGCTTTAAATAGCGCAGGAAGCCAATGAAATACCGGCAGCATGATGTTATCGGCCGCTGCCGGAGATCCAAACCGCATGCGCAATAGGGCCAGCGGTCCGGCCGGTAGTATCGCGTCTGGTTGCCTGGCAACCAGACAGGGCAGGGGATGTGACAGGTGCCCGTCCCGAAGGAGCAGAGTGACGGCGCCTGACAGGAATTCCTTATTGTTTTCGTTAGAGGCAGACAGGCTAGGTTTTATGTTTATGTTTTGTTTATTTTTAGCTACTACATTAAACTAGCTGTGGCTATTTGTACCGAGGCACTAGACTGATGTGCTATTACTTGGCTGTTGCATGGGAACTACTGCCATTTAACCCCAGGAGAAGCAACCCCTAACCTCAATTTGCAACACATGGTAGAGAATGTAAGCATTGCACTTCAATTGCAGCCATAAAAGAAAAACTGTCTAAAAAAAATGTTAAGTGACAGCAGTTAGCCAGTGAGGAGGCACGAAGGCAACAGCCAACGGATGTTGAGGAGAGGTAGGACCACAAAGCTCTAAAAGAGGAGGTGCAGACTCTCGCCACCTTGTCTGGAAATACTTTCCCTTCCCTGGAGGTTGCAACCAAAAATAATCTTTGGGAAGATATTTCCCAAACACAAGCAGTCTCCCTGGGACATATACAGTATATCTGTTATTTACCACTTTCCCAGTGCTTCTGTCACACACTTTGCTGAACAATTCCCATACGCTTTTTAACATATAGGATAACAATACTTTATACACAGAGCATTTATTACAGGTCAGTCAGGCTGTGATCTGCTTAATCTCACAATTAAGGGAGTTCCCCCTATTCTTCTGCTGAATTGTCAGCTACCCACTCCAAATGTTAAACCCACCTTCAGGCAAGCACACCCAAGGGGTATGTAGCTATGGAGATGGGCAGTGGGCTGCACTTTTCAAATTCTTGCAGTGCCGTCTTGGTTCCAGACAGTACAGTGGAAGCCGTAGCCTCCAGCCAGTCCTGCAGATAAGATCTCTATCGGGCCTTGGGCATCTTTATTTCAAAGACATCCCTGGTTCCCACAGTCCTTGGTGAGAGCCGAATTTCTCTGGGATGCCACCCTAGAATCTTGTTTTGTGACACTTATGTTCAGGATTACTATTGTGCCAGCCCAACATATTACTCAGGGCTTGAGCTCAAGCCATGGGCAAATCAGCATGATATATATATCTACTATATAAATGCCTAGTGGCATGTGTGGGGAAAAAAAAACAAGCTGCAGCGCCACCTGCTGGGCAGAGTTATACACTGACCTATATATTTCTTGAAGGAGAAGTGACAGTTGGGAGTGGTTGGTGGTTGCCGGGGGTGACAGTGGGGAGTTTTTAACACCTTAAGTAGCTTGATGAAGGATGTGGCGATGAAGATGAAGGATGAGGTGATGGAGAAAAATGATGAGGTGGTGACATGTGGACAAAACCACGTTAAAAAAGGGCGCTTGCGTCGGGAAGTAACGCTCTTCCCCTGAGGAGGCCTGGGCTAGGCCCAAATGCATGACAAGAACCTTTTTAACACCTTAAGTAGCTTTATTTGACTATCATGCACGGGTTAACTTGTGTGTGTGTGTGTGTGTATATATATATATATATATATATATATATATATATATATTGTGGCAAGAGCTCGCTACTGCTGAAGCACACGCGAACAACTTCTTTTTATGCAGCTTTATTGTCAGGATGGTTAAAATGTATTTGACACCGTATGCATTTCACTGCAATTATGGAGACCCTAAACGCTGGCTAGACATAGACCAGCTCTCTAAAGACCAGCCAGCTTCCCCAGCGTTGGTCTCCCTGAACAAATGATACAAACAAGCTTTTATACATGATACTCCTTCCCCAGCCTTAGCTTGATGGGCAGGTGACACACCTACCTTCCCTTTATGAGGAAACTCCCATCAGTGCTTCTGTTTGCACTAACAGACACACCATGTCTGTTTGCTGTGAGGAGGAACCTTTCAAACCATGTAAGTTAACCAAACTTTAAACTACACATAAGTCTTTACCTGGTTTATCCTGAATCTAGGTGCATAACTGTGCCAATGTTTTACTCTGTTTGTATGCTTTCTCTGCATCTTGTCAGATAAATGCCTCCAATTGTTACAATATATATATATATATACTGTGTGTGACTGAACCACCGTAAGAGCTCATTCGTGTCGGGAGCTAATATTTTGTCGCGTATAAGGTTTTTTTATTTTGCCACTTTTTTACTCTTGGCACTTTTGTTGATGCCAAAGTTCATTAAAACATGAGCAGATCACCTCAAAAATTAGTCTGAGACAGCAAAGTGTTTTTGCAAGTATAATTAAAGTTTCCTTTAATCATACTTGCCTACTCTCCCGCAATGTCTAGAAGACTCCTGAATTTCTGGAAGCTCCCATGGGCTCCCGGGAGAGCAGTGCACGCTCCCGGATCCAGCCAATTTCCTATTCATTGCGAATCACTTAATCTTGGTCCCAATACCTGCTGCCAAAATGCTGTGATTCATGGTATTGTGCACCAGTGGCAGGGCCATGACTGCATTGTCACCCAGGTCCCCGATCCTCCCCTCCTGGCACCTGACCCCCAGAGCTGTCCTCTGGGGTCTCCCAGAGGAGAACTATTAAAATTTGGCCATTATGTCTTTAATGCAGGCACTGACTAAAGGTTCCTAGATGCATTTTTCTTCTCCTAACCCAAAGAACTGTGTGATTCAATTGTGCATGTATTTATGTAGAAGAGAAGTGTGTCCCTTAGACTAAACGCAGTTAAAATCATGCAGGTGAGTGACTTGCCAAAGAACCTGTGTTGTGGATTCCTGGAATTTCAGCCAATAGGAGCAGGAAGGGGATGGGACTTATACACAGTTATAAGTCAGTGCTCAGAGGTTACTGTTCTTCTGCTTCCGGATTCCTCCCGCCCTCCCTACAAATCTGAGATATCTTCATTGTTATTGGTTAGAGTAGGAGAGCAGTGCAGTCTGTAACTGGGCATATGGTGCTCGGGTGATCTTGTCATAGGTCACTACCCCCCTGTGGTTATGGTGTCATACCATGGTTGGTCCGTTTGTTAGGAGGACCTTTGGGCCAGTTTGTATGCTTTATACTGGTGGAGTTAAATAGGGGGCGTAGTCTTGCCGTTGGACTTGATCTTAGCACCGGCCAATAGATAAGGTATGATCCTGGGTTGGTGGTACTATGGTCTGACCTTTCCACCTTATTGGTTTTGCGTTCCTGACTGCCCTGCTCTCGTCCGTCTTACAGTCCTATTAGTTTAAATATAAATAAAGAACGTCATTCATTCCAACTTTAATTTGGTTTCCGTGTCTTTATTTGGTTTGGTAAAAGGTAATGTCACAAAGGTGTTATTTGGAGAAAACTTCCCTGCTATGCATTTTATAGGAAACTTCGGAAGTGTGTCTCTGGAGCAGATCCTCCAGATTGCAGAATAGTTGCAGTGTCAGGTGCACTTTTTTTCCATTGGCGATACCCCTTTATTTATCATCATGCTTTTATATTTATAACTGCTTAGTACCGTTTCACACATTCAGTATGTACACATAGCTGCACAGTACCACGCCTCTTGTTATGCATACCGGAGGTCTTTCTCATCATCTGCTGTATCAATTTATTCTTTTTGTCTGTATATGAGATAATATGTATGACAATAGTATATCTGAGTTATGATTTATACTAGATATGTTTTAAGATGATGCATACTTGCCAACATTTATCATCTACCCTTCAGGAGATCCGAAGGGGAGATTCAAGTGGTGCGGCAATGTGATTTATGTCATCATAGCCCCATCCCCAACTGCCCAACGCCACAATATTTGGCATCATGTAGCAGACGGCAGAGCCATGATAACATGATTTGCTGCAAATGGCTTCATCAAGCTCTGCCCTTCACTAGTGAAGTGGATCTGATGCTAGAGGGTGCTACTCTTCCGGGATTGGATCACTTGGTCTCCTGGATGTTCCGGGGGACTAGGCATGTATGGGACATTGTTCAAAGAATTTAGAATAAGCCCCTGTGTCTACCTAAAGTGCAAAGTTTATTATGGCATGTACAGATGCACTAAGTGAAAGTATCCCTGGAATTTATTTTCAAATGTTGGCAGCTATGACACTGTATTCACAACAAAAATAGTAATAGTAATAGTAATTAGGGATGTGCACCAGCGACTTTTGGTGTCTCGTGTTTTGTGTTTTGGATTCGGATTTTCTTGAGGTTTTAGGTTCGGATTTGTTTCGCAAAACACCTGCCGAAATGTTTTGGTTCGGATTTAAGGTTTTGTATTCAGATTTTTTTTGAAAAAAGCATAAAAAGTTAAAAAATCAAGTTTTTGGGCTTATTTTCACTCCTATGCAATTATTAATCTCAATAACATTCAATAACAATCATTTCCACTAATTTACAGTGTATTCTGAACACCTCACAATATTGTTATTAGTCTAAAACGTTGCAACGAGGTATCTTTCTGGACTGCGTAGTGGAGTGGTCCCCACAATATAATAAGAAAACCATCAACTGGTCTTAATTACACCAAAAATTGTACCTGGACTGCGTAGAGGAGTGGTCACCACAATATAATAAGAAAACCATCAACTGGTCTTCTTAATTACACCAAAAATTGTACCTGGACTGCGTGGAGGAGTGGTCACCACAATATAATTTAAAAACCCTCAAATGGTCTGAATCCCACCAAAAACTGTACCTGGACTGCGTAGAGGAGTGGTCACCACAATATAATAAGAAAACCATCAACTGGTCTTAATTACACAAAAAAATGTACCTGGACTGCGTAGAGGAGTGGTCACCACAATATAATTTAAAAACCCTCAAATGGTCTGAATCCCACAAAAAAATGTACCTGGACTGCGTAGAGGAGTGGTCACCACAATATAATAAGAAAACCATCAACTGGTCTTAATTACACCAAAAATTGTACCTTGACTGCGTAGAGGAGTGGTCACCACAATATAATAAGAAAACCATCAACTGGTCTTAATTACACAAAAAAATGTACCTGGACTGTGTAGAGGAGTGGTCACCACAATATAATTTAAAAACCCTCAAATGGTCTGAATCCCACCAAAAAATGTACCTGGACTGCGTAGAGGAGTGGTCACCACAATATAATAAGAAAACCATCAACTGGTCTTAATTACACCAAAAATTGTACCTGGACTGCGTAGAGGAGTGGTCACCACAATATAATAAGAAAACCATCAACTGGTCTTAATTACACCAAAAAATGTACCTGGACTGCGTAGAGGAGTGGTCACCACAATATATATAATAAGAAAACCATCAACTGGTATGAATCGCACCGAATAATGTACCTGGACTGCGTAGAGGAGTGGGTCACCACAATATAAATTAAAAACCCTGAACTTGTATGATTCGCACCAATAATGTACCTGGACTGCGTAGAGGAGTGGGTCACCTCAAAATATATAATAAGAAAACCATCAACTGGTATGAATCGCACCAAAAAATGTACCTGGACTGCGTAGAGGAGTGGTCACCACAATATAATAGGAAAACCATCAACTGGTCTTAATTACACCAAAAAATGTACCTGGACTGCGTAGAGGAGTGGTCACCACAATATAATTTAAAAACCCTCAAATGGTCTGAATCCCACCAAAAAATGTACCTGGACTGCGTAGAGGAGTGGTCACCACAATATAATAAGAAAACCCTTAAATGGTCTGAATCCCACCAAAAAATGTACCTGGACTGCGTAGAGGAGTGGGTCACCACAATATAATAAGAAAACCCTCAAATGGTCTGAATCGCACCAAAAAATGTACCTGGACTGCGTAGAGGAGTGGGTCACCACAATATATATAATAAGAAAACCATCAACTGGTATGAATCGCACCGAATAATGTCCCTGGACTGCATAGAGGAGTGGGTCACCACAATATAATTTAAAAACCCTCAAATGGTCTGAATCGCACCAAAAAATGTACCTGGACTGCGTAGAGGAGTGGTCACCACAATATAATAAGAAAACCCTCAAATGGTCTGAATCCCACCAAAAAATGTACCTGGACTGCGTAGAGGAGTGGTCACCACAATATAATAAGAAAACCCTCAAATGGTCTGAATCGCACCAAAAAATGTACCTGGACTGCGTAGAGGAGTGGGTCACCACAATATATATAATAAGAAAACCATCAACTGGTATGAATCGCACCGAATAATGTACCTGGACTGCGTAGAGGAGTGGGTCACCACAATATATATAATAAGAAAACCATAAACTGGTCTTAATTACACCAAAAAATGTACCTGGACTGCGTAGAGGAGTGGTCACCACAATATAATAAGAAAACCCTCAAATAGTCTGAATCGCACCAAAAAATGTACCTGGACTGCGTAGAGGAGTAGTCACCACAATATAATAAGAAAACCCTCAAATGGTCTGAATCGCACCAAAAAATGTACCTGGACTGCGTAGAGGAGTGGGTCACCACAATATAAATTAAAAACCCTGAACTTGTATGATTCACACCAATAATGTACCTGGACTGCGTAGAGAAGTGGGTCAACACAATATATATAATAAGAAAACCATCAACTGGTATGAATCGCACCAAAAAATGTACCTGGACTGCAGAGAGGAGTGGTCCCTACAATATAATTAAAAAACCCTCCACGGGTCTGAATTCCCAAAAAAAAGTTTCTTGACTGCGTAGTGGGGTGGCCCCGGTACACAATTTTTTATGGGGGCCACAATATAATTAAAAAACCCTCCACGGGTCTGAATTCCAAAAAAAAGTTTATGGACTGCATAGTGTAGTGTTCCCCACAATATTGTTTAAAAATTTTGCAGCAACAGTCAACGTTGTTTAATATCTGATACACTTCTATCTGGACTGCATAGTGGAGTGGCCCCGGTACTGAATTTGGTACCGGGGCCACAATACCTCCTCCAACTTCCAAGTGTAGTGTTTATAACATATAAACACTACAGTAGTTCTAGCACGTCAATACCTCTTGTTTTAAATTATGACAGGGCATTTTACTTTTGGTTTAATTTTTTGAATTTGTTGACATTTTGTTTTACTTTTTGAACATGGCAAACGACTGTTGAATGGTCACATAATGCCAAAAAAAGAGTTGCAAGATGGAATTGTCCCACCCACCCTTATGTTGTTGAAATAGGACATGCACACTTTAACAAACCAATCATTTCAGCGACAGGGCCTACCAAACAACTGTGGCTGAAATGATTGGTTTGTTTGGGCCCCCACACCAAAAAAACAATTCATCTCTCCCTGTACAAACTAAACAGGCTCTACTGAGGAAAGATGTCGTCCTCATCCTCAACCTCTGATTCCTCTCCTGCTACAGTGTGTACTTCCTCCTCCTCACACATTATCAATTCGTCCCCGCTGGACTCCACAACCACAGGTCCCTCTGTACTATCTGGAGGGCAGTGCTGTACTTGATTGAGGAATTGATAATTCATTTTTATGAACATCATTTTTTCAACGTTCTGAGGAAGCAACCTCCTTCGCCGCTCACTGACCAGGTTCCCCGCCGCACTAAAAACTCTTTCCGAGTACACACTGGAGGGGGGACAACTCAGGTAAAATAGAGCCAGTTTGTACAGGGGCTTCCAAACTGCCTTTTTTTCCTGTCAGTAACAATATGGACTGTCTGACATGTCTATTTGGATGGTGTCAGCAAAATAATCCTCCACCATTTTTTCTATTGTGACAGCACCCAATGCAGCAACAGTAGACATGTCTGCAATGATTGGCAGGTCCTTCAGTCCGGACCAGATGTTATCAGCATCCCCGCCAGCGGTTCTTTTAGGAAAACTGAGCTTTTTCCTCGCAGCTTTATCCTCCAAATTTTTGTTTTCCATTATATGTAGCACAAGAGAGCGTACCCCTAAGCCACACACACTCGGCAAAGCCTTTAAAAATTATATGCGGCACAGGAGAGTACCACTGGACTTATACTGCAGAATCAGTGAACTTTGTAATATTGCAGTACCACTGGACTTATACTGCAGAATCAGTGAACTTTGTAATATTGCAGTACCACTGGTGGACTTATACTGCAGAATCAGTGAACTTTGTAATATTGCAGTACCAATGGACTTATACTGCAGGATTGTTTTTGGATATTTTTTTTTAATTTCTTTTTTTTATAATTATTTTTTTTCAATTTTTTAAATTTTTTTTATAACTTGGGAATAATGGGGAAATAACAATGCCCTTAGAAGGACAGAGCACAGGACACAGCACCACTGGACTGAACAGGACACAGCACAGGACCCAGCACCACAACTGAACTCAAAAGGACAGAGCACAGGACACAGCACCACTGGACTGAGCACAGCACAGGATATAGCAGGGCAGAGGACCACCTAACACAACCTCCCTCTACCCTGATCAATGCCTGAGTGAAGATGGCGGCGGCCAGCGGGGAATTTATAGAATCCGAGTATCGCGAGATCCGACAACGGGATTATAACTCGGAGCCTCGCTTTCAGTTTTGCAATTGGCGGGAATACCCGGATCTGTCTCGGATCCGGCTCGGATCCGCAAGGTTCGGGTGGGCTCGGATTTCAGATATCCGAGCCCGCTCATCCCTAATAGTAATATAGTGATTCAGAAACCTATACTATATAAATACAAAATAGAACAACAATCTTATTTAGAAAAAAAATGCTACAGCATGTGGGCCCAGCAGATAATAAAGCAGTTGCAGACATCTGCAGATTTCTTAAACTGCTGACTTTCAGAGCATGCTAGGACTTGTAGTTCAACAACAGCAGGTTGTCTACACCTGATATACAATATGCTTTCAGACTGAGCCATAAAGAACGAGATGAAGGAGCTAGAGCTCAGCTGCCCACCCACCTTATACACTATACTTCTAGTTAATCTGCCAGCAAACAATTGAATTCTATGTGCCTGCAATGTAATTGAAGTAATATTCCTGGCTTCTCTGCTGTTCTATTGTTAAATGCCATTATTTTGTCTTGCCTTTATTACTATATATGAACACAGAAGCCAGAATATGGAGTCCCACAGCTCACGGATTTCACATCAAAGGAAAGTCATTGTGCCTTAATGATAAAGACAGAAAGCACTACTCCTCCATCAGGATGTCTAACCATATGCATATGAATACAAAGCGTCTTAGAACACCAGGATTTCTGTAACATAATGAGGCCGTCCCTGAGTAATTTTTAAGGGCCGTTCGCACCACATGCTGTAAATGCTTAAACAAGTTTGATAAGAAGTTGCAGTACATACCTACAGATCACCGCAGAAAAACAGCTGGCTGTTAAGTTTCATAGGATTCGGTCTCTTTTCCATTTACATAAACCACTGAGCATTAGGTCACTGATTAGCATGATTATAGTTAAGTGATAACAGCTGGAGAAAGGCTAGTGATCTGTACAACAAATGACTTATGTGTTGAACAACGGGTAATTCAGTAGAGAACAGAGGTATATAGATTGTGATAGACTGTTATAACTTGTCCCGTGGATATGCAACAGTCATGTTTTTCAATCTACATCAAATGGTTACAGAAAAAATACGCCCTATCTATAAACAGGATGTATACTCTTTTAAATAGACAGTAAAACATACCCAACAGGGGAATTATCCAGCTTCAAATTACTTTAACATATTGGCTTGTATAATATATACAGTCCATGCATTTAGCTCCCATTCCTTTTTTCACACCTAATCTCACCGCCCAGAATTTTTATTTTTTAGAATGGAAATTTTTCATTTACACATCCATCTGCACTGTGCCTCCTACCCCCAGAAGGGCAAAAATAATAATAGACCATAATGCAATACCAAGAGTTTTATGCTCCTGCGAAAAAACAGTGAATCTAACCACTGGCGCGAGTTACTATTATCAGTGGTATCCATTTAATTTATTGGGTGAAGCAAAAAAAAGCCCTGTAACCGGTGAGATCATTAATAGATATTAATAGTTATTAATAGACAGCCAAAGCAGTAATAGGTATTAATAGACATACAAAGCAGTAATAGGTATTAATAGACAGACAAAGCAATAATAGGTATTAATAGACAGACAAGCTTATTATCCCGTTCTCTAATTCTACTCGCTAGTCTTTTCCATGTATGTTATTTTCTGCTCTTCAATTACACATGGGATGCCAAGATAAAAGCACCAAGTACTTCCCTATTTGACCCTCTCTAAATAAATTAAACTTTTTATTTTTTTAATTACATATACTGCTTCCAACAGCCTCATTTAGTCATCATTAGACTAAGGAAAGTAAGGGGACTGTTTTTACACTATGAGAAAACAACAGCTGGAGATAGTGTAAAATTCAAGACAGTCAATGATATAAAAAAAACACCTAAACTGCATTGCAATATAGGAAGTGTACCAAATTAGCTTTATCTCTATACTTGTGTAACAAAATAACCTCTACAGGGTAGACTTATTATGAGGCAACCTGGACAGCTGTTTAAGGCAGCAACTTTTGTGGGGTAACAAAATAAATACCATCTAATCTAGTGCTATTTATATTGTAGATCTATTAATTATATATGAGCCTTACATAACTCATATACAAATATTTATGGTAGTTTGTATAAGGGATGAGTAGAACACCATTTAGCTGTGGCCTCAGGTAGCTGAATGGCTAGACCGTCTCCAGTACCCTTGTCCCCAAATTCACATTTTAGTCCAATTACTGCGTTTCTCTAAAGAAATTACACCAATAGAAAGTTATCATATTCTCATTAGAGATGCTCAGGCTCAGTTCCCCGAGAACCGAACATAACCTAACTTAGCAGATCCGAGTACCAAGCTAAGTCGACTCGGTACTTTCGGGCTTATTCGGATTTGAAGATGAGGCAAAACGTCATTGTTACGCTGTCGGATCTCGGATCTCACGTGTTTTGGATTCCTTTTTAAGATGCATCATAACGGTGGGTGGGAGGGCCCAAGGACAATTCCATCATGCACCATTTCTCTTTTCTGCCACTGCTGTGTGGCAATGTGTCCTAGGTGTGCTATGAACTGCCATGTGTTTGTGTCATTGCCCTGTCGCTTACCATCCAGCCAGGTCGCTGCAGTATTTGTTCGAAAGTGTATGAAAATAATATTGTCATCTGTGAGGTGGTCAAAATTGACTGAAAATGACTTGAAATTAGTGTTATTGAGATTAATAATAATGTAGGAACAAAAAAAGAGCACAGTTATGTGATTTTAGCATATTTTAGGATTTTTTCTAAAAAAAAATCCAAAACCAAAACCAAAGCACATGAGGGTGGTTTTGCCAAAACCAAAACCAAAACATGAAGCTAATCCAGATTCAAAACCAAAACAAAAACCAGTTCACTGGGGTCAGTGAGCATCTCTAATTCTCATCTCTCTTCATCTGTTTATTATGTGATTTCTACAAAAGTGGAAGCTGCTCAATCAATTTATAGGCTATAGCAGGTGCTTGAATGGGTGGGGTTATCCTAAAAGGAACAAACACACATTTTTCCCCCAGCACACTGCTATAGCCAGCAAAAGACCTGCCATTTCTACTATAAAAATGCAAAAGTCTTAGTTGCACACATTTGCAAATGTATGTTAAAGCCACCCGCCACTCCAAGGCGCTTTTGTTAATAGGGTGGTCCTAACTCTAAACAGTGAGAGTCCCATATATTTGTGCCATACATATGTGTTTTTAAATTAAGAGCTAACTTACCAAAGAGGTACCCCAGAAGCCTCCAAACAGCAATTCAGCGCCAGTACCCCCTCTCAGCTACTGACACCAACATGCCTCTCAGACAAATACAGAAGTGGAAGCTGCTCAATCAATTTATAGGTTATATCAGGTGCTTGAAAGGGTGGGGTTATCCTAAAAGTAAAAAACACACAAAATTTCCCCCCAGCCCACTGCTATAGCCAGCAAAAGACCTGCCATTTCTACTGTAGATAAAAATGCAAAAGTGATGCCGTGTCTACTAGATAATCATAGCTAAATAATATCAATAATAATATTTACATAATTAATTATTATCGATCAGTCTGGCAGACCTAACTGACCGCTTAATTGGCCCCCTGAAAAGGAAACATGGTCGTATTGTTTAAATCAAATAATCTTTTTAGTTAGCTGACATATCAGACTCATGTGTGTAGACAATGTTGTTTAAAGCAGGTATCAACATATTCTGTGTTTCTGAGTAGTTCAGAGGGAAAAAAAGCAAAGAAAAATGTTTGGATGACTTTGAACATGACATACTAGTAGGTGCTAGATGTGACACCATGAGTATAGCTGGGATATCTATGCAGCATTTATGTATAACAGTGTTACATGTGTATCAAGAACAGACCATCAACCAAATAACAAAACCACGAAATTGTGGTCACAATGGGCTTAAAGAACACAAAGCCTGGGAAATCATAGTCTGGAAAAACATTGGTCTGTTCCCGGTTCCTTCCTGGGTGTAGTCCAAGTGCTTTAAGCACAGGGCTGGTAGTCTGTATGAGTGGGTCATGATGTTTATGTGCACCCCCAAACCTCACAGAGGCTGAAGCACTGCACTGACTAGACTGGGCTTGGTTTTGGGGACTCCAAGCTCACGAGTCCCCTTAATTTAGTGGAAACCAGCCCCAGGGGAGTGCCAGTGTTCTGTTTCTTTAGCAGAGCGTTTATATGTAATACTTAGTAGTATTTACTATATATAATGCAGCTCTGCTCAAAAAATGGAGCTGAGCTGAGTTAATGGGGCATCATGCCTCATAGCAATCAGTGATGTAAGAGAATATCATGCATCACAGCAAAAATAAATTGGGCGGGGGGGAATGCTGATACCTGTCCATCCCCTCTGTAAGTATTTGCAGTGCAGGTTTGGCCCCTGTTCATGCTCAGAAAAGCAGACTGGATGCCCCACTCACCTATAGGATCCATAGCTATCGCACTTCCTGCATCGGCTATAGTTCTGCTACTGATGGCAATGATTAATCTCATTACCAGGCATGTGCATCCTAACTACACATTGACTCCTGATCACGCACTCTAGGCGAACCTTCATGTCATGTTTACTGAGCTTGGTTGTAATGTATTTTGCATTTTTCTATTTTTTATTCAATAAATATTTACTTACACAACCCCGAGAATAAGAATAGAACATGGAAATTACATCCACTATGAAAAATAAGAAGAGCAATACAATCAGTTAATCAATATTGAAATATGGGGACATTTTCCAGGACTATTCTAAAACCTGGGTCTGTCCTTGAAAATTAGAAACACTTGCCAACTGTGCAATAAATAATCAAAAACTAAGGTGAAAGCAATATGTTGATGATAACATAAGGTGATAGAAGATTGCCCAAAGGCCTTTCAATCTAGCAATGTAATATGAAATGTAAAGACCCAGCAAGAGCAGAAAAAATCTATTAGTATCACACTGGCATTTAACTATTAAATAGAATAAATTCAGGCTGCCCCTGAGGGTGTGACATAATTGGGAATTTCTAACATACATGTCGCGTGTCCCTGCAGTTCAACATCTCCAAACAGAGCTCACTGATCTTATGCAAACATACATCAATCTCAGACTCAGGGCTTATTTATGAATGGCCATATCTTATGGTGGCTGTCCCGGCGATGCCTTTACTAACCGAACAACTCTGACCCAGAGGCTTTACTGCACATACACGACCTTACGACATTTTGCGGTAGTTTACGGAGGGGAGAGCAGGAAGGCTGCCGAGAGGGATCGGAAGATCCCGCTCCTGCGCTGCTCTCCCCAAACTCGTTTCCGGATGGGTCATGGTTTAATAATTAGATCCTTTAGAGATACTCTAGCAAATATGTCGATCATCGCTTCATCAAGGCTGCAGAATTGATTTGCCCGACAAACATAACAACTCTTTTGTCATTAGTTATGGGAAAATGTCCAATTAAAATAGTATGGTTCTAAAGAGCATGTGGGTCGGAAATCATAATGGACTTGGTTAAAAAAAACACCTAAGGCCTAATTGTGAAAGGGTGAAATGCAAATGGGCAGTCTTACTCTTTTGCATGGGAGAGACGATTTTAAATTATGTTTTCATTAAAAAAACATAAAGGGCCTGATTCATTAAGAAACATAATGTGACCACAAAGGGCCTGATTCACTAAGGATCTTAAATTAATAAGTTTTTTATTTCAGTCTCCTGGACAAAACCATGTAACAATGCAAGGGGTGAAAATTAGTTTTCTGTTTTGCACATAAGTTAAATACTGACTGTTTTTTCATGTAGCACACAAATATCAACTTTAAATTTCAGTGTACAAATAAGCTATCAAGTATTTGTGTGCTACATGAAAAAACAGTCAGTATTTAACTTAAGTGCAAAACAGAAAGCTAATTTTCACCCCTTGCATTGTAACATTTTTTGTCCAGGAGACTTAAATAAGAAACTTCTTAATTTAAGTCATACTTGCCAACTCTCCCGGAATGTCCGGGAGACTCCCGCATTTTGCGAGAGTCTCCCGGACTCCCGGGAGAGTATGGCAATCTCCCTGATCTGCCCACTTCACTCGGTTCAAACGCCGTGATTCACTGGGAATCGCGGCGTTTGGCCCCGCCCCCGCTGTAAAATGATGCGATTTGCATCATCACGTCACGGGGGCTAAAATGCCGCGAATTTCGAAGCCCCGCCCCCTACACGCCCACCTCCCCCTTGCATCTCCCGGTCGTAAATTATAAATTGTTGGCAAGTATGATTTAAGTTTCTTAGTGAATCAGGCCCAAAATGCCTTTATTGAACAACAAGAGGATCTCAAGAAGCGTTTCTAGTTGAAAACTGGTGTAAGTACGCTCTGTCTATGCGGCACATGCCGTATGCAGACAGACACAACATACTGCAGGACATGTACAATGCCTATGTATATATAAAATCCCATCAGAACGCACAGAAAAAATATTAAATTATTAAACCATACTTGACAACTCTCCCGGAATGTCCGGGAGAGCAGGCAAGTATCCTGCATACTGCTATTTGATGTCTAAAATGATGCGATTCGCGGTGAATCGCGCGATTTTGACCCTGCGGAAAAAATTACGTTTTTGTCGCCGAGGTGGGGCCAAAATGACTCGATTGACCATGCCCCGCCCCCTCCCGCCCTCCAACCATGCCCCCTGCCCTGGATCTCCCGGAATGCAATGTTAAAAGGTTGGCAAGTATGTATTAAACACTGTAACACCTGTTAATAATATTATCATTAAAAAAACATTTTAAAAAGTTTTGTTTTTCGTTTTTTTATATGAAATACATTTATTAGGATGTTATTAATGATTGCTGTACATAAAATGCATTATTAAAGATGGACTTCGTTGCAAACACATGTTCCAGCATACATACATGACTGTCATCAATATCACTCGGCACTTACACCTTTCC
Source organism: Mixophyes fleayi (assembly GCF_038048845.1). Lineage (NCBI taxonomy): Eukaryota > Metazoa > Chordata > Amphibia > Anura > Limnodynastidae > Mixophyes > Mixophyes fleayi. The sequence continues at coordinate 69,480,573 of NC_134405.1, forward strand.
TGTATCTGGTGCAAGTGATGCAGCTAAAAATCCCGTACCTGAGAGATGCCCAGAGCTTGGGGGGATGTGCGTACGCTTGAGCTTGGCACGCTCTTACTGTACATTGCCTATGTGCATACTTCCCTCCCTGTTCCACCCTATAAAACCTAGGATGTTGGAACTGTCATTAGAATATGGTATAATAGGTTCTAGGGTGCATGAAGATGTATAATGGCAGGTATGTTACAGATAAATATACTTTAATATGATAGGTATCACCGTGACATCATAAATAAAAATTCTGGCCGGATTAACATACAGAGTTATGACATGCATAGGCAGCAATGTATTGAGATGCTGTTAATACCGCAGGATGTGGGGTGCGAGTTGTGAATTAAAGCAGTTCAAGTCAAAATGGTCACATAGAAATGAAGTGCAGATATGCAATTTATATCTATGCAAAAGTAGGTCCGTCCACTGGATGATGCAAAGTACGAGGTATATCTATTAAATAACAATACTAATTAAATAACTCACCTTTATTTATTGATATTACAGATTTAATGTTTGTCCCCTTCAATATACTCCCCATTTGCACTAATGCATCGCTGTAGTCTTGTTTTCCACTGGATGAAGGCATGGAGCAATCAGTTTCTGTCACTTGTTTCAACATATCTGCCGTTTTCTTCTTTACAGCATCAACTGACTCAAAATCAGGGTCATCTTTTCCATAGGGCACGATGGGCAGGTGCCCGGGGGCCCCATAGGCAAGGGGGCCCCATAGACAGGGCTCTTAAGTAAAATAAATAATCCTGCAAAGAAAAAATAAAATCCTGCAAATATATCTATCTATATAATATATATATATATATATATATATATATATATATATATATATATATATATATATATGATACACTGATACACATATATAGAGGTAGAAGCCCCGCTGCACTGCTTTGCCCGGGGGCCCATAATGTTGTTAAGGTGGCCCTGCTCAAAATGTGTCACTTTAAGCACTGATTTAACTTTTGGGAAAAGATAAAAATTGCAAGGTGCTAAATCGGGCAAATATGGAGGATGTTCAAGTGTAGTAATGTGTTTGTCAGTCAAAAACTGCTTCACAGAAAGTGCTGTCTGAGCAGGCGCATTGTCCTGGTGAAGAAAGAAACCATTTTTCCACAGTTGCGGCCGTTTCTTTCTGACTCTTTCTTTCAGCTTTTGCAAAACTTCCTTATAATAATGCTGATTAACTGTTGTGCCTTCTGGAACCCATTCTTCCAAAATTACACCCTTGATATCGAAAAAAAACAATGATCATTGCTTTGAATTTTGACTTGTTTTGACAAACTTTTATCATTCTTGGCGATGACTGTGTTTTCCAGTGCATTGTCTGTCTTTTGGTTTCAGGATCGTACTGGAAGATCCAGGTCTCATCACAAGTGTTTACTTTATGAAACAGATTTGGATCTGTGTCAAGTTGCTGCAGAATGTCAACACAACATTCCTTGCGACGTTCTTTTTGCTCTGGTGTGAGAACCCTTGGGACCATCTTTCCACAAACTTTCGTCATGTTAAGATCTTCAAGCAAAATTTTCCATACAGTGGGGTAAATGTATCAAGCTGAGAGTTTTCCGGCAGGTTTGAAATGTGGAGATGTTGCCTATAGCAACCAATCAGATTCTAGCTGTCATTTTGTAGAATGTACTAAATAAATGATAGCTAAAGTCTGATTGGTTTTTCAAACCCACCGAAAAACTCTCAGCTTGATACATTTACCCCCGTGTCTTTGTTAATGTTCACAGATTCAGCTATCATTTAAGTCGCGGTCTTTTCGAGCAATCTGACTGATTTTTTCTACATTTTCTTCAGTTCTTAAAGTGCAAGGTCAACTAGGGCGTTCATCATCTTCGACATTCTCACGTCCCTCGCTAAATCTTTTGTGCCACTGAAACACACGCGCACGAGATAGGCAGTTATTCCCATAGGCCGTAGTAAGCATTTGAAAACATTCTGTTGGTGATTTGTGCAATTTTACTAAAAATTTAATTGCTCAACTTTTAAACTTAGCATTTTTTCGGCACTCTACAGAAAACACAATTAAACTAAATGGCGACTCACAATCAACTGAACGTCATAGAGTGTTGCATCTTGTCATGCAGGTTCAGACAGGTTCAAGGTTACTACATATGCAGTTATAACCGATTCTGACTGCTTTGTTTACTAGGTGGAATCACAGTCTCGTTATTTAATAGACATACCTCGTATGTGAAGATAATTCAGAATGGTTCAATAATGTATAGTTTCATACATAGACTGTTGAAGTCAAACTTGTCCAGATGTTGTTGTGGGAAATATACCCAATGACTAACGTTTGTAAAAAGATGTTGCTTGTAGGGTAGTGACGTTCCTCTCCTATAGTCCGGGCACTCCTTCCCTCCCCGAATGCGGGTTGTGCTGCTCGCTCGTGGGTCCCGTCGGAGACGTCTAGTTTCCAAGGCTGCTCATGCGCAGTCTAACCTTGGTGTTTGCCGGATGGTGATGAAGCCATGTTGTGGTTGCAGCGTGCGTGTATGCGGGCAATGTTTAAATGATTGTGGTAGCTCCTGGTGCTGATTGTGGTATACTGCCAAAGTTGGTGTTTAAAGTTGAAAAATATAACGTTATTTCAATATTTTCCAACTTTCAATACCAACTTTGGCAGTATTCCACACTCAACACCAGGAGCCATTATACATCATGTGCCCTAGAACCTATTATACCATATTCTAATAACCTTTACAGGGTGAGAACTCCCCCTATCATCATATAGGCTCTACTTAGTGGCTGCACTTACATCCAGTAGGAAGCACGGCTTCTCCCACTACCATTGTTGGAACTGTTGTTTGTATTCGAAGATGAATTGCACATAATTACGTTCACTGGTATATAACCCATTTCTGGGCATGCGCAGAACAATTTATACACAAAATATGGCATGTTACGGCATTTACTTACCTTAATAAAGCAGGATCAAAGTGTGTTAATTTTTAAAAAAAAACAAAAACATATATATGTGATATACATGATATTATTATATTTTATTTATATGTATACTGCCACCATATTATGCAGCGTTGTACAGAGACTATGGAGTGACTCACATCAGCCCCTTCCCCATTGGAGTCTAACTTCTCTACCACACACTGGACACTGGGGCCCAATTTTAGCAAAAAGCACTATAAAGCTACCTATACAACGGGGTGCAGCTGCTCTGGGGCCCCAGCTTTGGGGAACCTGCCTACCCTGCCAAACTCTCATGTCTATGAGCATGTTTACCACCATTGGAAGGTTCATGGGGGGGGGAAATTTTACGATTGGGCTCAAAAATATCTAGTTACACCCCTGTACCAAGATGTTTTTGGTCTGTGGGAGGAAAGGCTAGGATAAAAATTTCCATGCAGATTGTGCCCTGGTTTGAATTGAACCTATGACTCCAGCACTGTGAGGCAGCAATGCCTGGTGAAGTGATAAGTAAATAACTCAGCTGCCATGGCAATATTTTTTTACCAACTGTGGATAAAAGAGTATTTTTTTATTGCTGTCATAAGCTTCGCTACTAGCTTTACATTCATTTCCCTAAAGTGCATCTGTCATTCTCACACAAAACCACTCCAATGTTTTCAAAACTTCATCAGCATTTGGCTACCTACTCTGTTAAGAACTAAAATGAACCTTAGTTATCAACCTTTCTATTTCTCTTCTCAAACATCTTGTATAAGGGTCAAAGTTCAATGTCTCGTCCTTTTCCTTTGTATACGGGAACCATGGCCATCAGACAGGAACTACCAGAAGGAAAAATGAAAAAAAAAATGTTTTTTAAAGTTATAGTAAATTACTAAAAAAACAGGCGTTTTTGTCCTTACATATAGTCTTTGATGCACTGAAAATGTCAGATCATGGAGATAGGCGCACATTATCACATGTTCCATTAGATTATCGGGCCTGATTCATCAAGACACGTATCTGATGATTGTGAGAATATCCTACGCAAAAATGCCCAGAACCGGGAGATACAGCCGTGAACGCAGACCTGTCAGCTGCATCTATGTACACAAAGGAAACTTACTACAGCCTACGCTTTCTGGGAGTGAATGGGGCGTGGAAGGGGCGTTCACCTATATTCAATGTACAGTAAGGGCGTGCCAAATTCGAACGCAAGTCCGAATCAAGCTTTGGGCGTCTCAGAGTTTCTTGCTTTTCTGCCATAGCTCTTGCTCCAGCTACAGGGCTAGTCTTAGTCCTTAGTGCTAGTGATGACAGTCACGTATGAATGCTATAACATATGTTTGCAATCAGGAGCAACTGTAAAATTGTACTTTGTGTTCAGTAGACATTGAAAGCATCTTAATAAATGTATTTCACAGGGAAAAAAATATATGAAATATTTTTTTGCTTTGTGACTAATGCTCATTTTATTAACAGGAAACATTAATTGAATAGTTATATTTTCTTTCTGTGCGCTCTTTTGTGAATGTATATTCCACATAGGTATTGGATGCATTGTGCAGTGTCTTGTGTAGTAAAGCACAGCAGACCTACATCCAAATTTATCAGCGCCCGTATCTTCAGATTCATTCCCTGTTGAATTCAGGATTACGCAAAGCCGATTTACGTGCATTTTTAAACAAATGCACGTTGCACTCAGAATGAAAGCCTTGATGAATCAGGATAAACATGTCAAGTACCTGCATTTCTCAGTGCTCCAAGTGACGAAACCACCTCCTGACATATTAACATTGCTGATACTCTAGCCAAGCATTCTGGGACCCTCCGGAGTGACATGATCCCTGGAAATTTTGGCCACACATGAGGCTCACCAAATTAGATGAGATCTGACAGTTTAGGCTGTGCATCCGAATCACGATAGACGTCACCAGAGGCATGTTAGTTTGGTTGGAAGATGACCCACACTCATACCTGATGATGATGTTATTGATTTTGCTAGGATCACTAATGGGCATCGTGGCCATTCATGCCAACTGCCAATATGTGAAGTGGCAGTGTGAATGGCAAGCAGTATATAAGGCGTTCAAAATGAGCCAATCATGTCACTTGTCTTCAATGTTGCAGTAAAAGTATGCATCACCGGCACACGATGGATGCAACCTATTTGCGTGTTGAACCAATGTCCCACCCAGAGCCGTAACTAGGGCTGTGCGACAGGGGCGACCGCCCAGGGCGCAACACTGAAGGGGGGCGCAATTTAGGAATATTTTAGGTTAATTTGGTTAAAATTGAGGGTTAGGGGGGCGGCATTTGTCTTTCTCGCCCAGGGTGCTAGAATTCTAAGTTACGGCTCTGGTCCCACCTATCCGGCCATTAGAGTCAAGTGACGCCACTGACACATAAAGCACAAAATCTGGAGTACTGATTGGCTGCGTTCTCATAAATATTGCTGTAAGCCCAGAAACTATCCAGCTCCACTGCATTAGACAATGAGTATACTTTAAAAACATTTCAATCCAATTAACTGAAACATCTCAGAATCCATGTGCCTCACTTAAACCTATTGATTTGCATGGTTCGGAGAACAACACATCAACCCTTTGCCTACGACACGGCTCCTACATTTTATTTTCAATATCCATATATACAATCCCATGTTTGTTTGTTTTTGCAATATATTGCTGTTATTGTTTGTACCATATTGAAAAAATACAATACACCTCTTATATGTGCAACAAGCATTATAATATTTTCCTTATGAAAAGCATAAATTCAATAGCACCTTCACCCCACGCACAAGAATATATATATATTTTTTTATGAAAATGATAATTTTATCACGGCTCACTGTGGCTTGCATATATGCAGCCTAATATTCTATTTTTAAATTGTATTCTGGTATCTCAACCCCGACATTAACAGATCACCCTGTTGTCATTTCTGTTCTCAGTTCTGTGTTGCTTCAGCACCACCTAGTGTTTTAATTCTTAATTACAATTCTTGTAACAGTACTATTATAATGGCACAACAACGAACCCTAACAGGATTTCACAAGTGCATTAAAAACACATTTTTAGCCTAAATTCAGATATTATGAGTAAATGTGTATTTTTAAAGCTGCATATGCTTTTCTATAAATCTGGACTGGTAAGTGTCTAAATCCTGGGATGCATGTTTAAAAACCTACATTCTACCATACCAGGATACACGTTAGAAAATCTGCGTTCTGCAACACATTGTGTTGTCAGATGCACATTATCAATAACGTAGGAATGTTTTTTAGGGTGAGTTGTTCAAAAGGATTATTTATATGGTCAATTAGAGGTCAGGTCAGTCCTCTGGTATTATTGAAATGCATTTGTCTAATGTGGCATCAGTTTAAAAATGATTCTCACAATACTACTCCAAGCCCACAAGTAACAAAAAATAAATAAAAGGCAACAACTGTTCTAACCTTTACAAGTATAGTGAAATATAGTTCAGTAAACATGTATGCACTCTTAATATTAAAACATATTTTCATTTTCTTCTATAAGAAGATGAAAAGAAAATGAAAAAAAAAAAACACTTGGCAGCTTCAGAAGTTTTTGTGGGTAGCAATTAATGGTGGTGTCCCCTGGCAGCACTACAAGGATTAAGAGGAAAAGTAAATCAGATAAAATCAGACTAAAAGTTTAAGAACAAAAACATCATTTAATGGGGCAGAACATGGGATTTATTAAGTGGAACATGTTATTGTAATGAGATTTCAAATCTCATTATCAACAGTATTACCAAATCTCATTTATTACTGAAAGGTGTATTTTCCAGTGTAATTAGGCATGGTATTTTGATTAAAAATTAAAGTGTTGTTCTAATAAGTACGATGGAAAGTAATGAATTTATATTTTATAAGGCATTCATTCCTTAACAGGCAATGCCTTGGAGGAAAATGCATGTTTACTTTAAAGATTCAGAACTGAAGGGTAAATATGGTCTCCTGTGATTATTTTAGGTGCAATTTCCTGATGTGTCAGTGGCTAATGTATTCAATGTGTTTATCTGCCATGTCCGTGTCGGCAGGGCTGGAACTGAACTCCATCACAAATAGAACACATAAAGTATCCCAGTTTTTTAAATTAAAATGTTGAAAGACATGTTAAAATGTGTAGACATTTAAAAAAAAAAAAAACTTACGGTATTGTGGCTGTATTTCTGTGTAATAATCATTCGGCATTTGGCCGCAAAGTTTCACTCGTTTCATCTCGGAGGTCTGTCAATAATTTGGGAACCTCTTGGAGGTTCAAGAAGAGTAGACAATAAAGTGTTCATTGAGGTCAGTGGAGAAGGGACTCTGGATGACCCTTAGGGCTAGATTTACTAAACTGCGGGTTTGAAAAAGTGGAGATGTTGTCTATAGCAACCAATCAGATTATAATTGTCATTTATTTAGTGCACTCTACAAAATGACAGCTAGAATCTGATTGGTTGCTATAGGCAACATCTCCACTTTTTCAAACCCGCAGTTTAGTAAATATATACCCATTAATGTTTTTTATGTGTGCAAGTATGCCTCCTGAGGTGTACTCCCACTTTACCTTCTTCTCTGGTTTAGCGGGATTGTGGATGCTCTTAAAAAGTTTTACACAGACTACTTCCTCTTTACAAACACCCCAGTCGACCTCCTGCACCCCTGGGCTGTGTGCTCTCCCACAAGCAGGGAATGTGCCTCAGTGCCAATTTTTTGTGCATGTCACTTAAATTGATCAGAACAACCAATATAGCAGCTCACACTCATATAAATGGCTGTAACTATGCAGAAAAATGCCGTAGTCTGTGCGCAGTCACCGTCCCTGTATATTTTACTGAAAATGTGTAGAGTAATATTTTAGAAGCAGTTCCTACTTATTAACAAAGTCTACTTTCCTTTACAATCCACCAACTACCTCTGTAGCCTGGAGATAAATGTTCATCACACTGTAGATAGGAAACAAATACAGCTTAATTTATAGCATCTACTAACTGTGATAATGTACTTCAGCTAATCAAATACAGTATAACATTTTATGGCCCATCTTCTACTACTGGGAACACATAGGGTTTTATAAGAAGATCCACAACCTTGACATTGATTCAAACGAGCACATATCTTGCTCTCAATTGTAGCAAATAAGGGGAAATGCATTAGGGACTCTTTTATCACAAAACAGTAGGTGCTTTTTAACCCTTTACCACAATTTGACATTTAAATATGTCCTCACTGAAGATTCTATATGGCAGATGGATATTTATAAAAAAAAGACATTATAGAGCTAGGAGGATCATATTGCATGTTAACCTGCATTTAACCCTGTACTGATGTCACTCAAGTAGCGACTGCAGTACAACGCCAATGAACTGAGACTAGAGAATGAACCAAACCTTATAAGTGGTAAGATAAGTAGTCCCAGGGGAGAACAGGGTCTAGATAGTCAGTAAAAACCTCTGCAACTTTCATCCAGAAAAAAAATAGCGGCCAATAAAAATCACTGCCAGGGTGAAATATGGCTTACTAAGACATTAAAGTAAATATACACCTATTTTTGATACCTCGAAAATTATTTGGTCTATTGATGATAGCTTAATACATGCCTGACGGGCACAGAATGGCATCCTTGTCGTTATTCTTGTAGGTGGTAGACTCGAAACATGGCCACAGTTGACTGAGAAACACGAGATACCTTCAGAAGACATTTACTGTCATATTGAACTATTATGCAGATTGTATATAACTCATGAAAAGATAACCCATTAATACAGTTTGAGATACAGGTCCGCCATACCATGACAGGAATAGTCCCATACCTGTCAGAATAAGCTCCATCCCCACTCTGGTTGTTGTTTACTTTGATTCAATCCTTGCCTCCATTCACAAAGTGTAATACTCTGACTTTGTGTCAGAAGTTCCCATGTATGGTGTATAAATGTGGCGATATCCTGTGACTTTGCATGGTGTGTAGTTGTGTGGTGCACAGTTTAGGCATTGCACCTCCTTATCTAGCTCTGGCTAGCTCCTGGTGTGGGTGTAGATGATCAGAGGGACGCCATGCATGCAGGTTATTTTTATAGAGTCTCTGTGAAGATGTTGGGACACAGGTGATGTAACTTGGTGGTGCAGTGCAATCAGATGTCTCAATAATTTGGGCGCCAGACCAACTCTATATTACAAAATAAACTCTTTATTAATACTCCTTCTTCCCTCCAGCACATACTTAAACAGATGCAATGATAAAATAAATATGTACAGTTCCTATATACATCTCCTGTCTCCTCTTGCACAGTTCTTAACAGCTACATGCACAACATATTAATGGGACAGTCAGATTTAAAATTAGTTCACATTTCTCTCTCACAGCAGTGTTCTCTCACCCCTTCTCTATGGGGGTAATATCTCTCACCATTCTCTATGGGGGTATTATCTCTCACCCTTCCTCTGTGGGGGTATTATCTCTCACCCTTCCTCTGCGGGGATATTATATCTCACCCCTCTGCGGGGGTACAATATTTCAGCCCTCTGCTGTTGGGAGTAATATCTCTCTCTCCTCCTCTGTGGGGCTAATATCTCTCACCCCTCCTCTATGGGAGTATTCTCTCTCACCCCTCCTCCGTGGGGGTAATATCTCTCAAGGGAATTATCTCTCACCCCTCCTCTGCAAGGGTAATATCTCTCACCCCTCCTCTGTGGGGGTAATATCTCTCACCTTTCTCTGCGGAGGTAATATCTCTAACCTCCTCTGCGGGGGTAATATCTCTCACCCTTCCTCTGTGGGGGTAATATCTCTCACCCCTCCTCTGTGGGGGTAATATCTCTCACCCCTCCTCTGTGGGGGTAATATCTCTCACCTTTCTCTGCGGGGTAATATCTCTAACCTCCTCTGCGGGGGTAATATCTCTCACCCTTCCTCTGCAGGGATATTATATCTCACCACTCTGCAGGGGTAATATCTCTCACCCCTCCTCTGTGGGGCTAATATCTTTCATGCCTCCTCTGGGGGGATACTATAACTCTCGCATCCTCTGGGGGAGTATTATTACTCACCCCTCCTCTGGGTGGATAATATCTCTCACCCCTCCTATGTGGGGGTATTATCTCTCACATCACCTCTACGGGGGTATTATAACTCTCCCCTCCTCTGTGGGGGTAATATATCTCACCTTTCTCTGTGGGGTAATTTCTCTCCCCTCCTTTGTGGGGTGTAATATCTCTCACCCCTCCTCTGTGGAGGTTATATCTCTCTCCTATTCTATACGGGGGGTAATCATAGTTGCCAATTCCGCTTATAACAAGCGGAATTGGGCTTCTTTTTTTGTGAGGTTGCGGTTTTTTTTTCCACTGCCGCAGGCTGCATAATGTTTTTTTTTCCCCCCTCTATTACTGTTTTTTTTGGGGGGGTTTATAAGGGCTCTTTTTATTTAAATATAAAATAAATAAGATAATTCTGCATTGGGAACTGCCACCTAATGGTAAATAAAATAATGTATTCAAATTCCACACAAATTGAAGAAACAAACTCATTTTATTTTTTATCTTCCATTGTCATATTCACTGTATTCTTGCCTGAACAGATGACAATATATTGGAGGATGATATTTAGAGAACGCACTTCATCTGACAGGACAGAATGAGACTGCTATGTATGTATGTATGTATGTATGTATGTATGTGCTATTAGCCTGGAGGCCAGTCCAGCTGACGGCCGCCAAGAAAATGCAGGTGAAGGTGGTACACAGACTGGCCACCATCTGGTCCCTCATTTATGACCAGCCGATAGCTCCTTGCCAGGCCCAAATCAGCAGCACATTTCTTGCCAACAATCATCAGATGTCCTAGTAAAGCGTCATCAGCAGGTTCTACTTCAGATAATTGGCTAATAGCTTTCTTAGGTTCCACTAGGAAATGTGTTGGTGCTTGTGGAGAGACATCATGGAATGTGATACATTGATCGTCCTCATAGATTATGTTAGCCAGGATTTCCTTACGGATAATTTTCCTGAATATGGTGTCACCACCGGGACGGGCTGTCTGTGCTTTGCTGATCCCATCTGCCATAGCTGCAGCCCTGATGACAGGCAGACCATTGGGTGGTGTTACTATTTTGTGATTGGTGTATTCAGGTTTTTTTTTTGTGGGCGGGTTGTGCAACGAATTCCTCCAATGAAGTGGCGCTTTGTGGGTGGGCGGAGTCAGTGGAGGACGCGGAATAACTCACAGGATCTACAGCAACCTACTGAAATAAGTGTTGTGACAGACACACGATCGCTGCACTTATAGCAGGTAACACTGCTATATAACACCTCCTCTCCCATTCACTAAGCTGCTCATGTCAGAAGACTGCTTACAGAGCCCTATTTTATACTGTTATATCATGGGGCTGTGTGGTATAGACATACCAGTGTCCTAAATTACAGCATTTGCTTTTTCATTTGCCCTATCAGTGTATAAATGTGTCCTCTTATAAAGGTTTTCTAAATGGAGATTTTTTTGGGGGGCTTTTTAGGATTGGTTTGGGCTTGTTTTGGGCTTGTTTTTCACTAAGTGGTTGCTTGTTTTTTATTTCAGAGTTGGCATCCCTGCGTGGAATAAATCACAGGAAGACGGACCTACAGCAACCTACTGAAATAAGTGCTGTGACAGACACACGATCACTGCACTTATAGCAGGTAACACCGCTATATAACACCCTCCCCTCCCATTCAGTAAGCTGCTCATGTCCGAAGACTGCTTTCAGAGCCCTATTTTATATATCGTGGGGCTGTGTGGTATAGACATACCTGTGTCCTAAATTACAGCATTTGCTTTTTCATTTGCCATATCAGTGTATAAATATGTCCTCGTGTTTATAAAGGTTTTCTAAATGGAGATTCAGTGTAGAAATTAGTGTAATAGAAAAGGACAGTTCCCTGTAAGTTGGGCTTTTTTGGGCTTTTTAGGACTGGTTTGGGCTTGTTTTGGGCTTGTTTTTCACTAAGTGGTTGCTTGTTTTTTATTTCAGAGTTGGCAACGCTGGGGGTATTATCTCTCTCCCTTGCTCTATGGGGGTTATATCACTCAACCCCTTCAATGTTTGCTGTCTCTCCTTTCTATTATCCTGTCACTTTCTGAGGTAATTTTTTTCCCTGAAATCTGCCCCTGATCACTAGTATTCGGTCTGTGATGTTGTGATATGGCCCCTAGTGGCAGCAGGTTCTGATCCCCTTGTACCAGCCTGATGTTGCTAAGCAACATTCCTGCTGTGTCTCCTTTGGGTCGCAGTGCTAGGCCACACACTCAGTCACTGGGAGGTGTGAACAACAACACCAGAGGGGGTGTTACACACGTGTCTGATGATATGTCAGCACAATAGGACTGTTTCTGCCTTCAGGAAGTGTGCTGGATGATGGACCAATCACAGGGTGCCTTGGCTGTGAAATGGTAAGATCATGCCAACAGGAGAGTGCTGCAGAGGCTCAGCCATTGTGGGCTGAAGGAGCACTTGGGGAACGTGTAATGCAGTGAGGTTTACATGGGGACCACTAGTACATGTAAGAGGCTCCCAAACCAGAAGTTTTCTGGTGTAGACAGACTGCATGCTAATTGAATTTGAAAGGAACCCTCCATCCAGGGGCGCACGCAATATTGTCTGACCCCCCAAAAAAAAACATGAGTGAGAGCTGCTGCGCATGCGCAGCAGCTCCGTATCGGCAGCGCTGTCCTATACAGCAGCCGCGGCGCTGTCAAAGAAGTGTCCGCGGCGGTGCTGTATACACTACAGCACTGCCGCGGACGCTTCTTTGACAGCGCCGCGGCTGCTGTATAGGATAGTGCCGCTATGGCGGCCACTTAGTTAGCGCAGGGGAGGGTTTCTGGAGACTCAGAAACCCCCCCTGCGTGCGCCACTGCCATCCCCCAGTTTACATTGTATTAATCCCTATTTGAGCTCATCTCCTAATTAGATCTAAATCCCTTTTAGTTTGCATTCAGCACAAAAGTCACTTATTACATTTCACAAATAGTAATACAGATAAGCAGACTTGTAATATCACTTTATTACTTTTTCATGTAGTCAGGTTGAGATTTTCTAGCTTCGACTGGGCTGCTCATATCTCTGACATTACAAATAGCTTATATGATGATCTTGTGTATAAATCAGGGTTTCCCAAACCCAGTCCTCAGGGCTCCCTAACAGTGCAGGTTTTCCATATCTCCTTGCTGGAGCACAGGTATTCATTACTGACTGACACATTGTAACAGATCCACAGGTAGTCCTAATTATGACACATGTGATCCAGAAAACCTGCACTGTTAGCGAGCTCTGAGGACTGGGTTTGGGAAACTCTGGTATAAATATTAGTCCTTAGCACAAAACAGTCAGTTGAAGGCTGTATGTGAGCATGTGCATACTGTATATACTCACTGTTTATTTTGTGACTGTGTCTGCTGGATCTGACATCATACAGGCTTAGGTAAGGAAATTGTAATCCAAGTTGCATAAATATATGAAAATATTGTTAACATTAAAAATATGGCTATATATTTGAGTTATATGCAAACACAGATTAACTGCATCATACCAAATATAGAATTTTAAAATGTTATTAGTGATAAGTTCTATTAAAGATTGTGTAGTTTTCCATTATTCTATTTTTTTTGTGTATGATATGCACTAAGGTTATTGGTATATCAAGGTGATTAATCCATGAAATGTTTGAGCGTAATACATTTTTTTGACGATAATGCTATTTCTAATCAGGGCCACTTTAAGAAGTTAGTGAGAACCCACGGGGTAACTTGCAGCTGTATCCCAAAATGAAACTATACTAAGAATGCTCATAAGAGTGACATAAGTAAAAAAAAATATTTCCGCTGCGCCTGTCATTGTCTGATGTAATTCACCTATTATTGTGCAAATGCACATATGTTTATAGAAAGAGCTTGGATTTGTGCGTTAGATGGTGGTATCTAGAGTGGCGCAACAGGGAGGCAACAGTTTGTATCCTTTGATGACAACTACATGGCAAATCTGTATGTTGCTAGCTAAATACATGCAAATATTTTATATGCCATCTGGCAAAAGTAGATTAATTTCAATTTCACAGGCAGTTCCCAAATAGGGATGTAGGTGTTCTGCTACATATGCATTAGGCAGACAAATACATGCAGTTGTGCAACAATAAATGCATTGCACACCTGTATAGTTTCTGCTTAGTAAATGATCCATTGGAAAGAGGATTTTCTTTACTTTGCTTTGAGTTTCAGAGAATAGGCTATAGCTCTGTTAGGAGATGTTTTTACAAGAGATGTTCACTGACCTCCGTGTTCTGGTTTTGGTTTTGTATAGAGATGAGCGCACTCGGATTTCTGAAATCCGAGCCCACCCGAACGTTGCCGATCCGAGTCGGATCCGAGACAGATCCGGGTATTGGCGCCAAATGCAAATCTGAAACCGAGGCTATGACTCATAATCCCATTGTCGGATCTCGCGATACTCGGATCTTATAAATTCCCCGCTAGTCGCCGCCATCTTCACTCGGGCATTGATCAGGGTAGAGGGAGGGTGTGTAAGGTGGTCCTCTGTCCTGCTATATCTCGTGCTGTTCAGTTCTGTGCTGTGCAGTGCTGTGCTGTGCTCAGTCCAGTGGTGCTGTGTCCTGTGCTCTGTCCTGAGTTCAGTGGTGCTGCTGGGTCCTGTGCTGTGTCCTGTTCAGTCCAGTGGTGCTGTGTCCTGTGCTCTGTGCTTCTCTAAGGGCATAGTTATTTCCCCAATATTCCCAAGTGTTTAAAAAAATAAAAAAAAGTTATTTAAAAAAATACAAAAAACGAATTTAATTTTTTTTTTAATTACAACAAAATTTGCACAACCAATCCTGCAGTATAAGCCCATTGGTACTGCAATATTACCAAGTTCACACATTCAGCAGTAAAAGTCCAGTGGTACTGCAATATTACAAAGTTCACACATTCTGCAGTATCAGTCCAGTGGTGCTGTGTCCTGTGCTCTGTGCTTCTAAGGGCATAGTTATTTCCCCATTATTCCCAAGTTTTTAAAAAATGAAAAAAAAGTTATAAAAAAAATAAAAATTAAAAATTAAAAAAAAAAATAATTATAACCAAATTTGCAAAAACAATCCAGCAGTATAAGTCCATTGGTACTGCAATATTACAAAGTTCACACATTCAGCAGTAAAAGTCCAGTGGTACTGCAATATTACAAAGTTCACACATTCTGCAGCATCAGTCCAGTGGTGTTGTGTGCTGTGCTCTGTCAATTTTGAGTTCAGTGGTGCTGCTGGGTCCTGTGCTGTGTCCTGTTCAGTTCAGTGGTGCTGTGTCCTGTGCTCTGTGCTTCTAAGGGCATAGTTATTTCCCCATTATTCCCAAGTGTTTAAAAAATTAAAAAAAAGTTTAAAAACAAAATAAAAAAAATAATTAAAAAAAAATTTGAATACAACAAAATTTGCAAAACCAATCCTGCAGTAGAAGCCCATTGGTACTGCAATATTACCAAGTTCACTGATTCAGCAGTATAAGTCCAGTGGTACTGCTATTACAAAGTTCACTGATTCAGCAGTATAAGTCCAGTGGTACTGCTATTACAAAGTTCACTGATTCAGCAGTGTATAAGTCCAGTCGTACTGCTATTACAAAGTTCACTGATTCAGCAGTATAAGTCCAGTGCTACTCTCCTGTGCCGCATATAATTTTTAAAGGCTTTGCCGAGTGTGTGTGGCTTAGGGGTACGCTCTCTTGTGCTACATATAATGGAAAACCAAAATTTGGAGGATAAAGTAGAGAAAGATCAAGACCCACTTCTCCTAATGCTGAAGCTGCTGCCACTAGTCATGACATAGACGATGAAATGCCATCAACGTCGTCTGGCAAGCCCGATGTCCAATCTCCTAGTACAGGGCATGTAAAAACCAAAAAGCCCAAGTTCTCAAAAGATAGCAAAAAGAGAAACTTAAAATCAGCTGAGGAGAAACGTAAAGTTGGCAATATGCCATTTACGACACGTAGTGGCAAGGAACGGCTTAGGCCCTGGCCCGTGTTCATGACTTCACCCAAGGATCTAAGCCCTCCTCCTCCCCCCCCCTACAAAAAATTTAAGAGAGTTATGCTGTCAGCAACAACAACAAAACAGCAAAGAACTCTGCCTTCTAAACAGATGACATCACAAATCCCCAAGGCGAGTCCAAGGGTGTTGTTGGTTGTGAACCCTGACCTTCCCATCACTGTACGGGAAGAGGTGACTCCATCCAGCATTTGCAGCACGCCCTCTGCATATGCTGGAAGGATCACCCACAGTCCAGTTACAGATTTGGCTAATGAAGGTGTCAATGTTGTACACCGGGAGGAGGATATTGATGTAGCTGGCGCTGAGGAGGATGTTGATGATTATGATGCAGACAGATACCAAATTGCCTTTCTCAATTTCTATTTATATTCTAGATTATATAACGGCTGAATAGTTTTCTGTTTTACTCCTAGTGGAGAGGGGATCTGATGCAGACAGATACCAAACTGCCTTTGTCCATTTCTTTGTATATTTGAATTTCTAGATCTACAGTCTATGCAGGCTGCTTTATTTATATTCAACTACAAGTGTAGGGTGGGGGGGGGGCATAGATAGCCACCAAAGTAACGTGGTCCATTTAATTACACTTTCTAGCTCCACAGTCTGTGCAGCCTGCTTTTTTTATCTTCAAAGTATTTATATTTACAAGCCTTGCAATCTAAATTAACTAGAGGTAGTGACGTGGTAGAACTCCAAAAGGCAGTTTGGAAGCCCCTGTACAAACTGGCTCTATTTTTTAACTGAGTTGTCCCCCCTCCAGTGTGTACTCGGAAAGAGTTTTTAGTGCAGCTGGGAACCTGGTCAGTGAGCGGCGAAGGAGGTTGCTTCCTCACAATGTTGAAAAAATGATGTTTATAAAAATGAATAATCAATTCCTCAATGAAGTACAGCACTGCCCTCCAGACAGTACAGAGGGACCTGTGGTTGTGGAGTCCAGCGGGGACGAATTGATAATGTGTGAGGAGGAGGAAGTACACACTGTAGGGGGAGAGGAATCAGAGGTTGAGGATGAGGACGACATCTTTCCTCAGTAGAGCCTGTTTAGTTTGTACAGGGAGAGATGAATTGTTTTATTGGTGTGGGGGCCCAAACAAACCAATCATTTCAGCCAAAGTTGTTTGGTAGGCCCTGTCGCTGAAATGATTGGTTTGTTAAAGTGTGCATGTCCTATTTCAACAACATAAGGGTGGGTGGGAGGGCCCAAGGACAATTCCATCTTGGAACTTTTTTTTTTTGCATTATATGACCAATCAACAGTCGTTTGCCATGTTCAAAAAGTAAAACCAAATTTAAACAAATTCAGGAAATTAAACCAAAAGTAAAATGCCCTGTCATAATTTAAAACAAGAGGGATTGACGTGCTCTAGAACTACTGTATTGTTGTTTATATTTTATAAACACTACACTTGAAAGCTTGAGTCTTTCAATGAAAAAGTAACTCTCCATTGCACGAATATTTGCAACAGGGACAATTTTAGGGTTAAGAAAGTCAACAAATAACACTTTGACGCTGTCTGTCTTTATAAACACTACACTTGGAAGTTGGAGGAGGTATTGTGGCCCGGCACCAAATTTACTACCGGGGCCACTCCACTGTGCAGTCCATATTTAGGTGTATCAGATATTAAACAACGGTGACAGTTGATGCCCAATTTTTTAATTATATTGTTAGTGCTGTAAAAAATTGTGTTTCGGGCACACCACACTACGCAGTCCATACCCTTTTTTGGTGGAATTCTTACCCGTGGAGGGTTTTTTAATTATATTGTGGCCTCGGTACCAAATTGTGTACTGGAGCCACCACACTACGCAGTCAAGAAAGATAGATGCGTATCATAGATAAAGTACATTCAGTGTTGTGGGGCAAATCGAAAAATATTCAAAATGCACTGTCATTATCATAAACAAGAGGTTTTGACACGCTGAAACTCCAACATGTATATGATGGAGAGGATGGAGGAGCAGCCGTATGTGCAGTGTAATGCAGACCTGTTGAAGGTTTTCTATATATTATATTGTGGTGGCCAGTCCTCTACGCAGTCCAGATACTATTTTTGGGTGTAATTCAGACCTGCTGAAGGTTTTCTATATATTTTATTGTGGTGCCCAGTGCCCACTACTCTACGCAGTCCAGATACTATTTTTGGGTGTAATTCAGACCTGTTGAAGGTTTTCTATATATTATATTGTGGTGGCCAGTGGCCAGTCCTCTACGCAGTCCAGATACTATTTTTGGGTGTAATGCAGACCTGTTGAAGGTTTTCTATATATTTTTTATTGTGGTGCCCAGTGCCCACTACTCTACGCAGTCCAGATACTATTTTTGGGTGTAATTCAGACCTGTTGAAGGTTTTCTATATTTTTTTTATTGTGGTGCCCAGTGCCCACTACTCTACGCAGTCCAGATACTATTTTTGGGTGTAATGCAGACCTGTTGAAGGTTTTCTATATATTATATTGTGGTGGCCAGTGGCCAGTCCTCTACGCAGTCCAGATACTATTTTTGGGTGTAATGCAGACCTGTTGAAGGTTTTCTATATATTATATTGTGGTGGCCAGTGGCCAGTCCTCTACGCAGTCCAGATACTATTTTTGGGTGTAATTCAGACCTGTTGATGGGTTTTTAATTATATTGTGGGGAACACTCCTCTACGCAGAAAGATACCTCGTTGCAACGTTTTGTACTAAAAAAAAAAAAAATATTGTGAGGTGTTAGGTGTTCAGAATAGCCTTTAAATTAGTGGAAATGATTGTTATTGAATGTTATTGAGGTTAATAATAGCATAGGAGTGAAAATAAGCCAAAAAACTTGATTTTTTTAACTTTTTATGCTTTTTTCAAAAAAAATCCGAATCCAAAACCTTAAATCCGAACCAAAACCTTTCGGCAGGTGTTTTGCGAAACAAATCCGAACCCAAAACATCGAGAAAATCCGGATCCAAAACACAAAACACGAGACCTCAAAAGTCGCCGGTGCACATCCCTAGTTTTGTATCTAGATTAACTGCGTGTTTTGGTTTTGGCAAAACCGCCCTCGTGTGTTTTGGTTTTGGATCTCTATTTTTTAGAAAAATAGCTAAAATGACATAGTTTTGCTCGTTTATTGTTCCTACATTATTACTAACCTCAATAACACTAATTTCAAGTCATGTGCAGTCAGTTTTGACCACCTCACAGGTCACAATATTATTTTCATACTCTTTCAAACAAAGACTGCCAGTGATAAGAAGGCCATTGTCATGTCTGGGCATAAGACCAAAAAATCCACCTCTTATGTGTGAAATTATTTTTACCCAAATTCTGTCTAGCCATTTATAGCATTGTAAAGCCACAGTCATCTAGGATCCTCATCCATGTTGCGCCATTTGAAGAGAGTTCATGGACAGCTCTTGGGAAAATCAAAAACTTATGCTAAAAACATAACAACAAGTAGTCCAGTATCAGCTACCTCCCTTCTCTCATTTAGATCCCAGCACCTGCAATCTACACCCCCAACACCATCATCATTAATATCCTCACAAGTGATCTGAGTTAGTCCTTCATCCAAGTTGCTAATGCGAAAGGACTCCTCCCCTATCCAGGACTCCTCAGAAGAATCCTTGTGCGTTAGGCCCACTGCTGCTTCTCCTGCTACTGGGGGTGGATCTTCAGAAGCAGACCAAGAAGAAGACTACTAGTTGTTTACAACAATTGACTGTTAAACAATCATTAGCAAGTATGAAAGCTGTCACCCAGTCGCAAAGCGGATCACAGACGCCATGGCGACTATGCTAGTATTAGATCTGCGTCCAATATCCACTATTAATGTAGCCTAAATGTAGCTTGTATTAATTTTAGACAATTAATTGAGGTCTTGTGTCCCCGTTACCAAATTCCATCACAACACCATTTTACTAGAAAAGCTATTCCTCACCTCTACCAGAAGGTTCGTAAAAATTTAATTATTGGGCTACAAAATGCCATTCTACCCACTGTACACAACCACAGATATGTGGACAAGTGGAACTGAGCAAACTAAAGATTATATGACTGTGACAGCCCACTGGGTTGTTCATTCGCCTTCACCAGCAGGGACAGCAGCAGCATGTACCCAAGTACATCACATTTTTCAGAAGTAGGCTACTCTGTGTATCAGCAGCTTCACTAAGAGGCATACAGCTGACAATCTGTTCCAAAAACTAAGGGATGTCATTGAAAGATGGCTAATCCTGCTTGGACTCTCCTGAGGATATGTCATTTGTAATGACGACCCCAATATTGTTCAAGCATTACAGCGGGGTTGAATTCCATCACATTTCCTGTTTTGCACACACAATCAACTTGGTGCTACAGAACTTTTAAAAAAATGACATGCAGGAGATGCTGTTTGTGTCCAGAAACATTTAGGGGCAATTTCTGGTTTCTGCAACAGTATGTAGGAGAATGCAGCAGTTGCAAGAAGACTAGCATTTGAGGGGAATGTACTTTAGTCCAGAGAAGTAGTCACCTGTGAAGAGAGTGCAGACACGGTTAGCTTGAGTCAAGTGATTGCCTTAATAATACATTTTGACAAGGAGCTACAGAAATTTAACGTGTGAAATAAAACAAAGTAAATGTGCTAACTATATTTTAATTGTAGACAAAATACTTAATTTGCTTCTGTGAGAGCATTTCTAGGTTCTCAATGATGATGGAAATAATGATATGTAAAGGAGTTAAAAATCTTGGTATTTGCCTTAAAAATACATTCAGTGTAATCACCAGCTCCAGCCTTGACCTATCTCAAAGACCCCAGATGGAGGCCCAGGACATGGGATAATGGATGATGAGGACATTGGGAGTACTGGCCCCAGTGAAAGTTGATAAGAACCCATAAAAGTGACATGAAGAGAACTAACTAGCTTTGTCAGAAGATTTATATTTACTCAGGAAAATATCAATCATGTGTTTCTGTTCTATAACCAGATCAACCGCTTTTTCATGTATAAATGTATGCCAGAAATAAACGAGCACAGCTCAGTTCTATCTTGACATTGGCACGTCTGTGTCTTGATTACTGATCTGCTGGTTAACCAGCATCTTATCTCACTGATATCTGAAGGGAGTTGATAAAGGAGAGGTAAAATTACCCTAACATTACGTGGGAGCTCGAATAGCCGGGATCTCGGACAACCTATACAGAGGACAAATAATACTTGCAGCATCAGCTAGAATCACGGACAGCTCAAACCCGTACGGTGAGTAAATTCAGCTGTGATTTTTCCACTGATTTACTCTCTGTCCAGCATTCTTGTTGTGTGTCTAAAAGCTGTTCATCTGTATATGGTAAGAGAGATTTCCTGAACCCAGATATCTGTTTGAGAGCAGAAAAAGCGCTAACTATATGGTTGAATTTAATATATGTCAAAAGTACTCACGATTGTATTTCAATAATTCATTTGGTTATTGCTCAGACTGTTCATGTGCTGTTATACTTAGAAAGCATTCTGCTGATACTGTTCTACACTGGAAGCTGTAATTGATAGAACTGTTTTTGGATGTGTTGTGGATGCAAAGCAATATTATTGTATGTTAAATGTGCATTTAAATAATGATATATATATATTGCAGCAAAATATAGATTATTTTTGGTCTCAAGTGTTACTATATTGGCAAGTTAATCACATACCCTTTGAATGGAAACCTATCTGTCTGTACAGTATAAAGAAATTACCACCTGGGTTACGTAATGAAATTGTAAAAGGATATTCTGGTGATTATGAAATAAGAAAGCAAAAATGGTTACAGCTGCAACAGAGATTTGTACAATTGTTATTATTATTTGTTTTTTGATTATATTTCTTTGTATGGTATGCAAATATTTTTCAGCCAGAATAGAAGGAATTAAGAGGTTTTTGAACGGTGGTATTGAGGTAGAATTCTCTGTAAAATACAGATAACTGCTATAAGAGTGCATGCGGTAAAGCAACCCAACAGTACAGTATATTCAGAAATTGATCAATTCTGAATACTAGGGTGCACAGGGCTAGCAGGGTTGTTGGGTTTATAAAACCCAACAAAGTTACAGGAATACAGAGAAGTAATGATATTTCTAAAAAAAAAAAAAAAAACATCAACAACAAATATTTGAAAACAAATATTTGACAGAGCAGGTTTCCCATTAGAAGGCACACTAGATCCGGAAAAGTGGAAAAGGTTTCAAAACACCAATAAAGCATGGATAAGCAGAAAAGGACAAGCAGATGTGGTTAACATGTGGTATACAGTATCATTAGAGATGAGAAAAAAGAAAAGAAGAGAGGATGCACACATAGGTACAGGTCTATTAGACATGCCACCGCCTTATGTGGACCCTACAGCTCCACCGCAGAAACCAGACAATAGACCAGATACACCACTAGTACCTCAACAGGCAGGTCACATAGTACAGTTAGCAGCACAAAAGGGGCATTCGCAATTAGAAACTCATTCAGTGACCCCAGTGGACGCAGGTAACACTCCATCAATCACGTTTCAAACCCCAAGTCAAATCCATTCTCAGTCTGCTAATAATGAAATAAATGATTATCCTGAGAGACAGTGTTTGCAATGTGGAATCTAATGCCCCTCCTTGTACAGATAATTCTTACAGGAAAATATTACAAGATACCAATGATGGTAAGCTGGTTGAAGGATCACAATATCAGTCCATTAAGAGAAACAACAAATCAGAGGGTGAGAAGGAGAATAACATCGGAAAAGCAGGTATTGCATTCTCACACTAATATGTATCCAGTCAGAATACAAAGGGTGCCTAACCCAAACTTTGATGCCAATACTGCCGAAGGTGCTAATAATAGGAGTGATGACTCAAATAATTAACAGTAGGGGTTAACAGCAAGAGCACCAGAAGGTGACAGGGGGGCTTTTACTCATCCTGCACCCCCTGTAGAAGAAAGAAATACGTATAACAGTGGTCTTGATTTTCTAGCCAGAGTACAATGGTGGTGTCATAAAAAAAAATTAAAAGCACCAGCAGCACCAGACATAACACAGAGAAATGATTCAGTAAGGATGTATTTGGATAAATTAACGACCAGACAAAATGATGATGGTTTTTCTGCAGAAACCCCAGATGGTCAAAGGCTGTTGAAAACAACGTTTTTGAATGGTTTAAAGAATGAGGTAAGAAGCCAACTCTTTACAGTCAGACCTGAGGCATTGTCTATTAAAATTTAATTTTTGCTACAGGTACTTAAAGGACTGGAGGACCAGGAAGCAAAAAAAAAGGAAAAGAAGGCCCAAAAGACTCCTCAGGTAACTGTACACCTTGTACAGGGAAAAGGAACATGGTAAGTAAGGCAGCAGCCAAAAGGAACAGAAACAGTAAGTGCAAGACAAAGGAATCAAGGTGAGGACATGACTGGCAGATGTTTTTAGTGTAAATTATCAGGTCACATGAAGAAGGACTGCAGGAAATACAAGAAATGGCAGCAGCAGCAAAGAGAAACCGGCGGTCCCCAGGGCACCATTAGCAGCAATCAATGAAGATATGGCTCCCCGTTGTCAACACCTTGTCCAGTTCTTGTAAACACCTCTGAAGAAGGTAAGCTGCCTGGAAATACAGTGCAATTTACACTGCCCACTGGTCAACAATTGGACTGCCTAATTGACACGGGAGCAAGCCAAACAGTATTGAGACACGATCAAGTACCACAAGAATAAGTGACCTCAGATTATGTAAAAGCATCAGGGTTGACAGGACAGCCTATACACCTGAGGAAAATAAGAAAGTTAAGATACAAGTAAACAAAGACTGTACTCCTGTCCCTATAGTTTCTCACTTCAAACACTTGTCCTGTAAATCTACTAGGTGCAGACATATTACAGTTAATGAGAGCATGCATTAAATACACCCCAGAAGGGATGGAATACACCAGTCAACTTCCAGACAACATATCTAATCAGATAGAAGCAGCAGTACAGGTGTTTTTGAAACAACCAAGTGAAAACACATCTCAAGATGAGGCACCATTACCACAGTGACTGAAGGATGTACCTGAGAAAATATGGTCAAAGGGAAAAAAACTGATGTGGGACTGTTAAACGTTGCTCCGGTACAACTTATACTAAAACCTAACACACTATTAATATGTGTTAAACAATATCCTTTGGTTTTGCTACAGAATAAAGCAATCACAAAACAATTACAAGAATACCAAGACAAAGGTATAGTAAAGAAATGTCGATCACCTTTTAATACACCTTTATTCCCAGTCAAGGAAAGAGAACAGTAAGAGGGAGGAGCTCCCGAATTCAGGTTAATTCACGATCTCAGAGAAATAAATAAACGACTTGTTATGAACGCACCCATTGTCCCAAACCCACATACCTTACTGAACCAAATTCCTGTTACATCAATGTGGTTTACAGTTATAGATCTAGCAAATGCTTTTTTTTCTGTACCAATAACTAACGATTCACAGAAAATGCTGGCATTTCTGCATGAAGGAACACAATACTGCTGGACCAGATTGCCCCAGGAAGAGGCCACCAGCCCTTCAGAGTTCTCTGAAGCAATGTCAACTGTCTTACAAGGTTGGTTACCACAATATCCTGAAACTACCCGACTATTGCAGTATGTTGATGACTTGTTGATAGCTGCTGATAGTGAACAACAGTGTAAAGAAGAAACTGTTTCTCTACTAACATTTTTGGCCCAGCAGGACTGCAGAGTGTCCAAATCCAAGCTCCAAGCAGCACAGAAGGTAATTTTCTTAGGACACTGCATTTCATAGGGCACTAAACATCTGACGCCACAAAGAGTACAAGCGATACAACAGGTAAAAACACCTTTCAGCAGCCAGACTCACTAAGTGCGATGTAGCATTGTTAAGTGCTTCACATGTCACAATCAAACAGTGCACAGTATTAAATCCAGCAACATTGTTACCCCTAATGTATGAATCTCAAGATTCAAAAGGAGGGAGTAATAGTGAAGAACAAAGCCGTCAGAAGAAAGACATTGTGATAGTGAAGGTGATGACGATGAATTGGCTGAAAATATTAACCACAATTTTTCTTTTTCACATGATTGCCTCGCTCTTATGGATATGGAAGTACAGACTCTTCCTTGTCTAATGCTGTGTATTAACTTTTTGTAGATGGTTCCAGGTATTAGGATAACGGATCACCATTTACAGGATACGTGGTGACTTCAGAAAATGAAGTAGTTGACTCAGGACTACTACCATCGATACTGTCAGCACAAGCTGCTGAACTGATAGCACTCACCAAGGCATTGGAATATGCAGAAGGAACCACTGCCAATATCTACACGGATTCCAGGAATGCTTGGGAAGTGATGCAGGACTTTGGTCCAATATGGAAGAGCAGAGATTTCAAGGTCTCTAGTGGTAAGGACATACAGCATGCCAGTCTAATAAGAAACTTGTTTAGAGCATTGCAATTGCCACACAAGGTTGCCGTAATTAAAATAGAAGCACATACAAGGAATGGGACCTTTGTTCAAAAGGGAACACGTTACTGCAGATGCAGAAGCAAAAAAAAAGGTGGCTAAGAGAAAGCCTGAAAGAGAAGTATACACAGTACAGAAAGAAATGTCTGACTACACTGATCTTAAAAAGTTTCAACAGCAAACAGGACCATTGGAGAAAGAAAGATGGAAACGATTAGGAGCACAAGAAGATTGCGCTGGTATGTGGAAACTGAATGATAAACTTTGTCTTCCACAGGTTTTGTTCCCTCCCATGTTACAGATAGCTCATGGACAGCTGCACCTGGGGAAGGAACAGATGACCAGCGTGGTCCATCACCATTGGATAGCTCCAGGATTCAATAAAGTTGCTACAGACTATGTTCAGGCCTGCTGGATCTGTGGAACTTCAAATCCAGGAAAAAGGGTAAAAAACGTCACAAGGTACAACTTCAAAAGCCTTTTATCCTTTTCAAAGACTACAGATAGACTATATACAACTGCCTAAATCTGGAATATATTCTAGTCTGTACAGATCTTTTCAGTAAATGGACGGAGACTTGGCCAGTAGCCAAGGCAACAGCAAAAGCAACTGCGTAAAGACTGATTGGTGAGATTGTGTGCAGGTATGGTGTCCCTGAGGTAATTGATTCAGATAGAGGTACACACTTCACAGGGGAAATAATGCAACACATAATGACAGATCTAGGCATACAGCAAGCTTTTCATGTGCCGTACAGACCACAGGTTAGTGGGCGAGTAGAAAGGTTGAATGGGACATTGAAACTGAAGATTCAGAAAATCATAGCTGAAATAATAATAAAAAAACAAAAAAAAAAACATGCCCAGAATGCCTGCCCATAGCCTTGTTCAGTGTAAGAACTGTGCCAAATAGGAATAGCAAGCGGTCTTCTTATGAAATACTTTTTGGAACACTACCAAAGACAGGGTGTTATTATCCACAGCAATTACAACATAAACATGGAGATTTGACTAGCTATATGAGAAGTCTAACTGACCATTTGAACTATTTGTATGTTCTAGCATTTTCTTCACTTCCAGAGCCTGATTCAGACCTACAGCCGCATAAGCTGAAACCTGGCGATTGGGTGTACTTAAAGAAATATGTGAGGAGAACTTTTGAACCAAGGTTCGAGGGTCCGTATCAGGTCTTGCTGACCACCCCCACATCAGTGAAACTCCAGAACTGAGACTCCTGGGTGCACGCATCACACTGCAAGACGACGCTGGTCACACTGGACACATAACCTAGATCTCTGTGATAACACAGACATGGGACCTGTTTGCCCACAACAAACTGCAGTATTTCAAACATGTATGTTGCAGCAAAACACTAGTGTTTGTGTATGGGCATTACACCCACTACTCATTATCGCTGTGGTATTGATCATATTGATAGGATGGAACTGGTATATGTCATGTACGTTCAGAAAAGATATACAGAGATTACAGCAGAGGCATGAAGAAAAGATACTTTTTGAATAAACAGGGGCAGAAGTGCTGATATCTGTACTCGGTCCCGGGTGAATGGTGAAAGACCCTTGCTTTCTCACAAAAGACTGTACAAAATTAGTCTGGGCTGCGTTAGATGTCACCATTTCAGGCCTTAACATTTTTTTTACCTTTTATATATATTATTAAAAGGAGGGAGATTGTGAGAGCATTTCTAGGTTCTCAATGATGATGGTAATAATATGTGAAGGAGTTAAAAATCTTGGTATTTGCCTTAAAAATACATTCAGTGTAATCACCAGCTCCAGCCTTGACCTATCTCAAAGACCCCGGATGGAGGCCTAGGACATGGGATAATGGATGATGAGGACATTGGGAGTACTGGCTCCAGTGAAAGTTGATAACAACCCATAAAAGTGACATGAAGAGAACTAACTAGCTTTGTCAGAAGATTTATATTTACTCAGGAAAATCTCAATCATGTGTTTCTGTTCTATAACCAGATCAAACGCTTTTTCATGTATAAATGTATGCCAGAAATAAACGAGCACAGCTCAGTTCTATCTTGACATTGGCATGTCTGTGTCTTGATTACTGATCTCCTGGTTAACCAGCATCTTATCTCACTGATATCTGAAGGGAGTTGATAAAGGAGAGGTAAAATTACCCTAACACTTCACTAGGATCCAAGACCTATCAACATCTTGTTTAGACGTCTTCTCCTTCAGTTTCTCTGGCATCTGCTTGTTGTACAAAAAATTGCTTTCTCAAGACACCCAGTGGTGATGCAGATGATTCCGCACAACATTTTGATATTTGCTCTGCTGTAAAAGAATTGGCCAAAAATCATAACAGCTCTGCCCTAAAATGAACTTCTAATTCCATTTGGAAGGCCATTATTGGCAATTACATCATAGTACACAGACTTCTATGATGGTGGGATGAATTAGTATTGTTTGAGGAAGATTAGCACTAAACCCTGCCACCTCTCTTGCTTCTGAGTGGGCTATGGTACAATAAAATGTAACTGCAGATTTAGACCAAGACTGTCAACCCTATTATTTCTAATTTCAGCAATTACAATTAGCAATGGAGCAATTGAGCTCTTCTCTTTGGGTGTTACCTATATAACGCAGTAGAATTTGACTGCAAATTCTACAGACAAGCCTGCTTGTCTTCCTCTTCATCAATGACTCTTAGCAATTGAGCACTCGACTTTGGGTGTATATTACACCCAAACCGTATTCATGCAAATTAGGAAAAATACAGTTTAATCCCTGCTAGGCCCTTTGCATGTTAATAGTAGGATATGGGCAAGGTCACACATTTTTTTGTCAAATCCTTCAAACCAGCCCAGATGTCAAACTGTTGTGGTCTGCCACCTGCGTCACCCCTGCTTGTGTTTGGAAAGTGCAAATTGGTGCCAGAACCTCACGTACCAGAACTGCTGCCACAATTGCCACCCTGCTGCCACTGGCACAGGACTAACACAAACAACCGTATCCTCTTCGGCTACCGAAATCTCCCCCTCAACCTCTTCTAATTCCAAAGTGTCATCCTCACTTGGTGTATCACTGGCTACACTCGGGCTGTTCAGGCACACATCAGCAGAACTGCTCAAAGGGCCCTTCTTTATGGGTACATTATCAGAATGCTCACGATTAGACATACCACTGGTGGATGGACTCTCCACAGGGATTGGTGTCATTTCTGATTCTGAGCATACATTATCCTCTAATGCCTTACTGTTTTCTTGTAGCTCAGCTTTCACGCGTAACAGTAGTTGTGCACCACTTTTAGACTCCAAATTACTTGGCCTTGCTTGCTCACGAGTGACCGTACAAGAAGAAGGCTTGGTAACATTTTTGGATCTGCCCCTAATAGAGAAAGGCGAAAGCCTCATTCTTTCTTTGCCACTGCATGTGCATGTTGGCAATTTTTTTTTTTATCGCCACTTAACTTTTCCTCAGTTACACTTCTTTTTTGCTTCAACACAGTAAAAATTTTTTGGGTGTGTGTTTTTTTCCCTGATTTAAAAAGACTATGTACTTTTACATCTCCTTTCCCAGATGATGTACTGGGAACACTACCATCAGGACTGGTGATAGAACCGGGTTGCTGATTCTGCTCATATGTGTACTGCTTTGAATCCATTTTAATGAGCCCAAAGCACTTGTAGTGCAAACATTTTTTACAAATACTGCTGACAAATATCACTTTTGACAGCCAGAAAAATTACTGCAAAAGAATGGGGAATAAGGGACACCCCAAAAGCACTTGGAGTGCCAGAAGTTGAAAAAAAAAACCCTCCTCTATCCTCCCTTTTACTGCTGTAACAACTGGTATTAAGATTAGAATTGTATAGAATAGAAACAATAATGTGTCCAATTATTGCTCTGTCCCTGCGCTGATATAGCCTGTGACCTAAACCTGCTCTTTCCCTCTGTCAAATGGCGATGGATTGCTGTGGAGGCTGGTATTTATGCTTTTTAAATCTCGCGAGAGCCGAGCTCAGAAATACGAATATGTCACAATGACATTTTGCCTCGATTTCGATTCCGAATGGGCGTGAGAGTACCGAGCGTGCTCGGCTCGGTACTCGGATAGGCTCAATTCGGAAGGATTCGGATCTTGGGGAACCGAGCCCGCCCATCTCTAATTCCTACAACAAAAGTTATAGATGAACACATCCACAGAGCCACAAGGATCCCAAGGAGTAGCTTCCTGGATTACAAACAGAAGGAGGTTAACAGCAGGGTGCCCCTAGTGGTCACTTACAATCACCACATGAACATCTTGCGGAAAATTGCTGCTGATCTTCAACCCATATTTCAGAAAGACAATAGACTGAAGGAAATATTCCCATATTTACCTCTCCTTTCATACAAACAGCCTCAAATTTAAGAAATCTCCTCGTTAGAAGTGCCCTCTCATCACCATCAGAGACTGGCACCTCCCATTGCAAAAGCAAAAAATGCTAAACATGCACCCATATCCTACCAACAAACACAGTCCACATATCCAACACATAGCGGGACTATAAAATAACTAACACATTCTCATGTACATCCTCCAATGTGGTGTACATGATACAGTGTACAAGGTGCCCTGATGGAATATACATTGGAGAGACCAAGCAGAAACTGCAATCCAGGATAAATCTGCACATACACACAATAAGGAAGTCTCTGGACAACCCCTGTGGGTAAACATTTCTCTGGATCAGGACATAGTATGACAGATTTAAAAGTATTAATATTAAAAGGTCTTTTTAAAAATGACAGGGAGAGAAAAATATGGGAATTCAAACTGATAACATTCCACTCATTAACTCAAGGACTCAATATAACACCAGGGGGTAAATGTATTAACCTCCGGATTGTTGAACTCCCGCGAGTTCGCCGTCTTCAGCGCTTAAATTTAAAGCGGCGCTGCCTTGTAAAGGGAAACTTCCCTTTACAAGGCAGCGCCGCTTTAAATTTAAGCGCTGAAGACGGGTAACTCGCTGGAGTTCAACAATCCGGAGGTTAATACATTTACCCCCTGGATTTATGACCCACTACATGGACACACTTCACACCCCACAGCAGAGAAACTCCAGATCTCTGAACTCATAGGACTTTTACTCTTCCATCCGTAAAGAAAACCTTTGCTTTATTATTTTAGCTTATCTTAATGATGTTTCCCCCCCCCCCCCTGTACAAATTTCTTATTAATATTGTAAGATGCATGGAACTCAAAATACATATGCCAATGTGCAGATGCTTATATACAAACAGCATTTTTACACGAACTTCTAAATTGTGTACTTTCTCTACAACAGTCACACTAAACCTTCCTGCCCATGTAATATCCTCCACCCCCATGTAATATCTGCCACCGCCATGTAATATCCACCACCAATATCTGCTCCTAATACCCTTTATTTCTGTGCTTGCACTGTAACTAGCTGAACAATTAGTATTATATTGCTTTTGATAAAGGTCACCATTTTGATGCATAAATGGCTGGTCCACTGTAGAAAATAGGCACTTTACCTTATGTATAATTTCCCTTATCTCTTATCAAAGAACTTATTGTAACATGTGGAATTTTATGAATGTGTCAAACAGCCCTTATAATAACTTCACAGGTGCAGGAAACACGGATTCCACTTGTTTCACCAGTCACTCAGTCTTGTTATTCCTTTTTCCTTGTCCACTTGTCTTTGGACATTTTGTTGCTCATTAAGTCATGTGTCACATACAATACTGTAATACTGTGACAGGACGGACAGGAACTTTTCATTCCCAGCATTGCTACTTTGTCACCAGGACTAAAATTGAATGTCAAACTTATAATTAGCTAATGACGAGGGCACCAGAATAGAAACGCTGCTCACATAATTTTCTCAAAAAAGGTTTTTTTCTTGCCACTTGTTAAAACTAAACCTCTTCAGTAAATTTCTTTTGAAATCCATATTCCAGCAGTAACCAAATCTAACCAAAGGAGCATACACTGCCAGGCTCCAACAAGTCACATTTTTACATATGTGCATTACTCCTGTCAGTGCAGATGGGGTCCTGGC
Organism: Mixophyes fleayi; assembly: GCF_038048845.1. Taxonomy (NCBI): domain Eukaryota; kingdom Metazoa; phylum Chordata; class Amphibia; order Anura; family Limnodynastidae; genus Mixophyes; species Mixophyes fleayi. The sequence continues at coordinate 69,512,104 of NC_134405.1, forward strand.
ATACACAGCTCACCTGTACACATTTCTACACATGTCCAAAGTAAAAATAAAAATATTCAACCTATTAACATCCTACAGGGCTTCTGAATTTCTCAACCCAGTACAATAGTGGACAGTGTCAGATTAGGACATGGAGAGCCCACCATGGAATCAATCATGTGCCGCTGATCAGAGGGCATATTCATATTCATATATAGAGGGGGTGTGCCCAATTCAAGCAGTGCACGACTCATGGAGCAGTTACACGTATGTTACAGGCAGCTATTGATAACGTGTATATAGTAAACAATAAGATTCATATTTGTTTTAACAGATGTTTCTGCCACAGCAATTCTATATCCAGTATACTGTATATAAGTGAGTAAAACAAATAAAATCTAGTTAAAAATGGCCTTATAATGATAGTCTGACTCAGCATGCCATAACCAGAGGTGCAAAGAGGGGGGTGGGGTTAATACTAAGTGCCTGGGCTTCCATAACTGGTGGGGTATACTAAAGTGGGGCTCTGGCCTACACAGAAGGGATGGAAGGGGTGGAGAAGAAGGGAAGAAAAGGAAGATGAGTAATAGAAGGCAAGGGATGGGGAGAGAGAGAAAGGGCAGGAGAGGAACAAGAGGGAAACCAGACAGAACATCAGCAGGAGAAACTGATCGGCCCCCTGCCCTAACTGTGCACCCTGCCACATATATCATACTTGCCCACTTTCATGCCACACTTAAGTGGCCTTGCCATGGCATGTGCCTCTGCATCACAGCATCACTGCCCATCTTCCATGCAGATAAGTGCAAAGCTATAATCAACTGACAAGAGAAAGCTATAATAACTGACTGCCCTTATCTGGGCTTCTATCTATAAAGAGTCTGAGCCCATTTCAGTTATCAACCTCTCAGGGCCTTTTGCCCAACACAGTGAAAACTTATTCTTCCCCTTATCCCCGTTCCCAAAACACCCTCACCCCTCCCTCTCTCCACAGGAAAACACCCACCAAAAACAACACCAACAGAACTAGACCAGCACCTTCAAGGACAACCAATACAATCTACAAGGAAAACAGGTAAGTTCTGCAGAGACAATGGATACACCCTACAAGCATAATATACCAACATAGAGTTTTTACCTTGAGCCATCCCTCCAAGCAAACCTACGCCTACTACACGCACCAGACGAGATCCACCCCAAGACACAACCAAGGTATAGAATATACAAGGCAAGCTTTCCTCACACTCCTCCCCTCATCTCTTCCACACAGATTGACTACTCACAAACCCATGCGCCACGGAACCACCACCTATACTTCCGGGAGAGCTGCCTGTTCTCCTGGGAGTAAGGGAGATCTCACCACATACCTGAGAGTCTCCCAGATTTAGATTTAAATGAATAAAAAGCCTAAATGTATCAAAAACACAATTTGCAATGAAAATACACCTGTTGATGGTGCGTCAGACAGACTATTGCATAGAGCGGATAACAATGAATCCCGTTAATGAAGCAACGATTCCCATCCATTTTGTCAGGACATAATTGTGTCGCATTACGAGGCTGGATACATCACATGAATTTAGGATAAATATAGAAAATGCCTTAAAATGTTATAGCTGGTATATAAACACTAGTTTTATTGAAATTTAAATGTTTTATATGTTCTCAAACGGTTTCATATTTCAAGTTGTATTTATACAATTAATAAACATTGGTTTGTCACATAAAGATGATCTGTGCTGTATGTCTGTGTCATGTTCTTTTGGCATAGTAATTTGGTCCACACACACTAATTCATGAAATGTAGGCAAATGTGCTACAGTACTGTGATTGCTTATAGTATGTAGATACTAAGAGGGCTAAGCTGTTATAGAAATACATTGTTAGTGCGGGTACCCATGTGAATAAGATTACCTTGTGTTGGTAGATGGGCATCCACAATTTGCAAAATGTGCACTAAGAAGCTTAAGTTTATTGTTGAAGTTATATTCCAGAATTTATATTACCTAGCATTACTACAGAGATTACTGTATATATTTTTTTTAAGTATGATTTTAATGCTTATTCTTCAAGATAGATAACTTTATTTACTAGACAGCACAGCAGAGCATATAAAACAGTCAGATTATTCACAGGGTAAAATTAAAGATTCTATTTTTACGATATAATACAATATACAGTTTTTCTTTGTAAAACTTAAAATAACAAGATGTTATTTCCCATAATATAAAATTACAATTCACATCCCTAGAACTGAAGGCTGCGCCTTCAAATACATATACAGTATATCACACTAGTATTTTTCAAAAATTGAATAAACATATTTGATATTTTACAGAAATACACATATTGGTTAAACATGGTTGAACAATGGCAAAATGGAGGCTACCAAATCTATTGATTTCCCACAATTCCCCGCTCTAATCTCTAGTATATTGCCAAGATTAGTATGTCCTAGAGTGAAATGGTGGGTGCTAACAAGGAAGGGGTCAATAATCGAGCTATTATATCCTAAAGCACAAGGAGAATAAAAAGTAAAGGAAAATTTATTTATTTTATACTCTTCTCAGCTCTCTACCACCTATCTGCTTCAGCTTTTAAATTTCCATCCTTTGGACCTTTAAAATGCCCAACAAATTAAGACTTATTTTTTCCAGTCCTGCACTTGTCTTATCTACCACCTGCAATCTATTTAATTGGCACATTGAAAATATTATCTCCTCTGTGTTCTTTTTGTGCAAATTCCCCTTAAATGAAACAGCAAAAAATTGACAAACACAGTGAGCTATGTCTTCAGGACCAACTTCACCATTCCTTGTTGAAATATGCAAATATTCTGAAACACTCTTTTTCAATCTCAAAAAGGATGCTGATGCATCTAGTTCTCCATCAATGCCTTACTCACCTGCCTGTAACTTATGTATAAAATCTGAATGCATTTTACTATGCACTTTATGCACCTTCTTTTGCGAATTATAACATTTTTGCAAAAAATCTTTTGCTTCCTATTCTGGAATCCCATTTATCTGAAGTTGCTTTTGATTTAAAACAGCTGTTACTTTCTGAAGGGAGTTCTCTATCTATTATATGGTTTTATTAAGGAGTTGGCATCCTTTTCTCTTTTCTTTTTTCCAGTTTGTCCTTAGCCAGAGCCCTAGCAATGTGTGATATTGTTTTATCAACACACACATCAGCCTGAGTGGGAGCCAATGTGCGGGCACTATCTCTAACTATGATCTTTCCCTCACATTCTCTATATTATTTTTCTGTGATCCATTGTATACAATCTAACCAATTATCACTGAACACTAGAATTCCATAAATTGAATTGTCTTTACATTTATCTGCCTGTCTCTTAAACCTCTTTTATTATTACAAACACTTAATGCTGTTAGCGCACATATAAAATAAAAGTACTAGATACTCACACCCAAGTTGTTTCTCAGTCAGATCTGTGAGCATTTAGACTGCTCAAAGGTGTGGTTGAGTGTCAAACCTCTCCAATCTTGCTTATTATTATGTATTTATATAGTGCCAGTCATATTACTCTGTAGAGAAAATAGGTCATCATTCTGGTTGGGTACTATTTTCCGGCTGTGGAAAAGCCGACAGTACTTACCCCGGCAGGAGGAAACCAAAGAGCTGCTCGCCGACTTACTGAAATGAGTGACAGCTTCCAAGGTAGACTTTTGTCAATTGCGGCCCCTGAAGGAGCCAGCAGTGGTGGCTGACGTCACATTGAAGAGTGTTACGAGCCGTGGCGGTACGCCGCATCCTGGCGTGAGGTAGCAGCACAGCAGAGCAGGTGACACAGACAGATTGTTCACAGGGTAAAATCAAAAATAGTTCCAACATATTCCTATTCATTAAACATTGAAACTTGAATTTTTATACTCATTACTTACTTATTATTTCTTAATACAATATATTTCTATGTAAAACCTAAAGTAACAAGATGTTCTTTCCCACATGATAAAATTGTCATTATCTAAAATTGAAGGTGTTCAAACAAGTCTATAGAGACAACTGTATCTCATTAGTGTCTTCCCAGAATGTAGTCACAATAATTGATATTTTACAGAGATCAACATCTTGGCTAAATGTGGATGAACAAAGACAAATGGAGACTAATACGTCTAATAGTACTATTGATTAACCGCAATTCCACCCTCTTGTATATATCAAATATACAATAATCAAATCAAATTTCTATAGTATATTGCCAAGATTAAAATGTGTGTAAAATTGTGATTAGTAACCAGGAAGGGTTAATAGTCAAGCTATTAAATCCTTATGCACAAGAAAAGAGGAAGAGAAGGAAGAAATTATTTTCTATATTTCTGTAAGTTTCACGTCATCCTCTACAATAAGGCTCAGATTTTCCTACAGTGTGCACCTGTTCTTTGGTTTGTATGTTCATTTAGCAAAACATTGACTGACCAGGCTTCCATGTAGAAGCATACCCAGTTGGCTGTGCACCAGAAATGAAGATATTTATTTGCATGTAGGGAGTTGCTTTAGAGGCTCCCTAACTTTTTTGTTGTTTCAATGAGATCACAATGACAGTAGCGGTGTGATCAAAAGAAACCATGCATTAGGATCCTTGTTGGATATAATGATTCCAGACACTGACCTCATGTCCAGGGTTAGCACCAGGTTTTAATGATTTGAAGACTGAAATTCATTAATGAATAGCAACAATTGTTTGTGATTCAGGATGCAGACTGTCAACAAGCAGAATAGGCGCCTAACACAGCATGGAATGTGTAAATGTTGGCAGTGGAGATCATACATGTACTTCTTAGATCTACAATACTTGGGTTTTGCTGAGCAGCAGATTCTAAATGCAGCACTTTAGGGTGGAGATTAATTTAATTAATCTTTGGCCTCTTGCGTCTCCGGATCACTCAGCTGTCCTAGAAAAGCATGTTCTAATTTACAGGAACACTATAAAATGTGTATATTTAACATTTAAACATCAAAACATAAATTAAGATAGTTATGGGTGCCATACTTTGCCCATAGGTACAATTCTCCACACAAGTCTATATTTTGAATGTTTAATGGATGGAATAAATGCCCTATATTGTGAAGCAGCAGCTGGTATTACTTTAAAGTATTATCCTTAGGCTCAGTATGACTTCTCTCTTATAACTATGATGTAAGCAATAGGCTGTAGAGGGTTTACAACTATTGGCTAATAATTAAGTCTATATGCCAACTGAGTGAATGGAGCAAGAGTTATGCCAACCTGAAAATTTGTTATCCCTTTGACCAAAGAATGGCAGATACAATGTAGTTAGATCACTGTACAAAACATATGGTACCACAGAAGGTTTAAATGATCATGATGTGTAGTACAGTGCACTATGCCAAAAGGAGCATCATATGTAGCAGATTGCATATAGAGATGGGTGATTGTTTAAGATGATTATGAAATTCAGCCAAAATTTTAGAAATGAACCATCAGTAAATTAAACATTTGTCATATCAAAAATGTTGACTGGAGAATCAGGCCAATGACAGTGCATGGAATATAACAAAACCATTTCTTATAAAAAGAAGCTTACAGCCCCCACACATTCATTCTTTCTTCCTGGATGGTACCTAAGGAAATATATGTGGATAATATCTGCGACTGTTAATTAGCAAGACTACTTTACAGTTGTGTGTGCACTGAACATGCTACATAGCTGTGTAAACAGTACTGCTGCATCGCTTTCTTGATTTATATCTTCTTTTTTTACACCTAACTATAAAAGACTGATCGCCATAAAACACTATAAGGGGCACGGATCCAAGTCGTGGGGTGTGAGGTGATATTAAGTTCCTTCAGCTTCTCTGCTTTTCACCAGCTGGGGCATGGCCAGAGCTGGATTAAAGGGAGGTGCACCGCCTGAGTCCCACTGCCGGAAACAGTTATCAGTCTCATGCCTTTCTGTACAGGCTCCTCAGAGCGCTCATAGAGTGGGCATTGGGATTGTATGCAAAGTACTTACATGTCTGCCATACCATGGGTGCTAAGAATTGACCAGCGATATAGCTCTCCCTTGGTACCCATTATTATTGGAACCAGAAGTGTATAAAAAGCAGGTCTGGGGAGAATGGTTCTCACTGGACTATCTGGAGGAGACAACTGCTGGCTTGAAGAAGATAAATACAAGAAATCCTTAGTGAACCTTCTTCATCTCTGCTAATCTTTACACTTGGGTTTGCCCACTAAAAGTGGGTTGCCACTTGGTCTTGATCATTGCCTTGCTGACAGAAGGAGCGCTAGCTACTGTATTCAGGAATCCTGTGCTGGCAACTGGAAGTCCAGGATGACTCGTGGATCATGTTTCATTGTATTGTTTGTTTCCTATTTTGTGTGTTCATATAATTTGCAGTTTAGTGTTTATTCTCAAGAGTGCTCTAGTACTTTGGTTAGTTATTTTATAAAGCATTTTAGTTGGTGTACAAGATATTTCCCTGGGGTTGTAATTTGAACCCATGTTAGCGTTACTGGGTGAAATTATTAATGCTGTCACATAGTCCCAAAGTTGGAAATCTGGGACTGGGGTTACTCCAGGTTAACTCCAGGGTTACTCTTCCCCGAATGATGCTGTTATGATCCAGGAGCAGAGGACCTTAGTACTAACCTTGATTGATGTTGGCAGACCTAGAGGTTCGGAGTGTAACAGATTCCCCGGTATTCACCAAGAACCGCTGCAAGGCAGAATGGACTTTGCTGCTGGGAACCCGCAGGTTGCGGTCCTCTAGGGTGCCCCAGGGAGTAGTACAGCAGAAATAGCTGGTAGCTAGGTGCACTGGAGAGTAAGCTGAAGTGCGGTCAGCACGCCGAGGTACGGTACACAGGAGAGATAATTAGAAATGGGGTCAATCACGCAGAGATTCGGTACATGGGAGAGTAATCAGAAGAGTGGTCAATCAGGCAGAGGTTCGGTACACTGGAGAGTAAACAGAAGCCTGGTCAATTAGGCAGAGTTTCGCTACACAGAAGGGTTTCCCAAAGGAACAAGCTGGCTAGACACAGGAATCACAACCAGAGGTCAGGAGCTGGCAACAACGTTGCTCTGACACTGAGCGAGTGTCAGAGCACAGATTAAATACCCAGTAGGTTTGAAACTCCCACCCCAAACTGTAGTATTCACCAAGAACCGCTGCAAGGCAGGATGGACATTGCTGCCGGGAACCCGCAGGTCGTGGTCCTCTAGGGTGCCCCAGGGAGTAGTATAGCAGAGATAGCTGGTAGCGAGGTACACCGGAGAGTAAGCAGAAGTGCGGTCAGCAGGACGAAATATGGTACACAGGAGATATAATCAGAAGCATGGTCAATCAGGCAGACGTTCGGTACACTGGAAAGTAATCAGAAGTGTGGTCAATCAGGCAGATGTTCTGTACACTGGAGAGTAATCAGAAGCATGGTCAATCAGGCAGAGATTCAGTACACTGGAGAGTAATCAGAAGCGTGGTCAATCAGGCAGAGGTTTGGTACACTGTAAAGTAATCAGAAGCGTGTTCAATCAGGCAGAGGTTCAGTACAAAGGAGGGTTTCCCAAATGAACAAGCTGGCTAGACACAGGAATCACAACCAGAAGTTAGGAGCTGGAAACAACTTTGCTCTGACACTGAGCGAGTGTCAGAGCGCAGATTAAATGCCCAGTAGGTTTGAAACTCCCGCCCCAAACTGTAGTCACATGAGCCGCCACCCGGAAGATCCGAGCCGTGGTGCAACGAGACAGCGCTGGAATGAGGGCTGGTAAGTCAAACCTATGTTTAAAAAACCCGCCCCAGGCTCCCGTCACATGAGCAGCCACCCGGAAGTGGCGGGCAGTAGCGTCACAAGACAGCGATGGAGCGAGGATGGGTAAGTCATGACAGGTGCGAGTAAAGAAAGCAGTATGAGACCCAATATTGGGACACTAAATATAGCTACAGATACCGTTTTCTGTATGTAATACATCCAACTTCTATTTAAATCCAGTTATTTAATTAAGGTCTCCTGCCTCTGAACACATCTGTCTCTTTTTATGCATTTCTGGGGATAAATGTATTGATTGAATGTATCTGATTTCTGTTTAAAGGTAAAACTCGTTGCCGTTTAAACATATTGCCGTTTTAAATTTTGCTTTTAAAGTCGCCGAATTTCAGCGATTTTCAGAAATGGGAACTTAATACATTTACCCCCAGGAATGTATTTGCCTTCATAGCAACTGCATAGCACAGAGCACTGCTACACAGCTTCCTTTCTATTATTACTCCTACATATTTTTCCATCTCTAATGTCCCCAATTGTATCCCATTTAAGGTATAAGTAGCATCACTTTATTCTATGGCCTTGGAGCTTAACCTTGCATCTATCAATGTTAAACTTAATTTTACATTAGCAGTTTCTATACTGCTATGTGTTAAAAGCCCTACATAGTTTAATGTCATCTGCAAATATGGATACCTTATATTCCAGGCTATTTTCAAGGTCATTAATAAAAACATTGAAAACTTAATCTTTTCCATTCCTCTTCTAAATGAGGTTTACAAGCTCTGAACACATCTTTCCTCCTTTGTATGCATTCCAATATTGCATTTGTTTTGCAGCCACTGCCTAGCACAGAGCACTACTACCATACCTCCGAACTGTCCTTATTTTGACAGGACGTTCCGATACGCGACCCTACAAAAGGGATGGGACTTTACAGTAAATTGGGTGGGTTTTCCCTAAATATTTCCATGTGTGGGTGGAGTTTGAGCGTAACTGGGCTGAGTTTGGGGCATGGCGGGAATTGGGGTAATTTTGTCCTGCTTTTGGGATTCTGAATGTTGGGAGCTATGCTACTACACAGCTTCCTATCTATTACTATTCCTGAATACTTTTCCATCTCTGATTTCACCAGCTGTAGTCTAATGTATAAGTAGTACATTTTTTATCATAGCACTTCATAATTTAATATGAGGTCATTAATAAAAACAATGAAAAGGTCGGAGCCCAGTACTGACCCCCGTGACGCACCACTAATAAGCCCAGTTTCTTCTATAACTACTTCTACTTTAGCCGGTACTTCATGTGTTTCTTTAAGTACTCTCAGCTTATGTACCATGCACGTGAAATATTGTATAATAGTAAAATAGTGTAGTCGTGCAGTGTGTATAATTAATGTATCTAGAATTACGAGATCGACCCTTACGGTGTTATATAAATATTTGCAGTGTCTGTCTATCCATCCATCCATCCATCCATCTATCTAACCCCCCCACCCCAAGGTAATTTACCACCCATGACCTTGACAATAAGAAATCCTCAATTATGTGCAATTAACCAAACATTAAATCTCCAATTAAAGTATTATCACAATCCCACTTATCGATTCAAACTGCGATGCCTATTTAGGCTATATCTTGACACTTAATGGGACACCTGAAGCAACGTAATTAGATGTTAATTAGCAAAAGGAAATGTAATTTGACACAGTGCTCTCATTCCATGCCAGTTCAGTGGGTAAATGTTCCTTGCAATGAAAAAACAATTAAACTCAGTGTATTACATTATCTGGAATGCAAATATAATTTGCACTATTTACACAAATCCCACTGAAAATACTATTATCTTTAATATATGAGTTGGGTAAATGAGCTACGCAAAGTAATAGCAGTGTTTAATTAATCTGCTATGAGTGCTATGGAAAATGATCTGAATCGCATTATGAGAACACAGACATCAAAGCAGCTGATACGCAAAGTACAGTAACACTGATCGCAGAGCTGGATTATAAACTTCATTGGTCTGAAATTAGAAAGTATGATGGACCTAGTCTATATAGTTTATTGAGCACTAAGAGTTTTCAAAATACATCAAATAAATATTTTCTTAATGGAATTATATCATGAAATTAAAAATAATAATAATAATAAAATTGGAGTTTTACTGTTTCATAAACCAAGTTTCCTGTCACCTTTACATTTTATCATGAACTTGCACCCATATAAGCACAAAGTATTATCCCTGTCAGTCAAAACCTTAAATTCCCCGCTCCCGATAGAAAACTTGCTTTTACATTGGATCCCAGATTGGACAAGTCTACCTCCACCGCGGCCCGGGTCCCTCCTGCTGCTATTTCTCTGGCCCAGAATTTTGCTCAGCTTCTTGCTGAATTGATCTATATGACATTTGGAGAACAGAACACCCAGGGTAAGGGGATTATATGTTCTTTTCCCCGGTGCACAACTCCTTTTCTCGGATAGATCTTCCCTCTCCAATAAATGGTCTCTTCAGCGGGTTTCCAACATTACGATTATGTCTATCCCATGGTCAGACCATTAACTAGAGATTCTCCCCTCCCCCTGCCCCTGGCACATGGCTGAATATGTCCTGTTGGAGGATATTGGAAAACGGGTCCTGAGTGAGGCACTAGATTCTTACCTACAGACAAACACTCCAGAAGACACCTCAGAATACACGCACTGGTACGCTTTGAAAGCGATCATGCGGGGAGCAGCTATAAAGGCTGCAGCTAGAATTAGTGGCACCCACTTAGCAGTGATAGAATCTTTTAAAGCCCAGATTGTAGCTCTTGAGCAACAACACAAGCTCAACCCCTCTGACACTGCCATTAAAGTATCTTTGGTTTACCTCCAGAAAAAATTAAGCTCCATCATGTTACTTCAGGTGAACAACACCATAGCCAGGTTAAATCAAAAGTTTTATAGATTGGGGAATAGGGCGAGTAAGCTTCTGGCTCGTAAACTTAGAGGAAAGAGCTCCATTAATTGAATTAAAGTTCTTGCAGGCCCTCAAGAATCCCTTATCTATAACCCGTCGGACATTGCTAATCAGTTCGCCACTTACTATGTGCAGCCATATAATCTCCGCCAAGACCACTCTCAGCCTCACTCCTCCCCTACTAGTATCGCTGGCTTCTTAGACTCTCTCCAGCTCCCCATCTTAGACCTGGATGTGACAGCTGGGTTGTGCTCTTTCTGGACCGAGGTTGAGATACAAGGGGCGATAAAATCCCTTAAACAAGATAAAGCACTGGGACCCGATGGTCTCAAAAATGGCTTTTACTTTGCCTTCCAGGCAAAACTCGGCTCAGTGCTCACATCTCTATTTAATAAGGCCACTGAGAAATCTTACTTAACCAAAGAGATGCTGGAGGATAGGATAGTTACCATCCCCAAGCCTGGTAAGGATCCTGCCCATTGTCAGAACAGGACAACGCCCACTATCACTGGCACCAGGATTGGGGATATCCATCATAAGATCTGCCTATTCGCAAACAATGTCCTTTTGTTCCGGACTGAGCCTGAGACCTCTTTTCCTGCCTTGCAGGAAGTCCTTGGAGCATACTCTGAGGCTTCCTACTACAAAGTAAATCCTACCAAGTCTGAAGCTATGGGAGTGGGTTTAGCGCCAGATTGACTTCTCTCACTCCAATCTACTTACAAGTTTCACTGGTGCTCCTCATCTCTTAAATACTTGAGAATCTGTATCTCATTCCATCCTAAATATATTAATGACTGTAACTATACCTCACTCCTGCAACAGTTTATAGTTCTTACTACATCATGGGCAGAGTTTGAGGTCTCGTGGCTCGGTAGGATAGCTGCACTCAAAATGATGCTCTTGCCAAAAATCCTGTACTTGTTCAGGTCCTTTCCAGTCTTGGTCGCCCACCAAATTCTCAACAAATTTTACACGAGTACCTTGCATTTTGTGTGGAGAGGCAAGCTCCCCAGAACGGCTCGATCACATTTGTTCCAACTTAAATTAAGAGGGGGCCTGGAAGCTCACGACCTGGAACTTTACCAACAAACCGCTAGGATTGACCAGCTTGAGGAGTGGACAGCTCCCCACCCTTGCAAGCCATGGGTCTCTATTGAATGCCAAGGGGTTTCCCTGCTCCCGATAGAAGACTTGCTTTGGCTAGATGGGAGGTCTAGGCCATCCACAGCGGCTACCCTGCGTAATGTTAGGGACTCCTTAACGAGCTGGGATAAGATGGTTAAGGTCATTCAGGACTTTTCCAACCCCTCCTCCAATTTCTCTCTACTTGCGGTGACGACATTAATTCCCGACCTGCGACTGGGTCCTTGGATCTCCTGAGGATTCCCTAAGATTTCAGATCTCAATCAGCAAGTTATCTTGGTCCTGTTTTCTTCTCTCCAGGAGCACTACCAAATCCAGACTTCAGGCTTCTACAAATAACTTTGGGTAAGTCATTGGATCCAGACGTAGCAATCCTGCCCATACCCGCCACAGCCCCCCATGCGTTTATGAAGCAGTTTATACACTAACGTTCCCATGCTGGGGGCATATCCGCTTGGTACCAATGTCTCGTGACAACTCCCAAGCACTGTAAGATGCAAGTTCAAGTGCAATGGGAAACTGATCTCTGTCAGCCCCTGACAGATGAGGACTGGGACCATGTTTTAAAAAATGTGTACACCATGTTGAAATGTACCGATCACTTAGAAATGCTCATTAAAATGATCCGTAGAATACACTACAACCCTGTTAAATTACCTAAAATTCGGCCCGCGGTTTCTCAGCTCTGTTGGAGGGAGTGCAGGGAAGCTGGATCCCTCTTTCATATTTTCTGGTCCTGCCCCAAAATCAGACCTGTATGGGACAAAGTTTTCGGATTAATATGACAAGTGACCTCACTATCTATTACACCGCATCCATCTCTGGCCCTTCTTCAACTCTATCCACCAGACTTCCCGGCTCACCACCGTTATGTCACATGACACATTTTAATTGCTGCTAGAACGGTCATCGCTCAAGACTGGAAGAGCCCGACTCTCCCGCCTCTCTCCGAAGTTATAGCAAAAACCCAGCATAGCTATGTGATGGAACCTATAGGCTTCAAATATTCCACTTCAGCCTGTTCCCCACTGATGAAGTGGTTCACTTCATAAGGGGGGAACAGGGGGTCTGATTACTACGCTACTCATAGGACTGCACTCTCGCCCTCTGGTTCCAACAAGGATCATAGTATCTATTCTTGACCCTCATTCCGTAGGGGCCTATTGCGTACCCCATCTGATAGCAGCTCCAGGAGTTGACTCCATCCCTCATACCCTACCCTCCCTACTGTTATCCTTTAGCTTGTGCTATACCCCTCTCTCTGTCATTTTGGTTTGATATATGTTTGTATGTGTTAACAATACCTGATGCTTTTTAATGCTACTTGACCTTTGATTGTTCATGTATAGGTATATTTACTCTGTCATTTCACTTGTATCTAATAAAAACCTTTTTGAGTTAAAAAAAAAAAAGTGTATATGTGGCCTTCTCCACAGCGAGTTCCATCATATCATCACCTTAGACATGAGCTTTCGTTTCACTAAATCAGAACCAACCATCAACTATACTTATATACCTGTGACATTCCTTTAACCTAATTTCTATTAAGGCCTCTTGGCTAAAATCAAGTGCAGATATGTATGTACACTGTGGGGATTAAAGTCACTTCCAGTAGGTGATGCACTGCACTTTTTTCTCTGGTCAAAAGATCGGTTGCTGGAAACCTGAGGTGTGGCATGCTCCTGTTGTTACCTGAGCCAGGGATGCCAGAACAGACACTGGTGAAGGCCGAGCTGTATCTTAAAAAAAAATTTGCGCCTAGGACAAGAAGGAAAAATGTCATCCTGTAACGCTCAATTGTAACCAAATTAGCCTAAAATATTCATAATCCTGCATTTCAATTCAGGTTTGCAACCTGGGCAGTTGCCCCTCTCACACAGCTCTAGTTATGGCCCTGGGTAAAGGGGCAGAGTGTCATTCTGCACGAGCACTTGGATTTTTCATTTACATTATATTTCTTTGCCCTGGCCTTATGGCCAGGCCAAAGAAATTGAAACCCACCGGTTGTAAGGCTGGGGTATTTGGGCACTTATTTTCTATTTATTTAATTTTTTAACACATATAACTTATGTACTTGTCACTTTTTTATAATTTTTCATTTTGTTTGTCTCACGTTTTTTTTGAGGGGTTTGGATGGGACTGTCACCATATTTTCAGAGGCTCCCTCTTCTGGGTGCAGCTCAGACTTAATTTCCCAGAAGGAAACTTCAGCTGTACTCGAGGGGCGCTGCGGCAAAGGTACGCCTGAAGACCATTGCCCTCCAAGGGGGTCTTTGTTTTTGGGCACTAGGAATGTCAAGGGGCCACCCTAGCTTTGATGAAGGAGGCCTGAAGAAACTTAGCCCCGTAAGGACCTTATGGCTCTGGAAGATGGGGAGGAACAGGATCCTTTCCCTTTTGGGTAGAAAGACCCAAAAGCCTGTGCAGCACAGCAGAGGGTGAATTGAAGTATTCCCCTCTGCCTTCATGGGGGGTGGGGGGAATTATTCTATTAAGGCTATAATAGCTACCACATGTTTCATTTGAGTTGTCAAATGAAGTATAAGTAATATATATATATATTAATTACATAGTTACTTATAGGCCTATTTTCAAAATACAGTAAAAAGAATTACTCCATTATTTAGGCATTTATCAATGTTGGTAACCCTTTCCAATATAGTAGGCTTGGCTAACCTGTGGCACTCCAGGGGGTAAATGTATCAAGGTCCGATTTTGCAAATCCAGCGATTTTATCGTCAGAGTTGAAACTTGCAGATGTTTGAAGCTGAGATTTCATGCAAAATCGCCAGAATTGTGCTTCTGTCAAAATCGCTATTTGCAAAATCGCCAGAGATCAAACTCCCGACTGTTTGCCACTGCAGCTATACAAGTCTCAAATGTATGAAGCTGCGAGTAAGCAAACTCAGGAGAGTTTGATTTCAAACACGCCAGATACAACACATAAACCGTCACACTGCCCGATTTTCACGGAACCAGCAGTAGTCAGGCAGCACTAGGGTTAAGCAGGAATAGAGGGGGAACCCCACGCTTTTTTTTTAACTTTCTTCTATTCTTTACCATTTTTACACTGCCAGGGCAGTGTAACAGTGATGTGTGTATTTCCAAATGTCCGGCTTGCCCCAGTCCCAAAGTATTTATACCATCCAAAGTCCTGGCTTGAAAAATCTCTTCTTTGCTTCGCCCAGGAGGGGCCGCTTGTTGATAGTAGTCTTTTCTTCGGCCATGGGGGCCCCATATTTTTACATCCCAAAACTTTGTTCTTGATTGAAGGAAAATAAAAAAAACTGGAGCCGCTGCAAACAGCAAGCTAGGAGCTCAGTTACGCAATGAGCGTTGCTCATGCGCATAGTCTATTTACAGTATTAGGTCATTTTCCCACGCTATTGGGGAAATCACCTAATACTGTAAATAGACCTTACGCAATGAACTACGTTCATTGCGTAGCGGTGTTCCTACTAGCTAGGACCTCCGCTGCGCAATGAACTTTGCACATGCACAATGAACTACGCTCATTGCGTAATGGAGCTCCTAGCTTGCTAGGAGCTGTTTGCAGCAGCTCCAGTTTTTTTTATTTTCCTTCAATCAAGAACAAAGTTTTGGGATGCACAAATATGGGTCCCCCCTGGGGGAAGCAAAGCAGAGATTTTTCAAGCTAGGACTTTGGATGGTATAAATACTTTGGGACTGGGGCAAGCCGGACATTTGGAAATACAAATTGTGTTGGGACATTTGTGACAGAAAGAAGACTTCATTGGTGAGTATGTGCGCTGACGCGGCCGCATCTCGTGACACGCTGGTAATATTAACCATTTTTTTTGCATCCACAGGGGGGGCATGGGGGGACGGGGGGAGGCGGCAGGCCCGAACAGCCGTTAGACTGAGCCGGGTGCCCGCTGCCCCCCTGCCCCCCAGTCCAGCCCGCCCCGGCAGCCAGCCATGGATGTCAAGGCATGTTGGCACTTGTGGTTCTCCAAGTGCCAACATGCCCTGGCTGCCGTGGGTATGCTGGTGCTTGTAGTTATACAAACAGCAGCATGGCCACACTATTTTGGGCAACCTGGCCGGCTGGGACTTGTAGTTCCACAAAACAAAATGGTGTCCGTTTATTTTTTTAATTACTGATCGCCATTATTACCCTTCTACCCACAGCCCAGGGGTAGTAGGAAGAGCCCTAGTGCTATCAGCATTGGGCTGGGTGTCTCTTTCGGGGGGAAGGAGGGGCGCTTGTTTTTTTCGGCGGACCCCACTCCCCAAGGCTGAACATTCTAGGGTTGGTTAGTCCTTATGGCAAGGGGACCCCTGCTGCGTGTCCCACTGCTATAGTGCTGCCAACCCAGGCTGGTTTGCCTAGTGCTGGTTAAGTGAAAATCTGGGGGACTCCACGCAAAATTTTTCCCCGATTTTCACAGAACCAGCAGTAGTCAGGCAGCACTAGGGTTAAGCAGGGATAAAGGGGGGACCCCACACTTTTTCTTTTTTTCACTTTCATCTATTCTTTACAGTTTTGACAGCTGCCGGAGCTCCGGCATTGGTATAGGCAGACAGTGTAACAGTGATCTGTTTAAAACTCGCTGCTACAACACAGGAGAGTTAGCTAAACACGGAAGTGTTTACATAGCAGCAAATCGCCAGAGATGACCAGCGATTTTGAAGATCAGGGTCAAAATCGCAGCTTGATACATTTCAGGTTTTTTTGCCTAAAATCGCGGGTTATCACCCGCGACTTGCCGCGATTTTATTACACTGTCAAAATCGGACCTTGATACATTTACCCCCAGGTGTTGTGAAACTACAAGCCCCAGCATGCTTTGCCAATATATAGCAGCTTATTGCTGGAAGGGTATGCGGAGACTTGTAGTTTCACAACAACTAGAGTGTCACATGTTAGCCAAGCCTGCATTATAGGGTCAAGAAAAAAAAGAAAGTCGTTGCCCGGCACTCACAAAATAAAATATATAAATCACTAAGTGTCACCATATACATAAAAGAAAATTTTGTGCACAAAATATCTATATTGGGATTCAGCTCACCTGCCTCACCTGCAGGAGATGCCTTGACATTGGCAGGTGACCCTAATCCCATTATAGCTCTATTGTGCATAAAATTCTCCGTTATGTATATGCTGACACATAGTGATTTATATATTGTTTGTTTGTGAGTGTCGGACAATAACTTTCTTTTGTTTGCACATGCACATTGAGCTCATTTGTACTTGGCGGCCATCTCAAGTGATTTTATTCACTTGTACACATTTCATTAATTTAAACAAGCGCGCCTTTTTCTCTTTCCAGAAAAAAAGCACTACTAAAACACCCATTCTCACCTGTAATATGGATTTTCACATTTTGAAAAATCTGCCCAAACATGATAAAAGACAAAAGTCCATTTTGTCCAACCGATTCTTACGTGGGCAGGCAGTGGTGATCTTGTGGAAGACAAAACAAAACCCCAGAAAGGCAGTGGCCAATTTATCCTTGTTGTGGGGGGATATAAATCCTTTCTGACTCCTTAAATAGCAATCAGCCCAATAATGCACTTTATTCATCATGGCTGGAATCACCATACTTGTAAGAAAGGATTCCTGCCCATTTTTTTTATTTCATGTAAGGAATTTGCCATCATCACCAGCGTAGGTAATGAGCTCTATAGTGTGACTACCATTACAATGAGGAATACCTTTCTATGCTGATGGTGAAACATCTTTCTTCCGGTAGAAGTGGATGACCTCTTGTCATCTGCACAGTCCTAGGTATGAAACGCTCATTAGACAGATCTTTGTAACGACCTTGGATATATTTATACATACTAATTAGGTCAGCTCTAGCGGTGGTGTGTTGACTACCCTGACCAGGGCCATCTTAACAACATTATGGGTCCCCGGGCAAAGCAGGGCACCAGGGCCCCTAGATATAGATATATAGATATATAGATATATACAGATACAGATATAGATATAGATATAGATATATACAGATACAGATAGATAGATGTACTTGCTCAGTGACCCTTGAAGTTTTTTTGCAGGTTTTTTTCTTTTGCAGGATTATTTATTTTTAGTAAGAGCCCTGCCTATGGGGCCCCCTTGCCCATCATGCCCAATGGAAAAGATGGCCCTGACCCTGACAGCACTTACCCCGATGTTTTGACAGCGGACGGTTCCTTCCCGACCATGAACCAATACTGATTCCTATATCAATCTAAAAATACTAATAAGTTATAAAGCACAGTATTAAATGGTTTTATAAAAAAAGCGTATATTGCATCTACGGCACTACTAAAATCAATTGATTACAAATTTCTGAATAGCATCCCTTAGAATTTCTTGAAATATTTTACCCACAACTGATGTCACGCTTAATGGTCTATAATTTTTTACTTACATTTTGGTCCCTTTTGAAATATTTCTACCAAATCTATGTTACGTAAGTCATGTGGTACTGACCATGATATGAGGGAGGTTTGTCTATCACAAAACTTAATTACTTTAGAATACATGGGTATATGACATTTTACCTGTTTAGATCTATGTTAAGCAAGTAATATCCAATGGTTTATATAGGTTATTACTACACAGCACATTACCCAGCATATATCCTCCTTTCTGAACACTGGCGAATAAAATGTATTTAATATTTCAGCTGTTTATTTGCCCCTACCACTCCCCCCCCCATCTCTTTTTTTAGCGGCCCAATATGATCAGGTTTTTATTTAGTAATTTATTCCTTCTTTGTCCCTACTCAATTTATTTTTTTAAGTATTTATACTTTCTCATTTAGCCACATTGATTTATTCCTAGAGCTTTTGTTGCAACACGGTATATACTTACAAAAAAGCTTTTTTCATATTTTTTTTAAAAAAAGTCCCACTTGGTCCTGTGCTTTTTATTTAGATGACCCTATCTCACTCTGAGCTTTTAATGCTTATCAAAGTGAATTAAATTAAGCTTTTCTGAAACAGATATTGTAGTCCTCATAGAAAACATCTTAAAACATAGGTTACATGTTTTTTAAAATATAATATAATATCTATCAGTTAAGTCCAATAGTGTTCCCCATGTAGTTGGTTTATCTACCATCTTGGAAAGTTAGTTGAGGAAATAAACAAACTTTTCAAATCTGTTCAGTGGAATCTTCACCTCATTGCACATTTGCTACAGATTTTTCCACGATTCCCTACCCCAATTTATATTTAAGTAATCATTTTTGCTCTGCTTGAGATCTGCTCACACCCTAAGCACACCAATATCAAGAAAATGTACCTCAGGTGAGATGTCTTTTAAAATTGATCAAAATCAGCTTCTTTCGACAGAAGTGGTAGATTCCAATGTCTCAATTTATATCAGGGTATTTTAAATCCCCCATAATTAGAACATCGTTGCCTGTTGTGACTTTCTGTACACAATTTTATACTCAGTAACTTATAAGAAATCCACTATGGGACTCCTGCAGAGTTGGACATATGTCTGTTATTTTCTCCTTAAAAAAACATAAACAAATGATCTTACTGCACGAGCATAGAAAAAAAATAAAAATATACATATACATCCGCACGCAGTTTTTGACGCATATTACACTTATGACTCCTTACACCTGACGGGGGAAGGGGTGGGCAAGTAATGAAGGTTCTAAATGTAGTGCTAGTAAATGCTACTAAAGTATACCTGTACACAGATAAACCTGTCAGAAGGAGCGCAGCAGAATGATTATCTCTTATGGGTGTAGGAGGACTTGTGCAAAGAGACACTAGCTAGCCCCTTCCGATGGGCTGATTACAGATGTGGGCTGTAAGTGGGCTACCTCTTGATGATTTTAACATATGTGCTCCCACTGCAGTAGGCAACAAGCTACTTCTTTCGTAAAGGAAAGTCCGAGGGATGAGGAGCAGCATGACAGGCTCCACAGGAGGTTTCTGTCCTTCCTGAGTTCGCCTTAGGACACCTGCGTTGCGGTTTGACAGGTGTACCGCCCCAGTCAAACTCCCCACCTGCCACCGTCCTCGGAAGGTCAACAAGATGGAGAAAGGATTTATCCAGTTTCTGAATCGGAAATTAGCTTTTATTATCTAATGAGTGGACTAAGAGGGTTTTTGTATATCCGTAATCTGACATCCTTGGACACTTCACTGCATGGAGGCAGTGGCAAAGATTCAGAAGAATGTGAGTCTTGGTAAGTTCAAACTATATATCTATATCTATATCGAGAGAGAGAGACGGTGTAAGTCTTCAATCCCAAATTTTAGGGGTCCGTTGTGCTCCTAAATCCATGGTCTCCTCTTACCCCATTTTCACTGTAGCGCGCTTTATAAATTCTTCTAGGCTACACATCATAACAGCCAGAAGTATAATCTCATTCAAGTTGTTTTATTTCCACTTTACTGTTAGACAGAACAGCACAAGGTTCCCCATTTTTAATCCTTTTATTCTTATTATATTCTATACCTGAAAAAGGGGAGAGGAGATTTTCTGTTTAACATGTCATGTCAAATGTCAAAAATGAAACAATTCAGCCAGGTGTATAAGATTGTATTTCTGGCTGTCTTTATGGTGTGTTGCCTGTAATCATTTACCGAATCTTAGTAAGATGCCAGGCTCTATCTTGCCTTTTCTAGAATGGTTTTGGGATTCACCTAAAGGAGGTCACCTAAAAGGAACCTTTTTGTTTGCTTCATTATCTGTTTTTTGAAGAAGGTGTTCCATGAATGACAGTTTTGACCCTGCTTTATGTGGTGTTTAGGGTTAGGGACCTGGTTAGGTATTGTTGTGCTGAGGCAGAACTGTCTAAGATGATATGTGAATCTGCATTTTGCTTAGTACCAGCACATCCTTTATGTTTTAAGTTGTTGGGTGTTTGTTAGGGAGATCAGTTTTTTGTGGTTCTTTGCCTGCCGTTAGGGTGTTGTTCTTCCTGTATCTTGAGACATTTAGTTCCTTTCAGTGCTTTCAGATGTCATCCAGTGTTTGATACTGTTGCATTACCTTGATGACTTTATGTTAGTGAGTCACATGGGTAAGGGATATGTATGCGCTTACTGTTGACTTTTCCGGAGATTCTACTATGGAGTTTTATTGCCTGCTGATGGAAAGCTCTGCATAAGTTGTGAGGTTTCTTGGATATAAAAATTGACAAGTTGTCAAGCTGACAATAATTTACAAATGGAATTCCAAATTCCCAAAATTGATCAACTGTGGTCTCTAATTTTGTTGCTTTTAAGTCAGAACAATGCTTCTTTGTAAGAATTTCAGTGTTACTTAGGGTGGAGCATTTGGTTTGGGTGAAAAGGGGAATCAAGAAGAATATGCACTGGATTAGATTATCTGTGTAGTAAAGGAGGATTTGCTGGCATAGATACACTTCTTACAATTACAACAATCAGCTAATTGCAGATTGGAAGTCCCACACTGCCCTACCAGACAATAACTCCTTAACAGAACATGGTGGGCCTGAGTCATTAAGGAGCGCAAAGCATAAAAAGGAGTAACTTTGGGCAAAACCATGTTGTATTGTGCATTGGAGGGGAGGTACATTTAAAACGTGGGGATAAATTTATAGTTGGGGTAGGGCATGTCCTGGATCAACTTTAAATTTCAGTGCACAAATACGCTATCAAGTATTTGTGCGCTACATGAAAAAACAGTCAGCATTTAACTTATCTGCAAAATAATAAACTAATTTGCACCCCTTGTATTGTAACATGGTTTGTCCCGGAGAACATTTACTCGTTTTTGTGGCCTTACTTTCCTTAATGACTCAGGCCCGGTATGTATTCATGGTGAGCATTACCCAAACCACTTCCAAAGCATTTTCCAATGCTTGGGAAATATAGGCCAACTATTTTAACTCTCCTTGTCAATCATTGCTCCCTTAAGTCCAACTTCCTCCTACACACCCCTGACTATAACATATTTATAACATATATTTGTCAAGGTTAGCAGCTTCATCAGACCTGATAATAAATAATGATTTTTTTAAAAAAAATGAACACTTGAGCGCCAATCACAAGCTTTGAATGGCGAAAGTGAAGGGCAAACACAAGCTTAATATTTTCAGCCATAAATGCAAATTAAAGTAGATCGGCAACTGTACCAAAATTCAAGCATATTTACTGTGTTTGCACGCATGTGCAAAGAATGACAAAATTATGGTGTCACGGTTACAAACAGAAGTACAGCTAGGAGTCACGAATATGGTGAAAACACTCTGTGTTTATTTGCAGACAAGTATAAATAACAGGTAGTCAGGAGTAGTGGTAATTACCAGGTGCAGGCTGATGCAGGAAATAGTATAAATGTCCAGAAACAAGCAGGTACACAGCTAATGCAGGGAAGCAGGGGTATGAACAGATTCCAGGCAGCATGAACCAGAGGAGCAAGGCAGGAGGAAGAATCCACAGGTAACACAGGATATGACATCAGAATAGGACAACAATAACCAGCCATGTGGGCTGGGGAGGAACAGGTATATGTATGGGAAATGAGGACACACCCAGGTGCATGGGATGATTGGAAAACGGGTTAACCCCTAATGCAACATAAAAGGCACAATAGCAGCACCTCTGGTGATCAGAGGTACTGCTGCAATATATGAAAAGAAACACACAAAATGAACAAATAGTAAAGTCCAAATGTCCAGGAGGCAGGGACTGCCAGGCAAAGCAGTATGCTGTATACAGATCGTTACATATGGCATATACAAATTTGCGGTGGAATGCATGGGATACCTTGTTTAGACATTACTATCTTGTGAGTGATGTTGTATCAGTCACATATGCTCCCATTGATTTTAATATATATAGTGGGAAAAATGCCTTGATGACTTCTAATATACTTACAATGCATATTAGGGAGTATATTTTCCGGCGCAAAACTAGTCATATAAAGTCCAGTAGTACAGACTAGCAGTCCAGACATTTGACTCTGAAGCCTTAGATATCATGCCAGGTTTTTCAGATGTAAAGCTGTCATCTGTCGACTGCAATGTATAAAAAAGTATGGCTAGCAGCCAGCTCCTCTCCCTCAGGGGAAGGCCCTTGACTATACATCCTGAGTAGCTTTATGAAGACTCTCTGTGAAGAGTTCCCCTGAGTCTTCCCAAGTAGGTTGCAGTCTCTCTGAATTTATTTAACATCTCAGTGACTTCACTTGCATGTGTATGACTCAGAACAGATTAAATTAAAATGCTATTTCTCAGCTTTCAAACACTGTGGATTTTTAGTATCAAGTTTTAACAGGATATTTGCTGCTGATCCATGCACTAGTCATTCTGTTATGTGAGTAAAGACAGTAACGCTATCTGATAAGGTCGGATGCATGAGATTTTTACTGCTAATAATACTAGCAAGCTAGAAGTAACTCAAAGATAGACCATGATTCATAATCTTAAAATTACATTTATAATGGTAAAGAAAAAGACCTTCACATGAACATATATTCTACTGACAAGCATTCAGGTTCTCTTTTCACATTTTCTATAATTGTGAACTAAGCAAAGTTACCGCAAAATTTTGGGTTACTCAAAAGGTCATTTTGCAAGTGAAAGTTCCAGTGAGACATTATTCAAGTTCTACTTTGTTTTGCCAATCCACTGAATGGCCATTTTGTGACTGTATTTGAATTTTTCTGAATTCATATTCTGTAAATAGAGCTCAGACAACTACAGTCAATTCATTCTTCGGTTTTTTTTTCAATTCAATCTGCTATTGGTTGTGGTTTCAGTAGGAGTAGAAAGAACTAGAACTAGCATAGAAAAGCATTACATGAGTATTAGGTACCTCAGCAAAAATTCATGAAATTAATTTGATGCAGAAGTTCATTCATTTTGGTTATTCATTTTGGACCACAGGCTAGTAGTGGCTATTGACTAATATACTAATTGATCACTGTGATCAAATGCTTTCTGCTGTAAGTATTGCATTTAATAATTGTCTTGCAGAAAATTATAAAAGGGTGTCTGTGCTCAGATCAGGGCCAGATTTCCCGCTAGGCAACCTAGGTAAGTGCCTAGGGCTCAGCAGTCCCCAGGGGGCCCTACAGGACCGGCAGTGAGCGGGCTAAGTAAGTCGGGGTGCCAAGCCTGAGAAGCGCTCCCCTCCACCTGCTATCCCCGCTGCCGGTTATCGAGCAAAAAAAATGCGGGCAGGAAAAAAAAAAAAAATCACGTGACTCAATGCTACGGCGCCCAAAATCTCCAGAAGAGGAAGGAGCAGTGTCATCTTTGACTTAAGGTAGTTTATTTGAGTGTGTGCTTTGTGAAGGGTTTGAACTTTGGGATTTTAGTTACGATTAAGGTAAGGCTTTAAAAGCAGGAATCTTGCACTTCAAACAACCAGTTCCCACGGAAGGTTTTATATATATATATATATATATATATATATATATATATATATATATTTGATGCATGTTTAGACCCATATCTGCATTTTCCCCTCAAAGCTGCGGGCTCCAGTTTATTAAGGAGAATTGAGCTGTATTGCAGATATTAAGTGTCTTTTCTGATCCTCCAGGGAGCAGTTTCTGTGGGCGTATAATGGAGCAGGTTTGTGTCTGTCATTGAAGGTGCACTATCCTGGAATCTGTCAGGCACTGTTTCATGTTACTCATCTTTAGTTAGAATCAAGTACTATGAGGGTGAAGGCACAGTGAAACCTTCAGATCTGTGTTCTTCATCTGTAGTATCATTGTCTTCATTGTCTTTCCTCCCCCCAAACTCCCCTCCCACCACAACCTCTCTATCGTTGTTAACAACACCACCATCTCCTCTGTTACCCAGCTCCGTTGCCTGGGTGTCACGCTTGACTCCTCTCTCTCTTTTGCCCCCCATGTCCAATCCCTTGCCCAAGCCTGTAGATTCCAACTTCGCAACATAGCCCGCATCCGACCCTTCCTCTCACAAGACGCCACCAAAACCATCATCCATGCACTCATCATCTCCCGCCTTGACTACTGCAACCTTCTCCTCACTGGCCTCCCCCTCTCTCATCTCGCCCCCCTCCGCTCTGTACTCAATGCGGCTGCTCGACTCATCTTTCTCTCACGCCGCTCCTCCTCTGCTTCCCCTCTCTGCCTTGCCCTACACTGGCTCCCCATCCCCTACAGAATCCTCTTCAAACTCCTTACCACCACTTACAAAGCTTTCTCCCAGTCTACTGCCCCCTACATCTCCGACCTCCTCACCATTCACACTCCTGCCCGATCCCTGCGCTCTGCCACTGACCGTCGCCTCTCTTCCACTCTCATTACCACTTCCCACTCCAGAATCCAAGACTTCTGCCGAGCTGCCCCCCTACACTGGAATGACCTCCCTCGCTCCATCCCTCTCGCTCCCAAGCTGTGCTCCTTCAAACTAGCACTTAAAACTCACCTGTTCCTTAAAGCCTACCAATCATCCACCTAACCCCTCACCTACTCTGCTCGCTCTTCCCTCTCTCCACTGGCATCACCGCTCCCTCTCGTGTCTGTTTCGTCCACCCTCCCTTAGGATGTCAGCTCGTTTGAGCAGGGCACTTCTTCCCTCGTGTCTCCACACCTGTTCTTCTGCTCCGTCCTTACTCCATTTGTCTGTCCCGGAGTTTCTGAAGCACTGGTACTTTGTGTTTACTGTTCTGTACTGTTTAACCCTGTATGGTTTACTGTTTGTACTATGTACGGCGCTGCGGACACCTTGTGGCGCCTAACAAATAAATGATAATAATAATAATAGTACCCTTTGGCTCAAAAGATTGTGACTTTGCACACTCCATAGAGCTCTATGGACACTACCGGTCATGAGTCCATAAACACTGCAGCACTGGAAATACATCATTTGGATTTTTAGTCCGGTTTAAAAATCAAATGAAACGATACAATGTGCTTTGAAATGATAATCGATCATCGTTGCAGCGTACACACTAATGCGATATCAAGCCGAACAGTAATTTATTGTTTGATTGGCCCAATAATCGGCTGAGAACACTGTAGTGTGTTCAGTGGCGGATCCAGTGGCGATCGCCCCCCCCTAGCAGGGGCTTGCTGCCGGTGGCTGCACACTGTGCAGGTCCATTCAGCAGTGACAGTGTGCTGCCCGGCTGCTCTGATTGTGTTTTA
Organism: Mixophyes fleayi; assembly: GCF_038048845.1. NCBI lineage: Eukaryota > Metazoa > Chordata > Amphibia > Anura > Limnodynastidae > Mixophyes > Mixophyes fleayi. The sequence continues at coordinate 69,538,023 of NC_134405.1, forward strand.
AACACAATCAGAGCAGCGGGGCAGCACACTGTCACTGCCGAGTGGACCTGCACATACTGTGCAGCCGCCGGCAGCCTTAGAAATTAGAAAGGGGGCGGGGCCTAAATCACCCCCCCCCCCCCTAAAATCGCCCGGGGTATAGCAAAAGTCTGGATCCGCCCCTGAGTGTGCCTTAGACTAGAACTGTAGCTGGTGTAAGTGATATGACTGAAAATCATGTACCTTAGAGATGCCCAAAGCTTGAATCGGAAGCTGCTGCGTGTGCTTGAACTTGGTATGCCCTAACAGTACATTGACAACATGCATCCACCCATTCCCCTCCCCATTCTGCCCCTGAAATTGCAGCCTGTAGTAAGGGTCCATTGCGCTGGAAGATGAATTGAACGTTGCTGCGTTCTATGGCGATGGGCAGCACGGTGGCTCAGTGGTTAGCACTTCTGCCTCACAGCGCTGGGGTCATGAGTTCAATTCCCGACCATGGCCTTATCTGTGTGGAGTGTGTATGTTCTCCCCGTGTTTGTGTGGGTTTCCTCCAGGTGCTCTGGTTTCCTCCCATACTCCAAAAACATACTAGTAGGTTAATTGGCTGCTATCAAAATAGACCCTAGTCTGTGTGTGTGTGTGTGTGTGTGTGTGTGTATGTTAGGGAATTTAGACTGTAAGCTCCAATGGGGATGGGACTGATGTGAATGAGTTCTCTGTACAGCGCTGCAGGATCAGTGGCGCTATATAAATAAATGGTGATGATGATGGTGATGATGGTTCATTTCTTTCTGGGTATGCACAGAGTAATTGCGTGTATTATAGGCAACATATCACTAGTTATGCTCTTTGGTGAATCAGGCCCATGTGTAGATACCATTATATCCATTGCTTAGACATAAACATATTTATTGTAATAACAATTGTTTACAAATTATCTAAATAGATAATTGGATTTTTTACTCATTGGTTATTTTTCATTCATTATTTAAATCTATTTTATTTTTTTTCTATTGCTAGTAGATCCGCCCCCATGCCAGAAAAATAACCACTGTCCCTACAGCTTTAATGAAGGTTATTAAAAGATGACAGTGCCAAATATCTTGTTTTATTTATTTGTAACATGTATAATATTACATCCATTAAAGGTCGCCATTTGGTTTTACACAAGGAGGGAAAAATTTTAAAGAAAGTGTTAAATTGTTGACATGGGACACTGCAGCTCATCACAGTTAAACTGTAGCATGTGAGAACGTGAGGAGATGGTGAGATTGATCAAAATAGGACAGAGGTGTAAGGAGTGTTTTAGACACACAGCCCCTGTGTTCATTTTCACATTATGTGCTATATTTTTTCATTTTGCACTTGCTGCTGCTGTAATTAAAGACAAAGTAGATACAGCTGCTCGCTGGATTCTACATGGTATATGCTCTAAGTGACTACGGGGAGAATTTGTCAAATTAGTAAATGAGCTAAGGTTGTTGGTTGTGCTCAGGATATCTATCAGCGTCCACAAGCAGTTACCCAGGGTAATGACTCAGAGGCTCGCGGTTTAGTCAACAAACTAATGAGCTGGGCTTTATTCTGTGTAATGGAGTTCTAGTTTCAAACATTTGATATGCATGAACTCACTCGCTCCAGACCAGCCTTGCTGCCTTAATATCCAGCACCAATGTGACAGAGTCACTGAATTATCCCAGCTTAATTTCCTCAGCCCCATTCAGCCAGAAACCATCTATTAATAATTTACAAACAGTGAGGAATGGGTGAGGGAAGATTCAGGGTGTTCCAGCTTCGATTAACCCCTCTGCTCCCAATGGAAAGAACAATGCAAAACTGATCTAATTTGCTGCTCAAAAAGATGCAGAGTCTGGTCCTGTAATACACTATACCTTGTATTTATCATACCTTTAACTATGAAATACATAGTAACCATAATGAGTCACAGAGATATTTTAATGTTGCACATTGCAAGCTGTACAATGTAGGTGGACAAAAGACACTTTGGGCTAGATTTACTAAGCTGCGGGTTTGAAAAAGTGGGGATGTTGCCTATAGCAACCAATCAGATTCTAGCTGTCATTTTGTAGAATGTACTAAATAAATGAAAGCTAGAATCTGATTGGTTGCTATAGGTAACATCCCCACTTTTTCAAACCCGCAGCTTAGTAAATCTAGCCCTAGGCCTGATTCATCTTTGTACGCAATGTGAAGGCAACATGCACATAACTTGTATGCTCATACTCCTGTATTCAAATACTAGCGCATCTCTGTAATGCGTTATGTACTCTTCAACTTGATTTAGGAGCAATTGCACCTTTTTGCACTAAATTTGTCTTTTCTCCTAATTCACATATGAACGCACAAGTGTCCATTTTCTTAATTACCCTATTTCCATCTTATAACTCCTAAACATTCAGGTTTCATGAGAATTACATCATATTAACCCTTTCATTGCACTACCTCATCAACCTGCACTATTCCATGATAACAAAAACCCCTTTATAAAATACTTTACTAACAAATATGTCTCATTATTACACATTTGCTTAGAAAAAAATATAACACACACAAAGGTTTTTTTGAAACAACACTATTTTATAACAAATAATCAACAAAAATAAACATTTTAGCAATGACTAAAAATAAATTAAGAATAATACTTTTTATTAAATTTAAATATTTAGTCACTTTCTTTCTTTTGATTCCTATCTTTACCAATAAAACGTGCAGGGTTGATATATCTTCTGCTACTGTAAAGAAATATAAATAAATAAATGACCACATTTTAACATCACAACATTATTATATGTTAGAAACATATATTTGCTATATAGGTGTAATTTATACCCAGTTTTTTCTCTGCATAGTTCAGAGGTGCAACATTCATAGAAAGTCTAAAAATATTCATCTTAGTGTTAACACAGTACTAGCCAGAGGACTGATTTTTGGGGGCACATGCAGATATATTGTGGGGTGTTTCTTTACTGAAGGACAAACACTTAGGCCGATTGAGTCAGACACCTGTAGAGTAGAAATATTTGCCTAGGCCTAGGCAAATATGGATTTAGCAAAATATTAAATCTGAGACCTAGGGGTATATTTACTAAACTGCGGGTTTGGAAAAGTGGAGATGTTGCCTATAGCAACTAATCATATTCTAGCTGTCATTTTGTAGAATGTACTAAATAAATTATAGCTTTTTTCAAACCCGCAGTTTAGTAAATCTAGCCCCTAGATTTTTATGCTGGCAAAAAACACAAATATACTACCACATAATTAAACCAAGATACTTACATTCTTCTTCAGAGGTCTGGAATGGACGCCTTGCCTCCTACTGCTGGAACAGTGTGTATCTTTATCTAGCAGACATTACGCATTGTCCACTAATATTGGGCAATGTCCAGTAATCTTCCTATGGTCTCACCGGCAGAGAGGATGTCTACAACTATATCATAGGCACAGTCAAATACAAAGTAAAGCTAGGTAGACACTACACGGTTTTCGTCCAATGATCGGCTCAATCAGCCAACATACGACCGCTCGTTCAAAAGTCGGGTCAGTGTGTGCAGAGACACGATGGTCGATATTCTGGCCAAATGGATGATTGTCGCCTCATTTAGTTGGTCATACCGTTAAATATTTTTGTTCCAATCTCGTTTCCGTTGTGTAGTGTGTACAAGTTTCAGACCCATCCACAACAGTGAGTACAAAATTACAGTCATTGCTCACGACAAGATGGCTGTAAAAAGTCGCTAAAGGGACGTCCGCTCTTCCCTTTATCGTCCTAAACAAGGCTAGTGTGTATGCAGTCCATGGACCGAGCGATCGGACCATCGATCGCATGTAAAATCGCTCGGCATAAAAAGTTGGTGGAAATTTCTGTAGTGTGTACCTAGCTTAAGAATTTTCAAACAAACTTATTTAACTTATCTTATTTAACTTGCATCTTGCTAAATAACAATATCTCTTACTATTCAATCACTTACAAACTAACACCTCTTAAAATCTAGACCTCATAGACTATGACTCTGTTGGTTATTTTTAAGAAAGAAACCTTTCTGCACTCTTCTTACAACACAGATATCTCCCACATTGTGGATGTGAATATCTACAAATCCCAAAAATGTTTTCCTACAACACAGATCTTATTTCACACAACAACTTTTTTACTTTTACTTTTTTGCTAACTTCCATCTAATATCACTTAACAATCTTCACGTAATCACAAACAATGTAAAGACACCAATTTCAAATCTATACATAATATGTATTTAACAACGAACAATCTGTGTACACTAAATTTTACTACAATATATTTACAATATTACAATATCACAGCCAGAAACATCTCTACAAACATTTCTACAAGCCAAGACAATTCCATTTTTCTGGATCAAAAAAGGTTTATTATGTGTTAAGAGTGTACTCTTTCTTATTTAAATCATATTACGCTCTGTATATTCAATTTAATTTTTGGTATACATTGATTGAGTGGATTTGTTGGGAAGATACACATTTAAAAGCTTCACATCAGGACATATTGGGACTGTATAATATTGTGATTTAACCACAGATCATTTTGAAATTTGGACTGGATAAGTGAAAAACATTCCATTAGACTGCTTATATAAACTGAGTTAGCGCCACTACATATACATATATTTTATTTTGTATTTTGTCTTGGTATATGTAAGGCAGCACTCATATAGTGCACTTGGGATTGTTATATTTTATTTATTATTGTTGTTCTGTTACTAATTTGTCTGCTTGTTAACACTAAATGCACTGTTTTGACTGCAAATGGTTTCTAGTTTTTTTTTAATACAAAAGTTACTTGCATGTAACATAAGATGAAATCACATATGCCTTGAATGCTGAATAATCTTGTGAATCGGAAGGATTAGGATCAACATCATCTTCCTTCTAGCCAGCAACCTTGGCCTCTTCCATCCATGGAACTCTGTAGGACAATATTGTGAAATATTACACATAGAGCAATGATGTGGCAAACAATATATGGTACATATTTAAGGGCTCCACTAGTCTGCTCAATGCAACAGAATCTTGCTTTTACAAGCCCAAAAGTCCATTTTATAACTGATCTGGTTGAGGTATTCACAGAATTGTATACAAACTCTTGCTCTGAGTGTGAATGTAAAATGAGAGTGAGGAGCCAAGGGCGGAAGGGGTAAGGGCTAGATTTACTAAGCTGCGGGTTTGAAAAAGTGGGGATGTTGCCTATAGCAGCCAATCAGATTATAGCTATCATTTTGTAGAAGGTACTAAATAAACGAAAGCTAGAATCTGATTGGTTGCTATAGGCAACATCCCCACTTTTTCAAACCCGCAGCTTAGTAAATCTAGCCCTAAGCGTTGTTTCTTTTGAAGATATAAAGAAAACAGTAATTACATATGAGTATTATTAAAACAATGCTCTAACCAATGAGGGACAGATTTTGACATGATATGGCCCTATTCTAATCCAACAATATTCCACACTTTTTTTTACCTAACTACACAATAATGCAAGGATTGTTCAAATTCATCAAAAGTGCTAAACCAACCTTTTATTAATCCAATGTACACAAATCGATTTAGGCAAAAAAATGCCTAACAATAAGCAATTAGGTGAATAACAAAAGTACCTAATAGCCACACGTCTCCATGTGGCCTTGCACCTTCTTGCCTCTGGGCCATATGCTTGATTGCCTGAAGGCAAAAGAGTCATGGGTGCTCCACGGCCATTTAGCAAACAAGAATCACATATAGCCTGGACACTGATTGAGTGAAAATGCTTTCTAGTTAAAAAAATATATGCATTTCCACCCTATAGGACCAGGGGCTATATGTGTACCATATACTGCCCCTATAACATGCAGAAAGCCAGCTATGTTGGCAAACTGTCACTTTATGGGAACAAGGGAATCCTCATAGAGTGGCAGATGTATAAATTGATGGATGCATGACAAGAAAGCCCGCAACACCACCTTGAGCACACTACTAAAGGTGGTCTGGGACAATCCTGCCGTGACATCCACTGTGGTCTAGATTAACCCAAATGCACAAAAGTGTAACACAGCCAAGAGTTTGTTTAGCGGTGGTATTGCTGTAGGAACGTTGCACAGAGCTTCTAGGTCACACTGCACAATACACAGGGTGTTACTAATGACATGAGGTGGAAGCTGATAGAGAAGGTATTGGGTTCCCAAGACAGAAGTGTGGGACCCAATACCATGAAAGATCAAATCCTAGTGTGACTGGATCACTTATAAATAACTTACTTGTGGCTGGATCATGTAGAAATAATTTATTGTAGGAATGTATTTCAATCAGAGGTGCAGGCACCAATGTATAATTTGAAATGCACCCTTCGTGTTACATTGTGATGTGTTTTATATGCAAGTGTCATTGTTTGGGTTTGTAACATTGCTGAAGGAAGTCTGTTTACTGATAGCAGGAAATGTTAAGTAAGTCTTTATGTGAAGTGACGAAAACCTGTTTAGCCTGTATACCCAGCAGGGGGCCGCTGCCTGGCTGTCTGGCCTTACTGGATCTCAGATAATGCAAGCATCACATTTTAGCACATAACAGAGAAGTGTAAATATTGTTAGCTTTGTATTGCATCCTGATTCTACAAATTGCCTGTGAAGCTGTGTTCAAATCGGTATAAAAACTTCTGTCTTGTATTGAAAATTGTTCTTATTGCTTCATCTGACCTGTTCCTGGTACCTTCAACCAGTGTGAGCAAATAAACAGCACTTGCTTCAAAGACCTGCTTGAAAACTACTCTATTCCTGTGACCTACAGATTAGACCCAAAATCTAATGCGTTCTCGGCTGTTTCTGATGAGTGGACCCAGCTTTTCCGGTACCACTGCTCTGCCCGCTACCCAGCAGCTTTGGTGGCCAGTGTAATTGGCCAGGGAGGATCCATCCACAGCAATCCTGATCAATCGGAAGAGGTCAGGAGTACCATCCCAGGTACACCAGCAAGGGCCACATTAGCAGTGTCAGTTACCCAGAAGAAACACGGTACTAGATGCCGGTAAGGGGTCCAGTGGTGGCAGCATTTGTAAGCCCCTCCTACTGCGGTAAGAGGGCACATTTTGAATAACGAAAGGGAATGGTGGCAAAGTAAGCTCAGCCGGTTCCCAGCAACAACAGACAGGGTGGCACAGGCGATCCATCCTGTCACAGATTTCTATCCTCTGAGACTTGCAAGATGGTGAGTAGAAGTTGCCGGCATTCTGCTATTCCACACTGCAGATAATAGCTCCACCTACGTGCCTGTGTTTCTGCGCAGTGGAGTAAGAGTACATTTGTACAGGGATCGAAGGCTGCATGAGAATTGGATACTGAAATGGTTTTATGTTTTTATCCAGTTGTTCTCTGGTAATAAAGAATATTTGTTTATTTATTTTTTTTACTAAAGTGCTGGCATTAATCTGAAGTCAATATATAAAATTTACTGTGTACTGCAATTTATCAGCAGTGATTGTATGGTTAACACGTGAATCAGTATTTGCATTGCACCTGATTAATAGTGAATGTTTAATTGTGCTTCCCCAGAATTTAAGAAAGGGGATAAAACATGCTATTCAAGGCACAATCATTATGAGAGATTCTTATAAATGTTATTTTTTTATTTATTTATATTTTCTTAATGGTACTTTTATAAAACCTTTAGTGTTGTTGTGGATCGTTTAAAAGTTTGTATACAAAATAAGTACCCGCTCGGTACTTTCGCGCTTTTTCGGAATCGAAAACGAGGCAAAACGTCATTGTTACGTCGTCGGATCTCGCAAGTTTGGAAATCTATAAATACCGCCCTCCACAGTGATCTAGAATTGAAAGAGGAGAGGGTAGCAGTGTTCAACAAAGCGTACAATGACATTCAGGAGAGCTCCATGGCTAATTCTCTTTGCAGAAAAATACAAATACTAGTGCTGTCAGGGTTGGTGTAATTCTGCAGTCAAATTCTACTGTGTTATATAGGTAAAACACAAAGAGGAGAGCTCCATTGCTAATTCTCATTGCAGAAAAATACAAATATAAGTGCTGGCAGGCTTTTCTTCTGACTTTGTAGTCAAATTGTACGGTGTTATATAGGTTACACACAAAGAGAAGACTCCATTGCTCCATTGCTAATATTCATTGCTGAAATACAAATACTTGGCCTTGCAGGCTTTTCTTCTGACTTTTCTTTTTTGCCACTGCTGTGTGCCAATGTGTCCCAGATGTGGTAGGAACTGCCATGTGTTTGAGTCATTGCTCTGTCGCTTAGCATCCAGCCAGGTCGCTGCAGTATTTGTTCAAAAGTATGAAAATAATAATGTGACCTGTGAGGTGGTCACAATTAAATGCAAATGACTTGAAAGTAGTGGTTAATAATAATGTAGGATCAAAAAAAGAGCAAAATGATGTGATTTTAGCATATTTAGGCAATTTTTCTAAAACAATACAGACCCAAAACCAAAACCAAAACACACAGGGGCGGTTTTGCCAAAACCAAAACCAAAACACAAAGCTAATCCAGATCCAAAACCAAATCCAAAGCCACTTCACGGGGGTCAGGGAGCATCTCTAATAACAAGAGAACACACTATTTCAGAGAACTTCGCAGAATGTTCACACAGTTGTTGGACATTACTTTGAAATTCAATATATTGTTACTTGGTTTAATGAATGTTGTATTTGTTAAAAATTATATTGACCCACCATTTTGAAATGAGCGCTATTTCCACCTAATTTTTATTTTGTTGTTATAGTGGAAATTTGTTTTTAGATGATAACCTAAGGTTTACATTGCTGCCTATGATAGAAGTGCAGGTCAATCTTAAAAAAAAATATTTTCTTTTATAGATCATTATTCATTGCCTGGGATCTTTGTTACTGTCATGACACCAGGGATATTCGCCCACACCAACCGTGGAGAGTATACCTGAAGATAACTGGCAGTGATTCATGCTCCAAGTCAGAACTTAGCCAGTCTACAATACTAGTACTAGTTTCTCTAGCCAATCCCTGGAGTATTTGCATTGGGTACAATCCGATGTTTGTCTCCCTCTCCTGGCCGGCAGTCTTCCTCTCATTCTCACAGCTTCAATGTCACCCTGCTTTCAGCAGTCAGATATATCCACATGACTCACAGGGAACATTTTCAAAGGAAGAAGATTTCTGATCCTCACAGTCCTTTGCTGTAGTCTATGGTTCTTAATCTGTCCAGTAACCCCTAGCCAGTCCTAACTTCAGCCCTCCATAAACTTTCTCAGCTGAATCTTTTCTCCGGGCTCCTACTACAGCATTTTATCTTGTCTCCGGTTTTCACTTTACAGGTCAGTGCTCCCTATTCTGCCTCCACTGTTGGCAGTTATTTTCTGCCAGGGGCTGAATAGGGAGGCAATGCCCTTATTTTTCTGTTACCCAGTTGCTCCACAATGTATCTCAACAAAGTAGCCTTATCACTGAAGATGTTACTAGCAATTGTATTCTTCTTGGATTAACTTGTTTGTTGCTCTCTGAAGATTCGCAAACCAGGTCTGATTGGTGCTGATACATTGCCCCTCTACCAGTAGTGGCATAAGCCATTTCTTAGTGAACCTTAATCATTCACTACAGAGTGACTACAGCTCTTTCAAAGACATATTATATGGTACATACATTTAAACATAGAATAAATTACATAACATATGCAAAGAAGGAAAACATGAGTGTGACTCCTGAGAGGAGAGGAGGTCCTTGTGGGCTTATCCTTTGAATATGCCTGGCACTTACCTCTCCTTACACATGGGAATAGCTAAGGATCGTAAAGGGGCAAAAAATACTCCCAGTCCATTTAATGTGGGAAAGAGGTACAGTCATTCCTGTTAGGCAGAGCAAGTTAAACCCCTACTTTTGCCATAGTAAACTCATAGCAATGTATGAATTATACTGATTTTTCAGGAAGAGCCCTCTCTGAAAACTAACAATGATATTAAAGAGACTCTCAAACAAATATATATATTTTTTTAAGTAGTAAGTCCATATATAAACCACAGCGTCCTCCTTAACTGGTTGAAGAAAGACATTCCGAAGGTTGGTATGTAGAGTGCTATATCTTTAGACAAACAAATTAAAACCAAAAATAGCATTACAACGAGACTGGCATTATAAAGAGGTAAATAATTTAATTAAAACATTTTAGTGTATATTTCTGCAGAGAATACATCTGGTGGTAAGTGAAGATGGCCTTATAAAGAATGAACATTGTATTGTTTTATTTAAAGAATGGCTCATTCACTACTTAAAATATGCCTTGGATGGCGAACCTTTACTAATGGTTCTGAAACCCTTTCCAGCCTCATGAACGTCAATAACTCTAAGGTTCCCAAAAATCTCTTTTAATCAGGCATGGTTCACTTCCATAAACCATTTTTATAAAGAGCAGTTTGTGATGGTGACATCACAATCAAAGCTTGTGATATTTTATAGTTAATAGAGATAATAATCCAGGATCCTTAGTGGGTTGGAATAATCCTGGACATTGGAGACTTTAATCTGAGTATTTAATCAGCACAATCAGCTCCAACAGTTTATCAGAGTATTAGCACAGGTTGTGGGGGACTATAAACATATGAGACCCTCTGTTCTAAGATACAATCACTTAAGCCATATTATCAGTGATGTCAACCATTGTTATATCATCAGTTTCACAGTTTTGGTGATGCAACACACTGTTGTGTCACCTGTAAACATACTCATTGTGATTTGGTAGTTATCGACGTAGCGATGTCGTTCTTTTTTGGTGATTTTTATTACCAACTGGGCTAATCCTGACTCATGTAACTAACCTATGCTGTCTCATTTTGTTATGTCACAAGTTTTGGTGTCACTCATTGCCAAGTAATGTCATATACAGTTTGTCATCTGTAATGCAACCCATTGTGATGTCATCAGTTATCTTATTGCAAGGATTTCTGCTCGACATAGAAATCACTAAACCGACAACCTCATTGAAACATTGTGGTATAATTGAACCATTGTGGTGTAATCTGGGTACAGGTTCAGATTGTGCTGATTTACACCATTATGTTTCCCCTTCTCTCATGACTTTTTCCTCAAGTTATACTGAGAGACTATTCCTATTTCTTCAATGCCTACTCATTTGCCTATTTGTTTGCTGTGAATGTTACTGCTTTGCCTATATTGTAGTGTATTGTTTTTGCCTATAATGTCCTGTTTTGTCATTAATGCAAGTTAATGTCATGTATAACACATTTTAAGTTATCAGTAATGTAAACCCCTCTGATGCCATCCATAATCTCATAAAATAAGGTGATGTCAGTAATCCCACCTACGGAGATTTCATAACTATAGTCATAGATATATATATATATATATATATATATATATATATGTTTAAATGATTATAACAAATTGGTAAGTTACACGTTTTGATATTTGTTGTGATGTCACCCAATTTTAATTACCTATTGGGAATAAAATTAAGTTGCACATTTTTCACTATTTTTATGTCAACCCATAGACAGTTGAGAATCCCACTACTCTTACTGCATCTATTTCTTCACTGGGCCTAAACCACCTAGGCAACATACATCTCTTTACAAACCATTAAGTAACCCACAAATCCATGTCAGTTGTCCCCAACTTAACCAGAATGTGTTTTAAAACTATTCAATTATACTTTGTCTCAGTTCTCCCACTCTTCTGGGTATGCCACATGTGAAGGGGAAGTCAACTGTTCTGAGAATTGCATGGTACAATGTGATTGTACAGATTACAAACTAGCTGGCAGGTTGTAGCAGCAGAGGACCGCCCCTATTTATGTTTTCTCTATTCCTCAATTCCTGTCAAGGCAGCACATGGCCACTTTGCTTACATAGGGGATACAGCCTAATTATTTGCAGAGTACACCAGCGAGCCCCCGATCTCTGCTCCTCCTGACTGACCTCTGCACTTTCTCCATCAAGTGCTAGATTCCTCAACAGCCCTCCTCCTGCTTCCCTCATTGTTTAGCTGTCTACATTGCTCACCTTAAAGCCCCCCATGTGTATGTCTCTATTACTCCCATGTCTCTGTCTTCTCCTTTGAGTTTGCCTCTCTTCCTCCAATTTTGAATGTTTATCTCCCCCATGTGTTCTTCTGCCCTGTTCTAACAGTCCGGAGACTGAATAGGAGATCAGTGGCAGTAAGGAAGGCAAGCCGCAGGAAGACTGAATAATAAAGAATGCTCCAACGTAGCCGGGTTCGGAACACAGTCTATAATTAAAGGGTTCAGCAAGAAGAGTAGTCGAGGACAGCCAAGGTCAGTTCACTAGTAGTAATAGTGGACAACAGGATGCAGCAACAGGAACACTAGATCACTGGCAGAGCATCTGGCAAGGGAAACAGAACCAAGCTAGGCTTTTATAGGAAGTCAAGGGGAGGAGTCAGAATGTGCTGGAACATCTGGAGAGCATTGAAACTGGGATAGAACACAGAGTGAAGGCAAGGAGCTGTCCCACAGCCAGAGTAGCTCAGTCAGCAGAGCAGCAGACCACAGAAGCAGAGGCCCTGGGTTGGAATCCTGACAGGAGGGACGTTTCAGGAGCAGGCCTGTTAGGATGTCTAGGTGAAACAGTCTGGTCAGTTTAGAGGCATGGACATTTTCTGCAGGCTCCGAAGAATTTTCTTCCAGACCATATTCTTTCAATTTCAGCAAATATTGCAGTCTATTTCTGTGGATTCTGGAGTCCAGAATCTTTTCAATGGTAAATTCATCTTCTCCTTCCCCAATGACTGGCGAATGTCGGGCCAAAGTCCGGCCAGGAAATAGGTTGTCATGAAATGGTTTTAGCAAAGAAACATGGAATACTGGATGCATTTTCAAAGAGGCTGGAAGTTCTAAGCGGAAGGCAACTTGATTAATTTGGGATAGGATCTTAAATGGCCCAATAAACTTTTGACCCAAGTTTGGTGAAGGTATTCATTGTTTGAGGTTCTTAGTGGATAGCCAGACTTTGTCTCCAACATAAACATTGGGTTCCGCTCTCGGTGTTTGTTGGCAGCTTGTTTGTAATGTTCTTGAGCTTCTCTCAAATTTTCAATAAGCCTCTTTTGAACTTCTTGTTCGTGATTCTATCAGTAACCATGGGAATTGATGTGGAAACAGGGATATTTGGAATAAACGTTGGATGGACTCCAAAGTTGGCAAAGAAAAGCGTTTCGGAAATTGAACTGTGTTCAGAGTTGTTGTAAGAAAATTCAGCAGTGGGTAGAAAATCCATCCAATCATTTTGAAGATAACAAATAAAACATTGTAAATATTGCTCAAGCGTCTGATTAGTCCTTTCAGTTTGTCCATTTAATTGTTGGTGGAAAGCCGAGGACAGATTAATTTTTATTTCCAGGGCAGTGCAAAAAGTCTTCCAGAGCTTAGAAGTGAATTGAACCTTGATCAGAGACTATATCATCAGGGATGCCATGCAGCCTGAATATTTCATGAACTAAAAGCTCTGCAGTCTGTTCAGCAGTGGGTATTCCTTTAACAGGGATAAAATGAGCCATTTTAGTTAGACAGTCCACTGCCACAAGGATTGTTATCATCCCTTTCAAAGGAGGTAGATCGACTAAGAAATTCATAGAGATAGAGCTCCAGGGACAAGGTGGAATAGGAAGAGTTTGGAGCAAACCCAGTGGTGAGGTGCAAGGAGTCCTGTTTCGGGCACATGTCAGACATGATAAAACATATCTTTGAATATCTCTTTTAAAATGTGGCCACCAGAAGGAACATGCCAACAATTTCTGGCTCTTGTATACTCCTAAATGTCCATCAGGTTTAGAATCATGGACCAATTTCAATACTTCAACTCCCACTGCGGAATCGTGGGCATCAACTTCAACAATAAAGGGTAATTCAGGATTCGGATGTATCAGAATTGGTGCTGATGTGGATAGATTCTTAAGTCGAGTTAAAGCTTCTTGAGTTTCAGGTGACCATTCAAAAGGAACGCCGTTCTTGGAAAGTTGCGTAGTAGGATAAATTATTCCAGAAAAGTTCTTTATGAATTTCTGGTAGAAATTTGCAAAACCAATAAACCATTGTACTTCTTTTTCATTCTTAGGTACAGGCCAGTTAACAACTGCATCGATCTTACTGGAATCCATGATCAGGGGAAATTATGTATCCTAAGAATTGAATTTTAGCTTGTTCAAATTGACACTTATCCCATTTGATGTACAATTGGTTCTTCCGAAGTCTTTCGAGTACAATACGAATATGCTTGCGATGTTCCTCCAGATTATCGGAGAATATAAGGATATAATCCAGATAGGCCACAACAAATTTGTCTAATAGATCTCTTAAGATGTCATTGATGAAATGCTGGAAAATTGCAGGGGCATTATATAGACCGAAAGGCATGACCAAAGGCTCAAAATGTCCATATCTTGTCCTGAAGGCGGTTTTCCATTCATACCCAGGTCAAATACGAACAAGATGGTATGCCCCACGGAGATCAAGCTTTGTAAAGATCTGTGCCTTCTGTAGCCTCTCAAACAGTTCAGGAATTAAGGAGAGTGGATAACAATTCTTGATTGTAATCTTATAGAGTTCCCTATAATCAATACAGGGCATAAGGTGGAATCTTTCTTTTCAACAAAGAATAAGGCGGCATTAGCAGGAGAAGTAGAATGGCAAATGAATCCTTTCTTTAAGTTTTTATCCAGAAATTCCAGGAGGAATTTTAACTCTGGTTCAGATAGAGAATAAAGTCGCCCAAAAGGTATTGATGATCCTGGTAATAGCTGGGACAGTCATAAGGGCGATGGGGAGGTAATATAGCTACATTCTTTTTATCACAGACATCTTAAAATGTGGGGAGTCAGAACATGCTGGAACATCAGGAGAGCATTGAAACTGGGTTAGAACACAGAGTGAAGACAAGGAGCTGTCCAGTAGCCAGAATAGCTCAGTTAGCAAAGCAGCAGACCACAGAAGCAGAGGCCCTGGCCTCAAATCCTGACACCTGTTCTGTTTGTGTGTTTCTGTTTCCACATTGTTGGTGTCTTTCCTTTCTTTCTCACACTTTTTGTGTTTATCTTCCTTCCTTTAGTCCTCTTATTATACCTATCTTGTGATTTTATCCCCCTACCTTCTACTATTTGCCCTCACCAACCAATTTTCACCTGTGCCCCTCATAACCCACTTTTTACTCTTGCCCTCCAGCATCCCCTCTTTCTTTCTCTTCTGCCCTTTTCATCCCTTAACTTCCTCCTCCTCTTATGCTGAAGTCAATGGAATCCTGGTGGCTGCTGATCAGAAGCGACATGGTTGAAACGGACGGTGGCAGGAAAGCACAATCTTCTGATTTTAATAGATTTTGCCCTAAAACCTTGCTATCGACTGAGATAAACCTGAAAGTGGTATGATTCACTAGCTTTCACCAGTGAAGCCTTCCCCATGCGAATTACACAAGTATTGCAGTGGTTCTTATACCACCATGATACCTATTCTATTAACAGATTAAAATCATTTGACAAGTCTTTATCCCTTGAATAAAGTATTTTTTTAAAATATATAAAGTTTTTATATAAATGTTATCTATTTTTAAACTTTTTTTTAAAAAAAATTATTTACTTTAGTGAAAATGAAAGCCCAAATCTGGCAAGCCAGCTGAAAGATGAGAATAAGGCCAGTGTCATCGGGGTAGCAGAGTATCACAGATATTTTGATAAATTGTGATGATAAAGGGTTTTTGTTTAACATTGTGATAAGCAGTGATAATATATGTTACATATCACCATAAAAGGGCTGTTGATGATATATAGATCCCTATATCTTTGAAATAGATCTCTTGCTTTCAGCAGAAAAAAAATTCATCAAGTTCCCTGGCTATCTTGATAATACTAGTTTAGACAAATGGTATCAAATGTATGCTACTATGAAAACACAAATAATCAATAAATCATGTTTTTACATGTAATTCTTATGGGGTGTCTTTTTTTAATATAGTAAGACTTGCAATGCAGACTTTAGACTTACATAGTGATTAAATAGATGGCCTGATTCATAGAGGCGTTTAGTATTATATGCACATATTTAGGCTTTGCGTAGTCCAGGTTTCATCAAGGGACAGAACCCAAGATACATGTGCTTTTAAAATCGTGGGCAGGTCTGCTGTGCTCTACTACACAAGACGCTGCAGAATATGTCCAACAATGTAAATCATAAATTCGCAAAAGAACACACAAAAATATATATATATATTGAATTAATGTAATCTCTTAATAATATAGGCATTAATGATAAAACAGTAATTTTTTATAAGAAAGTGCTTTTTTTAAAAAAAAAAAAAATAAAATTGCCATGAAATACATGTATTAGGATGTTCTTAATGTCTGCTAAGCATAAAACACATTTCTGCAGTTGCTCGTGATTGTAAACATATGTTATAAGATGCTTATGAGACTGTCATCCCTAGTGATCAGGACTAGCTCTTTAGCTGGAGCAAGAGATATGGAATAAAAACAAGAGCTTGATTCGGATTTGGCTGCGTGATGTCACTGCCATGCCATAGATGATTCCTCCTGTTTCATTTAATATGTTTTCTCGTGTATTGTGAGCTGTATATGTTGCCCATTGTGATGTAACCAATGTCCCAAAGTTGATGCCAAGTGCAGTCAGGCTGTGATGTTGTCAGAAATTAGTCAATTTTGAGGTCACCCTTTGTTATGTCAACATTAATGTCACCAATTATGATTACATCCATTTTAATACCAGTAATTTTACTCATTCATCATCATCATTTATATAGCGCCAACATATTCCGTAGCACTTTACAATTGGGGACAAACATAGTAAACTAATAAACAAACTGGGTAAAACAGGGAAAGAGGTGAGAAGGCCCTGCTCGCAAGCTTACAATCTATGGGGCAATGGGAGTTTGACACATGAACAAACTGGGTAAAACAGACAAAGAGGTGAGAAGGCCCCACTCGAAGGTTACAATCTATGGGATAATGGGAGTTTGACACATGAGGCTAAGGCTAAGTCTACATTTTGCATTTCGGCCCAGCCAGGCTGTAAAGGTAAAAGTGGCTCAGAAGCTAAATGATCCTGTCACACAACAATGTTGGTCAGGGGGTAGTTGTCTTGTGTGAAATTGTGTTATGGGTAATAGGGTAAGGTAGTGATGTTAAGAGGGTGGTTGATGTTAGGAACCCCTCCAGCCAGTACAGCAAAACCCGGAGTCTGCTCTGAAGTATGGTGTTCACTGGAGCCCCTAGTGGTGGGGACAGACTTGGCTGCAGACAAACAGAGGGTCGTGAGATGTGTACTGGCCAGGGAGAAGCCAGGTAGAGAATGCTATGGCAGACAGCAGACAACGTATCCAAGGAACGAACCAAGGTCAGGGGTCACAGGCACAGGTTCTGAGTCCAGAGACAGGCGTAAGATCGGGGTCACAAGCAGAGGTTCAAAATCCAGGTTCAAGCAATAGGTCGGGGTCAGAAGCAGTGGTTCAAGGTCCAGAAACAGGCAAAGGTCATACACAGTAGTTCAATCCAGAAGGCTTACACCAAATAGCGCAGGAGCAGGTTAGCAGACAGGGAACTGGAAGCTATAACCGGCAGTGAAGCTCTGACCTCACTGCCTTAAATAGTACTGAGAGCCAATCAGGACAGAGGAGAACAGGGCTGACAATCAGCCTCAGGAGGCTGTTAATCACTAGCTAGAACTGGCATAGGTAATAACATAACCAGGAAGCATGTATAAAAATATAAATGAACCAGTTCCCCCTGGATGTCACTACACCCTCCTGCATCTATGCAACAAGGATAATCCCAAAGAATAAAAACAGAGCATAGAAATAGAGCATGCGCCCGGCTGCTAGATCAAGCCAGGATGTGGCGTACCGCCGCGGCTCGTGACAGTTGAGGAATATTATAAGAGGTTGGTTTTCAGAGAACGCTTGAAAGTTTGTAGCCCACAGGAGAGTCTTTTTGTGCAAGGGAGAGAATTCCATAGAGTGGGTGCAGCCCGAAAAAAGTCCTGTAATCGGGAATGGGAGGATGTAATGAGGGTGGATGAGAGACGCATATTTTGTGCAGAACGTGCAAAATAGATTGTAGGGGTTTGAGTCTGTTTTGGGGAAGACAGTGGACATGGCTTGAAATATAATTTGCAACTTTCCCTAAAGTTGTGGAAATCCCTTCGGTTGCCAGAAAATCTGTCTGGCAGATGAAGCTTGGGTTCTTGAACTTTAACCTCCTGAGAAGAGGTAATCCTGGAGGCTTGTTCCTGTATGGACAATCTGGAAGAAATGTCTTGAACAATCTGAAATTGAGCCTGCAGTTGATTAACCAGCACTTGTGCAAGGGAAAGAGGAGTAGGATCCATGGGAGTAAATCCTAAGTATGTGGGCCGGTTATAATGTTAGGAACCCTTCCAGCCAGTACAGCAAAACCCGGAGTCTGCTCTGAAGTATGGTGTTCACTGGAGCCCCTAGTGGTGGGTACAGACTTGGCTGCAGACAAACAGAGGGTCGTGAGATGTGTACTGGCCAAGGAGAACCCAGGTAGAGAATGCTATGGCAGACAGCAGACAACGTATCCAAGGAACGAACCAAGGTCAGGGGTCACAGGCACAGGTTCTGAGTCCAGAGACAGGCGTAAGATCGGGGTCACAAGCAGAGGTTCAAAATCTAGGTTCAAGCAATAGGTCAGGGTCAGAAGCAGTGGTTCAAGGTCCAGAAACAGGCTAAGGTCATACACAGTAGTTCAATCCAGAAGGCTTACACCAAATAGCGCAGGAGCAGGTTAGCAGACAGGGAACTGGAAGCTATAATCGGCAGTGAAGCTCTGACCTCACTGCCTTAAATAGTACTGAGAGCCAATCAGGACAGAGGAGAACAGGGCTGACAATCAGCCTCAGGAGGCTCATAATTAATCACTAGCTAGAACTGGCATAGGTAATAACATAACCAGGATGCATGTATAAAAATATAAATGAACCAGTTTAAATAATATGAGAGCTCCCCCTGGAGTTGGAGGATGTCACTACACCCTCCTGCATCTATGCAACAAGGATAATCCTAAAGAATAAAAACAGAGCATAGAAATAGAGCACGCGCCTGGCTGCTAGATCACGCCAGGATGTGGCGTACCGCCGCGGCTCGTGACAGTTGAGGAATATTATAAGAGGTTGGTTTTCAGAGAACGCTTGAAAGTTTGTAGCCCACAGGAGAGTCTTTTTGTGCAAGGGAGAGAATTCCATAGAGTGGGTGCAGCCCGAAAAAAGTCCTGTAATCGGGAATGGGAGGATGTAATGAGGGTGGATGAGAGACGCATATTTTGTGCAGAACGTGCAAAATAGATTGTAGGGGTTTGAGTCTGTTTTGGGGAAGACCAGTAAGGAGGGAATTGCAATAGTCAATGTGGGAGATGATAAGTGCATGAATTAAGGATTTAGCAGTGTCTTGCGTGAGATATGTGCGAATTCTGGAAATGTTCTTTAGATGTATGTAACATGATTTAGCTATAGATTCAATGTGGGGAACAAAGGATAGGTTTGAGTCAAGGATTACACCTAGGCAGCAAGCTTGTGGGGTGGGGTATGCTCTTGTTGGTGGGGGGGAATATTATTAACTTTTTTAGAAAGATTAAGTTTGAGTTGGCAAGAGTGCATGCAGTGGAAGGCTCAGAACAGACTCGGTGGGTCAAAGATCTTGCCAGTGTACACCGACAGGAGGTATGACCAGGTTCCTACACCCCTTAAAATCTGTGCAGGATCCTACTGGACAACGTCCCATTGGTTTCATCCAAATTGTTGCAGGGGTGTCGAAGATATTCTCCTAAAGACAAACAAACAAACTTCTTTCTTGATAGATAGATAGATAGATAGATAGATAGATAGATAGATAGATAGATAGATAGAGAGAGAGAGAGAGAGATGTGATATAATGTATTGGAATATGTTGGAATGGATGGAGTCATTTGGGAGGTGCTTAAAGCTGCCTTGATGACGCTGTCCATTTTTGTAGGAGATTTCCATGTAAGAAAAACATTTTGTGTACATACTGCAATACATAAAGTATTATCATTTTCTTGTGGTTTTGTGTCATAATGTAATATGGACCCCCTTTTTGCTAATGTTTTATGGCATTTGGTAAAATTATATATGTTAGCCTGACTGATAACATTAGGAAAATTGCAGAAATTAATATTATTGTGTTATATGTCTGATGTTAAGTGTCTTTAATAAAATGACGCTCGGCTTGTGTCGCTCCTATGAGATCATATTACCTCCATAAGAATGGATTCAAGGTTTTTCATGCCTCTTTGTATTTTAAAAAATTTTTTATTTCATTTCTGTGTTTTGTTTTTAAATTGTAATTTAATACTGCTGGTAATGTTCGAAATTTAGATGTTTTTATGTATAAATTGTACATATTTCCAAAACAATTGACCTTTTTGAGTCCATTGATAAAGGACTTTCAAACTACTGGAAGTGACATCTCGTCAGCTACACGAAAATGAACGCCAGTATGTTTCTGTCAAGATCATGGACTGTGATTCGTTGGCTCCAGATTATGTAGACTATTTAAACCCTTTTGGATTTAGTACTTGTATACCCTTTCATAAAGTCTTGACAGAGGGAACGCGTCAGGATATGGTGGACTGTATCCTCCATTACTAAGCAGTATTGGGACACTATCCCTCTTTGGAGAACAACCTGTCGATTTGGTGGATTACAGATAAGCCTTTTATTATGATTTGTTATGTACAGACAATCGCTTGTTTTTATATGTTTTTATATGTTTTAATATTAAATTTATATTTTAGAAAAAAAAATTGAGTACACTGAGAATCTTATGGTATTTAATCTGGAGCGTATTACACTATCTTTGGTGCTGCTTTTTAGTTGTAGTTCCACTTGGAATCCATCTTTGAGATCTAGAAAATATTTCTAAGAATATCACGCTATTGGTATCATCCAACACATCAGATAAGCCATGTATACTTGCCTCTCACTTGAAGTTTTATAAACATTTTTGTATTTTTATTCTGGAAATTCAGTTTTAAGGCTCTGAAGTGTCTCAATTTCTATATATGGAAATCTGGAAATTGTAATTATTATTATTCCACAGATATTAGTATGTGTATTATTATTAATAGCGCTACGGAATATGTTGGCGATATATAAATAAATGATGATAATGATGATAATATCAGTAGTAGTAGTAATATTACTATCAAGTTATTACAACTACTAATCCACAAGATAAATAGAACTATCAGGCATAGGTTCCTGTAACTATTCTACTCCTCCCAAGGAATGATTAACAAGCACCTCACATGGGTGGCACAATTTTCTGTTTCAAAAGTAAGGGAACAAATTTAGTTTCACTTTAAGTTTTATGTTTTGTTTTGTTTTCATATATCCCGGTACTGGAAAACGAACTGAATTTTAATTTGCTAAATAAATGCAGATATTTTTTCTGCTGTGTTTTCCCTCATAGTCAGGGCGGGATTAAGGGAATGGAGGCCCCTGGGCTAAGGGGGCCTCCATTCCCCCGTGAGGCCCCCAATGTGAGCCGCCAGCCGCTCCCCCCCCCCCCCCCGTGAGGCCCCCCCAAGCGCTTACCTGTCAGAGCAGTCCTCCTTCCGCGGCGCGCTGTAAGCTCCTTACTGAGGAGATCTCGCGAGAGTTCACGAACTCTCGCGAGATCTCCTCATAAGCAGATTGCTGAGTGGCGCAAGGGACAGGTGACTGCACTGACAGTGCTCAGCAGCATTGATCGGGCCGGGGGCGCCCATGCCCCCGGGCTGATCAATAATGCTGCTGAAAACTTTGAAGGGCCCCCTGGATGCCCGAGGCCCCTGGGCTATAGCCCAGTTAGACCTCGGGTTAATCCGGCCATGCTCATAGTACATGCTGCAAGGTTTCTAAAATGTTGTCTTACCTGTTCCTCTTTTTGTACAATATACAGGCTGTCATATGAACATTGACCACCAGATAGCGGTATTCAACCAGACATAGCATGAAACAGAATATTCAGAATTTTCCACATTAATGAGAGCATCGAAGTAGCAGATTTTTTTCTATCTAAAGCCACCATGAGCATTCTCATGGATATCATTATAGCGTCATGCCTAAACTACTGCAAATTTTCTGATTTAAGATCACCTGTCTTCTCCTTAGAAGACAGGAGTTATAGACTGTCACTTTTTAGCTGAGATATGAACTTTTATAATGTAATAAGAGATTTGAAACAGAAAAAAAAATTGTTCATTCAGTTCTCCATATTTCATGTACTGTGTCCATCCTAATCAGACCCAAAGGCATTGTAGCAGTTTCCCAGGTAAAATCAGAAAGTAAAGTTATTAGATCCCGAGGGGTAACCTTGCTTCATACACATATGTTATGTCCCCTCTCCTAGCAACACATAAGAAGGATTGCAGAGAACCTTAGGGCACCCTCTGTATTCCCTAGGAAGGTCCAAGACCATCCCTGCAAAGCTTTCAGCGTTACTAGGCATTGCTGGCAAGGCTATTGATCCTCCACTGTCAGCAGTTTAACAGCCAAGGCTGCTCAGCAACACAACAATTAAAATTATAGATCCAGTTTGATTGAGATTCATAGTTAAGTAAAGTGAAATTGAGGAAGTACCTGAAACTGAAGAGCAGAAGTGAGTAATTTTTTTAAAACATTAACAGTCCTTAAACAGAAGGAATTTTGCGATATGATTGGTATTACTATTGTAGTTCTCACATTTATATAGTGAGGATTCTAGGTTACAGTCAGAAAAAATAATAATTTCTTTGTCTCAGTGGAGAAAAGAATCTCTGACCACTGTAGGATCTGATTGGAGGGTTTGAACTGTGGATTGTAGATGTTATGTTCGCAGCATAAATTATGAGGTGTGTGACTTAAAATGACAGTCTTTATTTTAGAACTCAATTGATCAGCAACTAGCAGTATATACAGAATTTCAGATACAGCATATCATATGCAGGTTCAGAATCCTATACAGATTATCTGGTTTGGATTCATATACAGATTTATCTGCTATCAACAAGCAGATAATCCCAATAATACAGAAAGTCCCAATATCAGAGCAGGAAATATAGCCCAAGTCAACAGGCGTGGTACACCGGAATATCACAGTGTACTTATCAGTAGTATAGCAAAGTCCAAAGTATTCTGAGACAGAACCTCAAAATTATCGGCCACAATAGCTCCTGGAGCAGTACAAAAGTCAGTGGAAATTCTTACCACTCCGATTGCATTGAGTGGAGCTACAGAACTGAAGAGAAGGATGCAGGCCAGAATGGACGTGGAGAAGCTGAACACCAGAGAGATGTAAGACCAGACGTCAGCAAAGCCAGCGGGTTATATAAATGGTAATGGTACTGCTGTTGCTGCTTTCTCATGAGACCTC